>NW_023597034.1:24573048-24602928 GCF_011947565.3 Pollicipes pollicipes
AGGGAAAAGGGCAAGACGAAGTAAGGCAGGTAAGGAAAGTGGGCAGACAGAAGAGACATAACCGGACTCCGCAAACAGCAGAGACAGTCCAAGCTCTAACGGCTCCACCGCAGCTCGGCGGACCGCTCGACAGTGGCGCTCCCTGCCCGGGCCGCGTCGGCGCGCCGCCCCCGGCGAGTCTCACCTCTCTCAGCGCCACCACGCCGATCAGGCGGCCGATGGCCGTCACGTACGCGTGGTTCAGGCCCAGCATGGAGAACAGCGAGTGCACCTTGAGCAGCGAGGTGCGCTCCACCAGCTGAAACGGCGCCGGGTCTGCCGGCGGCGCGGGACCGGCGTCAGCGGCGGCGTCCACGGCGCCCCACACCGGCGCACGCTGGGGACGGCTGACGGTTGCAGGGAAATGGAGCGCTGGTGGCGGTGGGGGACAGATTGGAGACCGCTAACGGTTGCAGGGGAGTGGAGCGCTGGTGCCGGTGGTGGACAGACTGGTGGTGGACGTACTGGAGACCGCTAACGGTCGCAGGAGAGGGGAGCTCTGGTGGCGGTGGTGGACAGACTGGAGACCGCTGCGGCGCTGCAGGGGAGTGGAGCGCTGGTGGCGGTGGTGGACAGACTGGAGACCGCTGGCGGCTGCAGGGGAGTGGAGCGCTGGTGGCGGTGGTGGACAGACTGGAGACCGCTGACGGCTGCAGGGGAGTGGAGCGCTGGTGGCGGTGGTGGACAGACTGGAGACCGCTGACGGTTGCAGGGGAGTGGAGCGCTGGTGGCGGTGGCGGACAGACTGGAGACCGCTAACGGTTGCAGGGGAGTGGAGTGCTGGTGGCGGTGGCGGACAGACTGGAGACCGCTGAGGACAGCAGGGAAGTGGAGCGCTGGTGGCGGTGGTGGACAGACTGGAGACCGCTCACGGTTGCAGGAGAGGGGAGCGGGTGGCGGTGGTGGACAGACTGGAGACCGCTCACGGTTGCAGGAGAGGGGAGCGCTGGTGGCGGTGGCAGACTGGAGACCGCTGACGGCTGCAGGGGGAGTGGAGCGCTGGTGGCGGTGGTGGACAGACTGGAGACCGCTGAGGACGCAGGGGAGTGGAGCCTGGTGGCGGTAGCGGACAGACTGGAGACCGCTGAGGACAGCAGGGGAGTGGGGCGTTGGTGGCGGTGGCGGACAGACTGGAGACCGCTGACGGCTGCAGGGGAGTGGAGCGCTGGTGGCGGTGGCGGACAGACTGGAGACCGCTAACGGTTGCAGGAGAGGGGAGCGCTGGTGGCGGTGGCGGACAGACTGGAGACCACTGAGGACAGCAGGGGAGTGGAGCGCTGGTGGCGGTGGTGGACAGGACTGGAGACCGCTCACGGTTGCAGGAGAGGGGAGCGCTGGTGGCGGTGGTGGACAGACTGGAGACCGCTAACGGTTGCAGGAGAGGGGAGAGCACTGGTGGCGGTGGAGGACGGACTGGAGACGGCCGATGGTGGTGGCCAAGATTCGGGACTGGTGCGTGGCGGACAGAGGCCAGACTGGTGACGACGTCGGGAGGAGACTGAAGACAGGGGGACGAGGACCACGAACTAAGGACTGGTGACGGCGGCAGGCAGAGCATGGTACTGGTGACAACGGGCGACGGGTAAGACTGGCAGCAATAGAGAACGGGAAATGGTGGTAATGGTGGGCAGAGACTGAGGGATTAAAGCTGCGCGTCTGCGAAATCAGAAGGATGGCACCTCCGGTGCCATACAGCCACGCACGCGGGTTCGATTCCCCGCGGTGTCCGTCCTTCCTGCCCAGGTGAGAGGCAGGTGACACAGCACGCCCTCCGCAGCTGAATACGTCAAAAGGCCGCAATGAAACGCACTGACAGCATTGTGGGCTTAATCAGGACTGAGTATTGGCATGCATGTTGGAAAAGTACAAAAGTTGCATTTAAAGTACACTCGTAGCCCGCAATTATCACCCTATATGCGTCTTATTTTCAGCGACTGATATTTTAAGTCGTACGCAGCACTTTTGAAAATTAGCATTCCATGATAGCCTCTCAGTTTACCGATTTTGCAGTCGTCAAAGTTCACTTCCTTGTCCAGTTCTTCCTCTTCCCACTTTTTCTGGTCTTCGTAAGACATGTCCATAACACGTGCAGTCGGCTGCGAATGAGACCGTCTTACATGTCAGTACAACAGCACAGGTCCCGCCTCCAACCAAACACACATTGCTCGTTGCTGGTGTGACCCATGTTCATCGCTGCTATGTACGAAAACGACCGTAACAAAATGATCTGACATCCGTGGCTCTGACACTTCACTACCGGCAGAAGAACGCTGTTCGGTTTTTTGTATGTGACCCCCACGACCCACAGCTGTGGCGTTGTTTTTCCTGGACTGGGCTGAGCCACACTGCTACAGGTGGTCAGCAGTTTTCCAGTCACAGCCACACATTTTGCAGTCACGGCCACGCACTGCGCCAACGAGGTGCACATAAGACAAGCTGGGACGCGCACGAACTCGGCGTGGTACAGTCGGCGCGCCCAGCCGGCCTGCACGGTCGTGGTGGGTTGCACTGTGTTGGTGTGACACACGCGCTGGCGATCTCTTCGCCACTGCGGACTACAAGGATGCGGGAAATACACGACCATGGTGAAAAGGCACGCTGCGTGCACGACAGTGCATACTTTTAAGAATGGCTGTATGCTTTGCAGCTTCAGAAAAACGTTCGATACTTTGCGTGAATAAAAAGCAACGGTTAGAGGAGAGATAACGTGCAGACAAGAAATCGGCATACATCCAGGTTTGCAAAAAAACAAACAGAGCACAAGGTGGCATACATTCGGAATAGATGGGACAAACAGATGCACCGAAACAAAATGGCATGCAAGACAGGGGTTCATACTTTCTGGCACCTCATGTCGAATAATAAAGTGAACCGTCCGCAGCAGCTGAAATCAGAGGAGTAGTACGCATAAGCAATTCCTAATATCCTGTTCCACGGGCACGATGCTTTATTAACGCATCTTGCGTGCGGACGCAGCTATATCTGAAGACATTTCTAAGGCCCTAGGACAGTCCTGTGGAACACTAATAATGTTGACGTTGAAATTTAAACTCTAAAGCAGCTTAACTAACGCTACAGAAACATACACAGCATAGAGCTGGACCGAATGACTATCTGCTCTTATAGCGTACATATGAAGGCACCGCGCAATATCTGTCCGTGTAGCCAACTACACGCAGCGTGTGGGTTTGCGCACTGGTTGAAAATAGCACACAGTTTCACCTCACTCAGCTTACCGCACAGCGTCGAGGTGGCTTACACACATAATCCCTCACTAATTGGCGGCGCTATAGAAAGAGCAGTGGCGACAGCGCGATGCCTGAGCGATAACGGCCTTGGCTTTGCACGTAGACGATCCAAGCTTGAACCCCGGTGCGCCGGTGGGCCATCATCACCGGCACCGCAGAACAGGGTGGGCGACAACGTGCGCCTGGCTATCGTCAAAAGTCATCGTGCGCGCTACGATACGCTACCACCTGTGCGCTGCTTGCACGGTTGTAAGCATCATAACGTGGTGCCTTCAGTACGTGTAAGCTGATGCATAGCCCCACGTGTGACACTGGGCGTGCCTGGTTACAAGCGTACGCGAGCGTTCAGTCACGCACGGGCTCGTCTGTGCCTCAGCGTCCGTGCGCCCGCGCCCGTGTACATACACTCGAGCGTATCTCCACCAGAGCCGACGTGTATTCGTCTGTGGGTGAGAACGCGTTGGAGAGCGAGGATGTGAAAGTGCTATGAGCGTGTGGTAAGCACACGTATCAGAAGTTGCATATAAATGGTAGTGTATATCGTTTGCACACCAGCTATGCCTTTTTGCATGCGTGGCTTACCAAGTAGCGGCATTGCAACCAGGGTGCTCACGCATCTCCAACGAGCGAGGATGGTTCTTCGCGCCAACGCGCAGGGTTGGTGACTAAACGGAGCGCCAGGGAACGCAGCCTTCAGCATTTCGACCGCCACAGGTTCGTTCACTCATTGTTGGTACCGGACATAGCTCATACATCACCGAAGTTCAAAATCGCATTAAAGATCGTCTGCCAACGAGTGATCAGACAACATCACGCGATAATTAAATCATCATGCAACGAAATTATAGCGTGTCGGCCCAGTTGTACGGGTGGTGGTGTCCCCCGTGCTCTTGCCAGGTAGGGCTGCGGGTGACTTACGGTTTACGGGCCGTATAATGCCGCCGCACGGCGGCCCTGGGCCTGGCCTAGATCTCATTGGCTGGTTGCTAGGTGACGTTTCATTTCAGTCGATCCAGATAACGCCACAAACCTAGGACTCGTATCTACCGCTGCTGGTCAACAAGTCGAGTTTCTTTCCCCAGACCAAGGACGCGGCACAAACCTCATATATTTTGCTCGCCGCAAAGGGCTATTGACCTACACAAAACGCGCTTTACCAATGGGCTTAACGCATCTCGTCCGCCCCATAAAAAGGTCCGCCCATTGGATTTGCTTGCATAAATCCTGACGTAATGAAGTTGTGTCCATCACAGCACTTAAATAGATTCAAGAGTGCACTTTTCTATTCAGGCGGGGTTCCAGTAACACAAACTTTAAGAGGGCAGCGAATCAAAGCCGGGAGAAACACGTTTTCGGTCTTCGGTTTTCGGATTATTTGTCACGTTCTCGGATTTCGAGGTAAGTTAAGCATTTTACTTTTTTCGACAAAAGGTTTGTCCCTTTCTCCTAAAAAAATTATTGTTCGACACTACCTCTACGTATGGACTCACTAAACTTGGGCATAGCCAACTACTCTACTAACCGCCGCGCAATGCGCCAGCGACTACCAACGGTTTCAAATGCGACGAGCCTGACATGTTCGTGAAGGCTCTCACCAGCGTGACGTGCTTCTGAGAAGAGAGCGACTTGTTGCTGTCGTCGCGTAAGCCGTTGGAGGCCCTCAGCTCGCGGGATCGCTGGAATACCCGGTCGAACGCCGCCCTCAGTCTGTTGGGGACGACGGAGAGCGGGTCACGACCCGACGAGTGACCTGAGCGTGCGGAGCACAGCAGCCGCCGACGACCGCGTCGTCCCACGGACGATACTACAGGGCTGGCACCACAGGAACTGGGCATGCTATGTGTCATACACAAGGACTGTAACACCGGCGGCACGCCAGGAATCGTCACAGCAGCGGTACCTCAGGGACCGACACACCGGCGGCACCGAAAAAACTATCACACCGTACCACCAGAGCCGCTACATCATCGCCACGCTATGAGCCATCACCTGATCGCTTTCACCACACGACGCAGACGTAACACCGCGCTGACCCGGCTCCTCTCGGCGGCGGCCCGGCGGCAGCTCTCACCTGCCGTCGCTGCCGCCGGTCACCGTCGCGTACGGCGTGTTGACCGGCGTGTGCGCCGGGCTGGACCGGCGCAGCGAGAACGAGCCCGTCTTCTTCAGGATGGGCTTCAGAGGTCGCGGCCGCGCGCGGGACGGCGACGCGCCCGAGCCGCCCGGCGACCGCTCCTGCGACAGACGGACGGCTGAGGACGGCCCACCGAGCGCGCCGCTCCGCACGGGGCTCGGGCACAGGCCGGTCAGGACGGTACTGGGCTGGCGTGGGCGAAAGGTCACCGACAGGGATTTGGAAAAGCCAAGAACGCGAGAAGGTGCGAGAGGATTTGAGACAAAAACCCAGCTGGCTACGACTGCGGACCGCTGAGAAGACGAGGAGTGCAGCATGACGTTGACAGTGCCTGGTAAGGAAATGTTAGCGCAGAACATCAACGCCGAACGGAATCTTTTGTATTTAAGAACACTGCGCTTTAAATATCGTGTTCAAACCAGCTTCATTAAAAACGGAGCTGTGCTGGCTCTCTCAGATATATGTTTGGAGTCAACGACAATGTATTTACCTCTTCCGAGTCGGTATCCACGCAGAAGGTGGTCCTGGGAGATGGCAGCAGAGAGTCCTGCTCCGGCTCCTGGTCCGACCCCGGCTCCTGTTCTGAAGCTGACCTCAAATCCGGTTCCGTCTTCGGCTCCGTCTTCGGCTCCGTCTTCGGCTCCGTCTTCGGCTCCGTCTTCGGCTCCAGCTTTGGCTCCGGCTCCGGCTCCGGCTCCGGTCGCTGGGGCGGCGCGGCGGGCGCCGGCGCTACATCGTCCGTCACCGGCGTGACGGCGAAGCGCGAGGGCCTGCGGGCCTGCGGATCGGCCGACGGCGGCGGCGGGTCGTCGCTCTCCAACACGCGCGCCCCCGACACGTCCAGCACATCCTCCCGCTCGTGCTCCGGCCGCTCGCGCTGCGCGGCGGGCAGCTCGGGCGCCAGCTCGGCGACGATTGAGGCGCGGTGCTCGAGCCGCGCCGCGTCCTCCTGCTCACCCTTGGCGAGCGCCACCAGCGCCTTCCAGTTATGGTTGTGCTTGGCCAGTCGGATCCTGCGACAGAGACGGTGATAAGCGGTTCCAGAGGGGATAGCGTGGGAACGGGTACTGACTTCGAACTGGGTCTCCGATAGCGCGTCTCACAAACTGGGCAGCTGCAAGAAACATGATGTAAAGCTCAGCTCCCGGCAGTGGCGGAGTCGTGATTTACTGGAAAGAATGAGAGCAACAAGAACCAGGGAGCCTTTTCAAGCTAGCATGGGCAATAGCCATTTCTGGTCATTTTCGTGCGGATAACGCCCATAGACCCAAAGCTAAATCTTCAGAAAGTGGTGGTACACAGATGATTCTCTCGTTCTTGGCCGAAACAGTTATCGCCTCAGTCCAACGGGGAGCTATCACTGATTTATCCCACCGACAGCCGTTGTTAAATTGATTCCATGGCTCAAACAGCTGCGTGGGTGCATCTACGTCCTAACAACAAACTGCGATTAGCGATAACCCGAGCCATTAGAGCAAAAACTCATGCGATAAAGTTCGTTGGCAGAAAAACTGCTCGATCGGTTTCGCAGCACCCAGCCGGGCGCCGTCCGCAGCCGTGCTGTCGGATCAGACAGGCTGTGGACAGAACCAGACTTCACAGGGCTGTGGCGGACACGCTATGGGACGGGGTCATGCAGAGTGACACGGTAGGGTCAAACGCAAAGCGTGCGGCGCCTGGTCTGCCATCCAAATCTGTACTGAACACCACCCCGGGGGCGACGCAGTGCTGCGGCAAGTACTGACTTTTGGGCGGCGCGCTGCCACTTGGCGACGACCTCGATGCGTCGATCCCTGCCGAGGTGAGTCTCCAGCTGAACCACCAGCTGCTTCCTCCGTATGCTGCCCAGCAGGATCATCGACTCTGCCGACGGAGGCTGCCGGTCAGGGAGAGAGACAGCCGGACAGCCAGACAGCACAGGCGGAAGTCACCGCCTCCACACGGCCTCTCCACCGACACCGCGTCCAAGCAAACTGTCCGCTGCCTGCACACCGTCTGCGCACTGTTTCCGCACAAATTGTCCACTGACGCCGTTTCCGCGGATTTTCTACTAACCGCTGTCGCACACACAGACCCCCTGTCGGTATTTCTGCCTGAGGCTGCTCAGTGAATGCCGCCGCCAGCCTGCTTCCAATGAACCGCAACAAATATAGTATATCAAGAGGCCCAAGGAAGATCTTCGACATCTTACCAATATCTAAAAGATGAAAGATCTCCGAAAGATAGATGACCTTTGGAAGCTGAAAGATCTTTGACAGATCATCACATTCCTCAGCATTGGATGCTTCAACACGGAGGAGGCAATTTGTAACCGACTCATAACATAAAAGTATCTTTTGAGCCGAATTTCCCGCAACTATCCACAAATCCCGCGAGGTCTTCCCCGCCGCGACCATCGTAGCAGATCCTCGACACCAAGCTCTGCCCGACCGCAACCAGCCAAGGGCTGTCTGACACTACCAAGTGATTCCTGACACAGCCTGACACTACCCGGCAGCAATCCGAGCCGCTGCCTCACCGGGCGCGTCCACCAGCGGCACGCTGGAGAGCTTCTTGGTCTGGCGCAGGATGTCGCGCAGCTGGCGGTACGTGATGCCGTGCCAGATGTACTTGACGTCCCGCACCATGATGTCCTCCACGTACACCGAGTACGCGTCTGGCGGATATCGCCGAGAGACGCTGCGTCAGCATCAAGAAGCGGGGAGGGAGAGCAGGGCGAGTGACAGGGGGCACCGCCGGGTGAGCTTGCGAGGAAGGGGGCAGTGAAGCAGAGACAGCGACATTGGGACGCCGCACCTCGTGACGCCACCGAGAATCCTTACAAGGGTGGTGGGTGGACGGGGGTAGCGACAGGACACATCGAGAACCTCACAAGGGTGGTGGGTAGACGGGGGGTAGCGACAGGACACATCGAGAACCTTAAAAGGGTGGTGGGTGGACGGGGGGTAGCGACAGGACACATCGAGAACCTTACAAGGGTAGTGGGTGGACGGGGGGGTAGCGACAGGACACATCGAGAACCTTACAAGGGTGGTGGGTGGACGGGGGGTAGCGACAGGATGCATCGAGAACCTCACAAGGGTGGTGGGTGGACGGGGGGGTAGCGACAGGACACACCGAGAACCTTACAAGGGTGGTGGGTGGACGGGGGGTAGCGACAGGACACATCGAGAATCCTCACAAGGGTGGTGGGTGGACGGGGGTAGCGACAGGACACATCGAGAACCTCACAAGGGTGGTGGGTGGACGGGGGGTAGCGACAGGACACACCGAGAACCTTACAAGGGTGGTGGGTGGACGGGGGGTAGCGACAGGATACATCGAGAACCTCACAAGGGTGGTGGGTGGACTGGGGGTAGCGACAGGACACACCACCGAGACATTGCGAGGCAATGGTTCGGTGGAGCAGGCACCATGCACCATGGGACACCATCAAGGGATGTCAGTCACCATCGAAAGACTCCAACGACTGGGAGAGGACATCAGTGGCAGCGAGAAGAGAAGCCTGTGTGACGGTACAGTTCAGCGATCGGGAAAGGAAGACGATGGCAGGACGGCACACGACGTACAGACAATGTTTGTCGTCACATCTGGAGCCGAGTTGTGTAAGCCACAAATGAATCACCGCATGAGCCCTGACCCAGTGCATGCTGTTCGTTCCAGCTATTTTTTCGTGGTTTTGGCACGAAAGTACGCGCGGGAAAAGCACGTATGCATGAAGTATGACGCGAGTGTTCGTAAAGAAATGTGCATGGGGTATAAAGTTCTTAGGGTAGAAGTGCGCACGCAGATGTTCGTACGCAAATGCTCGTATGGCATAAAGTACGTATGGAAAATGTTCGCGTAGACAAAAGTTCGCAAAGAAGTCGCGTCTATACAGCACGCACGTAATTGTTTGTAACCAATTATATGCGCGCAAGTGTTCGTAACGAATATAACTGGTTTTACCAACGGGTTTGACCAAAGAACTTTTGCAAAGGTTCGTGAGCAGCACGTACGTGGGAGCGGGGGTTCGTGGGTGTACACCCAATATCCGGGGAATGCTGAACATTAAGCCTATAGCGATACATTGAGAACATCGACCGCGGAATGCTGGATGGTATTTATATGATGGGTGTTTCGGAACAGATTGACCACCGGGGTACGAAATTGTGTACCGTCAGCTCTCAAATTTTGCCGAAAATCGGTTTCTGAGGACAGTCTAAGGAGAGTATATTCTAGGCACATTTGGCGTACAGTTTGAAAATGATGCTTTTGGACAATTCTGGGTTGGGTGCAAATACGGTCCCAATCCAAGACGGTGCATTGAAGCAAGTCCAACTGGTGCATCATTATCCCTGGACTTCAATTAACTTTAAATAAGCCACCGTACACCAAGTATCAATGGCGCGCCTACCCGCCGTCTGCCCAATCGAGCCGGCTCTCGTTGCGTCCGTCAGCTGGCGCCGGAGGCGCGATGGGGGGGGGGGGGGGGGGCGTAAGGAGGCGTCGAACAGAGCTGTCGTCAGGGTCATAGGCGGATCCTGGGGGGGAGGGGGCACGGGGCCATGGCCGCCCCAAAACTCTGAGAGTATGTTTTGGCCCCCAAATCATTCCCAGAACTTCATAAAAGTGTCGTCTACTTAATCTCTGTTATCGCCATTTGCAACAAACCCCATCTGACCGGTTGACTCCTGAAGGCAATATCTTATGTTACGAGCTTTGTAAACATGCATGCTGTATATTGAAAATTCAAAAGCATTTCAGTGCTTGAATGGTGTCCCTACTAGGTACTCGCGAGAGGCACCACGCGCTGGACCTCGGATCCCACACCAACCAGCTGGCAACGAACGGTTGCCCACCTCCCCCCAAAAATATCCAGGCTAGATCCGCCCCTGGTCAGGGTGAGGGATAAAGGGGAAGCACAACAAACTTAACGGGTGATCTACAGTGGACCTGGGGACCGCTGAGGGACGTCTCATTTCATGTCATGAAGAGGTGGACTAATCGTAATAGTTGACCTCGCGCACGCGGTTGTCGCTGTCCACCACCATCTTCTATACTGGATTTGGTGGCCTCCGAAGTGACACTTCATCCGCGGCCTGGCACAAAGGATCGATATGCCCATTTCAATGTACATTACACGTCTGCATGCGAAGTTTTGCGGACGCACTGTTGTGAAATGAACTTAATCCCTAACGAACATTTGCATCCAAACTGTGTGTGCTTAGATCAGATATCAAAACACAAACCTTTCATCACGTTATCGTGCCAAACGAACGTTATATTTGACCAACATTGGTGCCCGAACATTCGTGCACTAGCAGTTGCTCACGAACTTTTCTCATACGAACTATTGCTCTTACAAACATTCCCGTAGCGCATATTTTCCAAACGACCATTTTACCACACTATCTATATCTATACGCACTTTTTAATTCGCGAACTATTTGTCGTTACGAACCTTATGTCCTACTTCATCCTAACGAACATTATGCACACGACTTTTATCCTACAAGCAATTGTCAGAAGTACCTTTTCTGTGTGTACTACATTTCTATGTGCACTATCCACCACCTATTTCCTGTGTGCCGCAAGGTCGCGCTCATCATAAAGCGCAGATCGCAGACCGCTCTCGATTTTCCCGAGGATATCCTGTGTGCCCACATCGCTTGCCACCTTCTGCAAGAACGCACCTGTTTGGTATCTTAAAGCACGTGTCCAGCTTCAGCCAATCTCGCTTCCCAGTGAGGCGTGACTGAGTGCGCTGCTAACACTGCTATCAGCTGCAGCTGGTCGTGAGCTATAAAGACTTACTTGTTGACGTGACTATGTCCGGAAGGTACGGAAGCTTCTTAATCTGGATTATGCTGTCATATATGGAGGGCTGTAGTAGTTGGGATATCGCGTTTGCAATCAACACAGCAATCTGCAAGGCAAGGTTTGATGAAATCAAAGTACTTGAATGAGTGCTATCGAGTTGTGAGCATGAAATACCATGGACGAAATACGTGCGATTTCAAACAGATAATACGCGATAACAATTGGCAGTGCCTCCCAAAAGATGTAGGCTATGCTCGCGCGCAAAATAGCTACGCTTTTGACAGCTTTCCCACAGCAGGGCAGCCTCTCACCAGTGCGCTGCTTCTTTCGAAGTTAAACGGAGCCCCCTAAACGGAGCCCCGCCCCGCGAGGCCGATGTTACCGCCCGTCTAGACGCATGAGGCGCAGCAGCCTTCCCATACGGGATATAAATCCCAACGCCGCCGAGCTACAGTCCGGAATAGCCCGGCCCACAGCCGTCCCCCCCCCCCTCCCCCACTCCCCCTCCCCCACCCACCCACCATGACGGGAAGGATGTGGGTGATCTGGCCGGTCAGCTCGAACACTATGACAGACGTGGAGATGGTGTTTGTGACTGAGCCTGCCAGAGCGGCTGCGCCCACGATCGCGTAGCCCCCTGCAACAGGCGCGCACAGCGTCTCGGTAGGTCGCGAGCCAGGATTGGCTCCGTCCGGTGACCATAACGCGGAAGACTGACGAGAATCCAGAGAACAGAACACATGCGTTCTCAAAGTTTCTCAAAGCTACCAGAAGCAACATCATTCGCCTTGGTACGAGTCGTACGCTTCGATTCTGTTACTGCGTCTTTGAGTTGTTACTGGGGCCATATATAACCATAAGCCAGATGTAAGCATTAACAAAATAAAGCTCGTGGCAAGTACAATTCATGCCATGGCTAGCAGGGCTTACAGCACAGGTGTGGGCGTCCTGACCTCTGACTCCGACTCTGGCTCTGACACCGATTGACACAGAATCTTCCCATAACACTCTGACTCTAACTCTTCCCCGACTATGATTCTGGCTTTTTCCAATCTTTGATTCTGACTCATCTCCTGACTCTGATTCTAACTTCCCCTAACTAATTCTTAATTTCCCTCTGACTCTGACTCTGACTCTGACTCTGACTGTGGCTCTGGGTCTGGTACTGACCTGGCATGATGGGTGATATGTGGCCGCCGTAGCGGACCCCCTGGGGGAACCAGATGGCCATCAGCTCGCCCACCAGCCGGCCGAAGGCGGCGCCCATCTTGAACACGGGGATGAAGGTGCCGGCCGGCACGGGCAGCGTGGACGCCACCACCGCCATACACATCTGTCCACCAGCCCACTGGGTTAGTGGGGAGTCGGGAGCATCAGTCCACACGTCCAGTGGGCCAGTACAAACGCAACACCGCAGTGCACATCTGTCCATGTCTCCATCGGTTCAGTGTGGACGCCAGCGCCGCCGTACGCCTGTCCACCACTGTCCACGGAACGGAGGGTGCAGTCTGGATACCACCAACTTCACACACCATCCACGTGTTTGCCAGGTCAAGAGTGAAGTGTGGACGGCGAAACCCTCAACGCATTCTGTTAGCACGTTCAACCAGAGTCGGGGGTACAGTGGTCTCGACCGCCGACATCCTCACCTAGGGACACCTCCGCCGGGCCACGGGTACAGGGTGGAAGCCAACACCGCCAGACACATGTCCATACACGCCCATTGGGTCAGATGAGTGGACACCACCGCCACGCGGTGGTGTTTGACTAGAGTTTTGACTAGACGCATTTGACTAGAGTTCACCTGAGCATCACTACCATCGGTATGGCGTTGCATGAAAAGAGGCACTCTAAAAATATACATCTGGCAACTTCGCACAAGGCTATGTTATATCTACATCTCATATTATTCTGAACGTCAACGAGGGCGATACCGATAACGTAGTGGTTGAGCTGCGCGTCCAGGAAACTAGAGGTGAAAAACAGACACTTACGGTAACCCCTATGAAGATGCAGAGGTTGACGTAGAAGTTTGTGTACGGGTTCGTCCAGTGGTCCACTATTTCTGCTTCGTCTACATTAAGTTCGGGTGATGACCAAGTAAAGTTGGAGAAGAGATCTAGAACCTACGGATGAGACGCCCCGGCGAGTTATCATACAGTTCACAGCTAATCAGGCCATCAAAGCAAATGGTTGTTATCATATTAACGAAAACAGGCTTCCTGGATGACCATAGCATGCACGACTTGTCGGCTGCACTATTCCTTAATGAAATCTGCATCTACATCATGCACCAGACTCGCGCGCTTGTGCTCCTACCAACACCAGCATCGACAAAGTCGGTGCAGGCGAAGTGTCAGTGGAACCAATTATCGCAACTCAACGCACTTGTATTTATTATATATTATTGGTATAAATGCATATATATATATATATATATATATATATATATATATTGCATTTTTCATGCTAGTACTCAGTTAGGTTTGGCAAAAACAAGCATAAGTGGCTAGTTGTTGTCCTACCTGGTCATGAGTGGTTTGGTCTGCGGCTAGAAACTGTCCCAGACCCAAGGGGAACGTCGCAGATGACACCATCAGTGCAATGAAGAACGGATACAGAAACCGGCTGCAACGCAGAGAAGAGGCACGTACTGAGGCGACCGTCGCACAGCAGAAAACGGTATGTCGGCGACAGACGTGAGGCAGAGCGTGCGTCGGACAAACGTTCTGCCAGGAATGCCATTCTTGGGAAAGTGATAAAGCCTCACAATTGCGTACTAACATGCATTGGTCACACAGTGTAGCCCAAGTTAGCTGCGCGCCGAGCCGGGTGACTAGATCACCGGGGGGGGGGGGGGGGGGGGGGGATAACTGCAAATAATCTTACTGTGATGCTGCAGATTGCATGTGCTGGCGGCTTTGAGATGGGACGCTTTCCCGACCGAAGCGAAATCCTCCCTACCACTGCTGGTGGTGCGCTAAATTGTACACTCGTGCTACTCACTACTCAACGAAATCGCCCCATTGGATTGGGATAGAATATCACTGATTATGCCACATGCGATAAGTAGGCCCAATGTAACGGCACTCGCCTGTCTGTATGTCGTTAAACAAGTCGATTATGTCAAAATAACAGTGCTTACCAACAGACTGATCGATCGGGAGCATGTAATGTTGGGACAAGGACTGCCGGGCCCGATTAATGCTGTTCCCCACAGGGTTAGCGATATTACGCTAGCATTCACGGAGTAAGCACATTTTCTGGGACCAGGACTGAAAGTGTATAATAGTCATCACGATCACTGCTGCACAAGCGTAAGACACTGCGGCAAAACATCTGTATTGCCACCACCAAAGGGCCGGCAGAAACATGACCGAAATATCGCTCGTTCGTCTCGATAAACAGACCCTAAGATCTGCTGGAGAACGGCCGTAACGCGCGCTGAAGTCCGCACGCCCCGTTGTTTGTTTACACAAGTTAGCCACTACACTTTGGCTTGGACGCTTGCTTACGCTGCTGACGAGTTACGAAGCCAGCTCACGTCACGTCTTATCGCCGAATGAGCCCACGAACCCCACTTATGGTAGTTATCTGGAGATTCGGCGCGCACGTCCGATGCGAGAACTGGTAAAGACGCGGTACGATCTACTTACTTTTGTCGCAGGAAGCTCTTCATGCAGGTGTTGTGCCGCATGAAGACCACGTATCGCCGGTGAACCCACACATAAAACGCTCCGGCAAAGCCAGCCACGGCACTGTAGGCAGACAGTGTTTCAATAAATGTCTCTGCTTAGCGAAAATCTGTTGGTGAGAGCACCAATGCCAGTGAGACCATTTCATTTTTTTCATACGGGTCCTAGTATAAAATATCCGTCGGATACGCTTGCACTCAACGTCTGTCATTTGTTGCATACTTACCCGATAAGCGCAAACACGAACAGCTCTTGCGGATCAAATGGAAAGTCCACCTTGAAGTCCGTTTTGAATAGAGCTGTTATCGTCTCTGGAAGCGGCATCGCATGGTAAACACTCCCGCAGGTAACGGGGGATACAAGGTGGTAACGGAGAATCATCTCACAGAATGTTCACTATGAAATAAATATCAGTCTCCCTTCAAAGCACGATTTGCCCCTGCCATAAGTTCTATTAAGTGTGATGATGTTCACTTGGCGCACGCAACGACAGAAGAAACACGAAGATCTCAACATTGAAGCGCAATGTACTCACAGACGGGCTAAATGACCGATGGTCGGAAAAGTCTCAGAACGTAGCGTAAGTCAGTAAAGTAGTGCAATTTGCCGTGTTAAGGATGATGACTTTACACTCGTCGGACCAAGTTGTTCTACTGCGGTGTCCAGAGGCGCACAGAGCGCGGGCCAGCACAACTCACATCACAAACTGTGCCAACGAGTCGATGCAGCTACCACACGCTTCGAGGGCAAGCCTGCTACCGGGAGAACCACACCAACACCAGGCTGGCCGCAGGCGCACGCGATCTGAGGAGAGGCCCGGAGAGCGCCGCCCCGGAGCGGCAGCTGTGCGCGCCTCCGGTGTGACCCCGGCCGGCCGGTGCCTACCTTCGTCCTGGAACCAGACGGAGAGGAGCCGGAACACCATGGCGCCGCACACGGCCGCGAAGAAGCCGCGCCAGTAGTTGCGCACGGCGAAGTACACCGACGTCACCTCGATGCTGAACAGCACGCCTGGCGGCGGTCCGGGGCACAGCCGGTGAGAGGCGAGGCGTCGCGGAAGACTGGCCACTGGCGGTGTGGCCAAGGGTGCTTTTTTGTGTTTTTGGAAGCGCAGGCCATACAACACACCAACACTTTTCCATGCAGTGACGCATACAGGGGAAGACTGTAAGCATTCGGGATTGCTGTGCAACCCTTTCTTATTTTAAAGAAAGCGTTGTCTTCAGTGTATCGAATAAGGCGATGCGAGTATTAATGCAGCAGAAGCCTGTCCAAGCGGGCTCGTGGCCTTACACAGGGTCGCGACAGCCGGCCCGCGCTCAGTAAACATTTACATGATGACGCCGATGACACAATCGACAGCACACCAGCCCCAGGCGCGGTTGTCTGCCAGATATTAGACGGCTGGGTTCAAGGGACGCGCGCGACGTTTTTACGCCTCTAGTACGGAGGGCTGAGATACTACAGAAGTGCAGCCAGACACAATAAGTCTACGGGTCGCTGGTTCGCTGGTTCATTTGATCATGCACAAAGAGGTGCTACTCCACAAAGAGGGTAGGTCGGAGAACAGGCAAATATTACCGCTCATAGGAGCATATCCGTGAAATGAAGGCAGAACATCTACGTAAAGACTATTATTTGAGGCTACTTGCTTGCCTACTTGCTAATATATGAGGGCTAATTGCTTGCCGTATGGGCTAATATGTCAGTTCATTCAACAATGCCGGAGAAACAGAAAACATCAGAACCGTAGCTGAAGCAGTGTTTGCCTTGTCTAGAACGTGTCCATCTTCACTGTTGGTGTGAAAGACAGTACCTCTGACATGTTGCTATCATCGGGACGGTCCCAGACAATAACTGATGCCTCTAGTAATCATAACTCCGGTCAATAATACGAACAAAACAAAAGAGTGTTTTACGATATTATTACGAGCTAATTAGCATTTTCGAGGTGGTCCACAGGTACCAGCAATAAGCACTTGCAAGAGAGGCCCAGCCATTTTTTAAGTATCCAGCCATTCACATAATATACAACCGACATAAATTTGTGTTAACTGCATCGATGAACGGATCATTAGTTCTGAAGATTGGTTCTAAAGTTTATGCAGGGCTATCTAGCGTTCAAAATGAATGCCGAAACGTGAGCGCGGCTCTCATCAAAGCTCCGTCAAGCGTCTTATCTCCGCCTAGTGAACCCACCGACACCCGGGCAGTTGACGTCTCACCTCCGTCTAGTCAACACACCGACACGCGGGCGGTGGGTGTCTGACGTGCATCTGGTTACCGCACCACCACCGCGGCCCGAGCGGTGGGCGTCTCATCTCTGTCTACGCGGACCATCGATACCCGGGCGGAGGGTGTCTTATCTCAGTCTAGCTAACCCACCAACACCCGGGCGGGGGGTGTCTCACCTCCGTCTAGCTAACCCACCAACACCCGGGCGGTGGGCGTCTCACCCTTTTTAGTTAGCCCACTGACACTCGGGCGGCGGGCGTCTCACCCCCGTCTAGTTAACCCACCAACACCCGGGAGGTGGGCGTCTCACCCCTTTTAATTAGCCCACTGACACTCGGGCGGTGGGCGTCTCACCTCAGTCTAGTTAACCCTAGTTTTCTAGTTTTAGTTAGCCCACTGACACTCGGGCGGCGGGCATCTCACCTCCGATGGGCGCCGCGAAGCTGCAGGCCACGCCCACAGCGCAGGCCGCCGCCAGCATTTCACTGTTGCGACTCTCGTTCTCGTAGATGCCCTTGAAGGACGTGACTAGCCTCGTCAGCAGGGTCGCCACGATACTGGCGATGTGGACGAACGGGCCCTACGGGAGGTGGAGTGGCTCACTCAACCCCGGAGTGGCGCTAGCGTCACCTCCACAGCACGCACGTACAGACCGAGCTCGGATCGATCAGCCAAAGGCAGGTTAAGACAGCTGCTGACTGAAAGAGGATGGAAGGGCATGTCTCTTTGTGAGAAAACGTGCTTACGTGTCTTGGAAATGCAATACGCAGTACGGGTACAATGCCTGGACGTCTGTGTTAATATTAGGACAACAGAGCTAATGTGAGGACAAGGGCGGTTATGGAACAGAACCTGAATTCATGTACATGCTTTTTTACTCCAGGCTTTTAAATACTCCTAAAAAAATGAATACTTATTCCCGGCTAGTGACTAATTCTACAGTGTCAACCACTTGACTCCATCATCAATTGAGACCAAACAACGTACTCTGCATAACTAGCGGTATAACGTAAAGGCAAATTATAAAGGCTGGTCTAGTCCAATATATAACAGTGATACGAAAGTAAACACTTATTTTACAGGTTACAATGTAAATATCTGCTATTCGTGCTGGGCTCTTAGAGATGTTTAGCAAATTCTCAACTGATTCTTTGCGGAGCATGTGGTGACATCATGGTGTAGGTAACAACTTTTTTCTTGCGAATGAGGCCATTTCCAGAGAAATACTGCTCCCATTGGCGGTCTACCAACCTGACTTTCTGTCTCTCGAAGTAACTCACTATTTAAGGGAAAACCTCACACAGTCGCTTTAATGCCACTCTATGGCAATGTTTATGAACCCATCGTTGTCTTTAGAAAGAAAAATGAGCCATCAAACGGGTCCTCAATTCTGAGAAACACGAACGCGACCGAAAATGGAAAACATCAGCAAACATCGCTGCCGCGTGGGATCCTGGTGTCTGCACTAGCGAATGTTCGAGGAAGAGGGGGGGGGGGGGGACGCGGCCACAGCCACCAGCGACCTCACCTCCTTGCCGAGGGGCATGCCGGAGCCGAGGCAGGCCGTGAGGCCGACCACCTTGGCCACCAGGGTGCGGAAAGTCAGGTACTCATCCAGCGGCACGCCGCGAAGGATCGTCTTCATCTCGGGGATGCCGGAGCCTGCGGGCCGCGCGGACCGGCGCCCAGTCGGTGTTAGCACAGCGCGGGGTAGGGCCACAACGGCGCCCAGTCGGTGTCAACACGCGCGAGGTAGGGCCACAACGGCAGTCAGGCGGTGTCAGCACAGCGCGGGGTAGGGCCACAACGGCGTCCAGTCGGTGTCAGCATAGCGCGGGGTAGGGCCACAACGGCGCCCAGTCGGTGTCAGCACGCGCGAGGTAGGGCCACAACGGCGCCCAGTCGGTGTCAACACGCGCGAGGTAGGGCCACAACGGCGCCCAGTCGGTGTCAGCACAGCGCGGGGTAGGGCCACAACGGCAGCCAGTCGGTTGTCAACACAGCGCGGGGTAGGGCCACAACGGCGCCCAGTCGGTGTCAACACAGCGCGGGGTAGGGCCACAACGGCGCCCAGTCGGTGTCAACACAGCGCGGGGTAGGGCCACAACGGCGCCCAGTCGGTGTCAGCACAGCGCGGGGTAGGGCCACAACGGCAGCCAGGCGGTGTCAGCACAGCGCGGGGTAGGGCCACAACGGCAGCCAGGCGGTGTCAGTGCAGCCGCCGGCCAAACTGGGGTACCACGCCAGGCGGGTACCGGACGGAAGGCGGTAATGACACCGCACTCCGAGATGGCTTGGGAACAGACGGCTTCTAGCGTTGCTGGTACGTGGATATCTGTGCAGCTGTGTACCCAGGAGCCTTCCGTAGCGATCAAACCCAATGCCTAAGATCACAACGTGCTAACACCATGACACAGACGACCACAGTCGGTGGTAAACAAGTCAGCGCTGTGTTACTAACCAGGGCACATTGGTGCTGGACCTAATACCACAATTCACACCAGGCGTGTCCGCGGTTTGTAGGATACAAGCCATCGCTTGACCTTTGGATCACCAGATCATGAGGAGTTCTCAACCAATAAACGAGAGCACCGAAAGCGGTGCGAACAAGCCTATGTAGTGACGGTGACCACCTCAAACCAACTGAGTCCTCGTCCACGGATGCACAGTCACAACAAGCCGCCACGCTGTCTCAGTTCCAGGAGCTGCCCCTTGCTCCCCCCCCCCACACCCCCTGGCTGGCCGTACCGGGCACGGCCAGCCGGCAACGGCCAGCCGGCGCGGCCCGTGGCCCGCTGCCTCACCGACAGCAGACTTGGAGACGATGTGCACGAAGCCGGCCGAGAACAGGATGAGCGCGATGGGCAGCGAGACCCACGAGATGTACTGCAGCACCGGATGTGTGGTGAGGTCTCGGTACAGCCAGATGCGCGCTGGAACGGACGCCACGCTCGGGTCACACCCGGCCTCGCCGCGGCGGGGCCGGCCGCAGCCAACCGACGAGCACCGTCGTCATAGCTGGACCGTGCGGCGCCCCGCAGCCTCGGCACGCTCGGCGTCAGCACATTCCTGCCCGAGCCGCGCCACCATGAGCTTCTCGTGAGGAATATGGTTTAAATTGCCGCGTTGGTCTTTCCGTGCTAAGAAAATCTGTACGCCAATACCCTGACCGTTCCACGAACGTGGCACGGGCGCTGGATGCCGATTCCGATCAGCATGCCGTGACGGCGGCGGCGCAACGCGTCAGAGTTCGTTTGCTGGGTAATGGCATGCTGCACGCTCACTGAAAAGTCAACTTTATCTGAAATGGAGCTTTACAAACTTACTGAGAAACCGGCAGCACGAAGCGGTGTTGCACAAGAGACGCGCCCGAACACTGTTGCTCACGTAAGTCAGGCTGTTCGCATTTTACTGGAGCCTTATTAGCACGTGAGCAGGGCATGCCGCCGTGCAGTTGGTAAATGCATTTGCTGTCAGTGAAAACATGTACTGTAAGCATAGATACGAAGCAAAACAAGAAGGCAGCTGTCCTGCGTGGTTCGGCTTTAGTCAAAGTTTGTGTATGCTCGATGGCGTTGCACGTGGAAAAATATGCCAAAAATGCGCTGCCGCATATTGAAAGCGGCCCGCACTCGACCGAGCTCCAGCAGTAAGTGAAAATGCATGTCAGTGCCTCAAGGTTAGCAGCAGAATGTAGCCATAGAAATGCACAAGCCGAGGCTTATTCATGGGAGTCAGTGAGGTGTCATGAGGGGTTTCTGAGCTGAGGGCAGTCTTCAACTTGCGCATGTCAACTTACTGTAAGTTTGACGGACGCCGCAGGAAAACACAGAGCCTGCTGCTTTCACTTGGAGATACGATTTAAAGTCACGTTCTTATGCACACATTTAACTTGCCTCATTCAGATCCAAATGTTGTTGCCGCCGCATCAAAGCTGTTCAAATGAAGGGAGATATTTGGCTCTTTTAGTGATGCACCCGGACCTGATGGACACCTTATGTATCGCCATGTGAAGCTTGAATTTCTAAGGCAAACAATGTCCTGGGCGATTAATTTTGTTTCGCATTCCGTTGTTGAACAGTTAAGAGACCGAACACGAACTGCCGCGGCGCGAACAAGCAAACTTGCAATGAACACTGCAATGTTTGGCTTCCTTGTACTTCGAAGCGTACCTGAAAATGTAACTTTGTGGTATGTGGCAGCACGTCGCATCGGCTGCGCTCCAGTGTTATCCGCGGGCGGCCCGTACCGATGCTGTACTCGCACGCCAGGCACGCACTCTCACATGGAGACAATGCTCCATTTCAATCACACCCAGCGCGACGGTCGCGACGGCGCCAGTCCTAACGGCATGCCCCGCTGCACTGGCAGCCTAAATTGACACGCCAAACGTAAATAACGTCACTTTCAAGTCAGACAATCGATGACCGATCAGGCAGTGCGGTTGGCAACATAACGGTCAATAGAAACCAGGTGCAAAACCCAAGCTGTGATGGGACAACGATGCCACGCCATAGTCTGGTCAGCTCAAGTCCAAATAAACACCAACCGCATGGGGTGTGCTGCATGTTCAACGTAAAGCTTAATTGCAGGACACCTGTTTTATGATCTTTTTATGTCCTAATTTCAAGCCTCGGCTTGGCGGGTTTTGCGGCGGATTTCCACCCGTCATAGCTTTCCCATTTAGATTGGGCGCTGGGATTAACATTGGAATGGTGTCTGGAGCGGCTGATACTAATGGCATAAGCGCAGCAGGTAAGGGGGCAGGTGTGTTGTATTGCTTAAGTTACTTGTAATTTCCAGCCTCAAGTTGTCTTTAGTCTGGATACAAACGAGAGACTATTTTGTCTCGAGTATCACACTGAATCTGGCAGTTCATCGAACTTTCATTTAACATCAAACGTGTGGTTCCGGCAAAATCAAAGTTTTTTTGGTTGAAAATAGTCCACAGGACGGCTCCATAAGTGGTTGAGATGCGGATTCGTGACGTTGCAGTGTGCTCCTTGGCGACATATTGGGCACTGTGTTCGATATTCGAATTGACGTTTCCAAAACACATTCGAAACCTCGCGAGGTTTCGAAACCTTCGAGCAGCGCGAGAATGTGCGCTGCTCGAAATCAAGCAGCGTATATTCAGCCGCGATGAGCAACGTTTGAACCCTTTCAGTGCGTAGACCAGCTGAACCTGAGTTAGCCTTGCAAGTTTGCAGCCTGGGCACCGTTTTTTACAATTAATTAACGGATGTGATATTTGGCCAGCCGCTTTTCTCAACAATCTAATTATATCCAGAGCACCTGACGCGTGACTTTTACTCAGCGGCTGGCAGCTGACTTCAGTGATTCAGGCCGTCTATATCATTACAACGTTTCGATGTTAGAAAATTTGGATCCTTCGTAAGTGGATCATCACTTGCATATGTACACTGCGCACCCACACTACGGTGAGGGGATCGCGTCATAACAGGGCTCGAGGAGTTATAACGGTCCGGTGACCTGTCCATAGGTCTGCCGTACGTAGCGCTTGTGTTTGGCAGACCCACAGTAACGCCTGCAGTTACGCCTGGGACACCATCGGGATTTATCAACACCTGCATCCATAAAGCGTTAACACGGCGCGCCTTGACTCCTGACATTCCGGCCGTAGTCATGATTGTCGTCTCCTGATGTAAGCCATTTTGACATGTAGTCTCAACGCGCTACACAGCACACGTAACCAGTGTGCGCCTGACGACAGCACCTGCGGCCAGCAGTAAGGGTTGGAGTGAGCTGCCTCTGCCTCTGCCTCTGCCTCTGCCTCTGCCTCTGCCTCTGCCTCTGCCTCTGCCTCTGCCTCTGCCTCTGCCTCTGCCTCTGCCTCTGCCTCTGCCTCTGCCTCTGCCTCTGCCTCTGCCTCTGCCTCTGCCTCTGCCTCTGCCTCTGCCTCTGCCTCTGCCTCTGCCTCTGCCTCTGCCTCTGCTCTGCCTCTGCCTCTGCCTCTGCCTCTGCCTCTGCCTCTGCCTCTGCCTCTGCCTCTGCCTCTGCCTCTGCCTCTGCCTCTGCCTCTGCCTCTGCCTCTGCCTCTGCCTCTGCCTCTGCCTCTGCCTCTGCCTCTGCCTCTGCCTCTGCCTCTGCCTCTGCCTCTGCCTCTGCCTCTGCCTCTGCCTCTGCCTCTGCCTCTGCCTCTGCCTCTGCCTCTGCCTCTGCCTCTGCCTCTGCCTCTGCCTCTGCCTCTGCCTCTGCCTCTGCCTCTGCCTCTGCCTCTGCCTCTGCCTCTCCTCTCTCTCTCTCTCTCTCTCTCCTCTCTCTCTCTCTCTCTCTCTCTCTCTCTCTCTCTCTCTCTCTCTCTCTCTCTCTCTCTCGGAGCGTCTCATCCAAGCTTCTCCCGAGGGCAAAGATCCTGTTGTTTTCCACCCACACGTAAACCGACTGATTTTCCAGCTACACTCTTGCATGTACACCGCAACCCGCATCTGTGGGCGGCGTCGACACGAGAAAAACACAGCTGGAGAAGGGATGAAGGCTTGATGGACTTTCGTAAATTAGCAACATTTGCGCTGGGCAATTCATAAGCTCGGCCTCAGTCGAGCAGGCTTGTTACACGCTACCACACGAAATATGACTAGTCAGTTTCTGAGTTGCGCTTACTGGACTTAGCCAGCGATGATGAACATGTGGGAGGACTTGTGGAAGGGCATAGTTTTGGCATAGTTTTGGCATAGTTTTGGCCGCGACGCCGTCACCCAGAAGCCTCATCATCCCCCTTACTCATGTAGTGTGAGTGCCAGTAAGCTATTTTAGAGGTCACACCCATCGTGATGCACTCAATAGCAAATGACCAGGAAGGGGGGGGGGGGGGGAAGGCAGCAGGCTACAAGCTAAGTTTGACAAAATTTAACATACGCTCGGGTGGGGATCAAATTGCCCCTCCAGAGGTTTTTCCAGAATGGTTTCCGAACGGCGCGGCATAGCCGCGACAAATTTTGCATAGCTGTAAACAATTGAATAGCGGATCGTTTGACATAACCAATTTAGAAGTACCTTGTAAGGTCGCTGACCTAGGGCAGGTCAAAGTCAGGTCATGGTTTCAGCGAAGACAATTTCTAGGGAATCGTTCAATCTGAGGCAACAACGGAGTGTTTGACGAGGCCATACATCTCTGAGATACTTTTTTCAGGCAACACCACAGTTGAATGAGCAAATTACGTTGACCTAAGATCAGCTATGAAGGTCAGACTAAGGTCAAAACCAACCTGATTTATTACTCCAAGGCTTGCTGTATGGGATAGTTTGTGGTGCTCATTCCAAATTTATTGACAGCAGGAACCGCATTTTACATCTTCCATTGACTTCTTAGAGGTCAGAACAGGCCATTGACCTAACATGACCTGGGTCGACATTTTGTCTTAGGAACATACTGCCTGGCGTAATCTTTGTCGCCTATTTAAATGCAAAGCTCAGAGCAGTCTTGTATGATTTCGGTCACCATGACCTTCAAAAGGTCAATCAAGGTCACTGACCTCAAATTGGATTAGGAACTTTTGCTTAGACACAGTTGCCTAGGTTCGGGGAGCACTTTGGAGACCAACCTGGAATTTGACTTTGTTTGACCTTATTTGACCTAAAGGTCAAGACCTATGAAACTCAATCTTTGATCTAAGTGAGTTCACGTACAGGTCAAGATACCCTGTGAATTTTGCGTTTCTAGCTTTCTTAGTTCTCGAGATCTCGGAGTGTCAAATTGACTCCCCACCCGAGCGAAGGGTGTCTAACCGGACAATCGGTCGCGTGCTCACATTAACAGGCGACGTACAGAAATAAAGTAAAAAGTACATGCTCTAATTTTCATATGAAGCACCATCACTGCCAATGGTAATACAGGCCTTAGTAAAAACACGCATACAAACTGCACGGCAAGGTCATCTGCGAGAAGCGTACGTCTGTTTCCAACCAATCATCACAAGCATAATGTTTTGCGTAATCATAGGGCAAAGTCCGCAGATATCAACGCATGCCCAACAAAAGACTTACCTTTATTGCACATGGCGATTCCGTAGTCCATGACAAAGCTGATTAACGCCATCAAGACCCCTAGCACAGTCAAGAACACCCAGTCTTCACCAATCCTCGCAAATGTCTTCTTCCACACAAACCCGAACACTTTGCCCACACGCCGTGTCCACTTTCCGCGATACCGGTGCAACTCCTGGCGTCGCAGTTTCTCGTCCAGCTTTCTCTTCTTGTCGATCTCTTTCAGACGCTTCGACTCTGTCTTGGCGAACTCCCCGAGATCCTTGGAATAGCGACCATACATCTGAAAAACAGCACGCATTAAAGTTTGCACAAATGGTCATCGAAGCTGAGTTGCGTCGCGTTGCAGATACGCATGATAAAACTTCAGGTGGGACTGCATGATAAGATCCTAAAAATCATTACGCAAGTCAAAATGCTTCAGTCGTTGACAGCACGCACTGCCACCGCAGCCACGGTGTTTCGCGTTTACCATACGTCCACCTCGGGTCTCACGGCAACGATCAAAATCTGGTCATAGTGATCAGACCCACTGTACTTGTCGTCTTCTGCGCATGCGTTGGCAATTGTCTCGAGTGAACCATCGGCCCAACGGATTTCCGTCTATCAATTGTCAAGATGTCCAGGATATACGAAAAAGTGTACCAGCCTACTCCGCCGTACACTGTTCCGGTCTTAAAAATTCGTCACGTCGGAAAAAGAGAGCACGATTTTGCGAACGGGTCATGGGGATACGTCACGATACGAACGGGAATACGCCACGCTCGTCTATGCGTGTCTCGTGGTGAGACGTGCGTGACGTGGGCAGCCATTACCGATTGTCGGACCACGCAGTGGCCTTGATGTCCCCAGTGGGCCTCATGCCAACCCAAACAACAACAAAATATGCAATTTCGTTGTTATTTGCACTGGAGTCCAGCCAAACCCGCCCTGGCTTCGGTGAGATGTCGACCGGGGTGACACAGCGGCGTCGGCGGCGTCTCCGTTAGCCGTCTCACCCTTCTTTGTGGGGTTTCATGAAAAATAGCCGACACGGGTCACCCTGGCTGACCGACCAGCCGGTGACGAGAAAAACGGTTTGGGAAGCCTCGCAATTAAAGATGGAGAAGTAGACTCCCAGTTTACATCACAACACGTGTCAGCACAAACGTGTGCATCTGCCCTGATAATCTCAGTTAGTTGCAGTTTGTTGACACAAGTTCATTTTACCTCACGCATAAAGCGAAATGAAGCATTTTTGTCTTTTCCTATCCAACAAGCTGACAAAACGTGACGAAATCAGCCACAACACTTACATGATCTCAGTGCAAGATCTCATTTTATCGGGTCAAATTTATGTACACAGCTGAATTTGCTCGCGTTCGGGGGCGTGACCAGAATTTGCGACGGGAGAGGACACCATAATTTGTGACAAGAAAGGCTACCAAGCAGTGCGAATAGACTTCAGACCACGCACACGCTAACAGGTGTAGTGCCTGGCATGCCAATGAGGAACCGATGTTGGTTTGCTGTGGTGCTTTAAACATCTGTTTCAGCTGCGTACCGAACATGGTCGCTCGGCTACCCTCTAGTCGTGTTATTTGATGACGACTGTCGGGTTCTTTACATCACTGTTCATGGTAGTGTCGCTGGGATTTAAAACCCAAATAGTTTTCGCGATCACCCGGTTCTGGAATTTAAAAATAGCGTAGTAGAAAATTACGCCGGAACCTGACGCGTGGCGCCAAAGCACATGAGCCCCCACCCCTTAGGCTGCGTCAATGTCCGCGCTGCCGGTGTAATGTGTTCATGGGGGCCGAGTAACTGCGAACTCAGATATCCGGCAGAAATGAATCGGATCAATCGAAAGATCAAAACGAAAACATTCTGTCCTCACCAGAACCGAATATAAGATACAGGGCAGATCAAGAAGATAACAATAATTAAAAAGGGTCAATATTATGCGTATCACTTAAGCACTAACTACGACAAAAAATCACAAGCCCTCCCAAAATGAAAGGTGCTTCAGTTAAAATGTGCGTTCAGTTCAAGATTGTCACGTATGAGCCTCGCAGTATGACTTCGATTCACTGATCGATATCACCGGTCCGTTGCAATTTTCCGCCACCAAAACACGAAACCATTCCACTGTGGCGTATGATAAATCGCGGCACATACCGATCAGTCATCAGAACAAACAATGATTATACCTGAGCACTTTCGACGAATGCTCTGCGAACCTGCCTTCTTACTTGTGTCAAATTGCACTTTAACGCCGATGTCAATGAGGAAACACGAATGACAGACGTTGCGTGATAAATTATCGAACGCGAAGAACCCTAATGCTACTGACGTACTCAGCGCGTGTTTTCGCCGGGCACGTGCTATCAGTTCATCAGATCGCGCACGCGCGTCTGATACAGCATTGAGCATTCGCAATAAAGCAAACGTGGTGTGCTGCGTGAAGCACACAGCACATGAGGATGTTGAGAAAACAGAGGCGTGCCTCAACTGACTCCCGACGTAACACAGATTACAAAGACGTGATGTTGATTTATCACGCTATCATCGTGGGAGCCAGCGCCTTAATCAGACAAGGGCTGGATTGTCAGCGTCTGGTCATTCAGTCTGATTCACTAGTAAACTTTAGTGCTGCTGATACTCGTCTGATATGTTAAGGAGCTTGTCACGAGAGTCTCCAAAACCCAGACATCAGGCGTGCCTTGCAGAAAAAACAAATGTCAAGGTTTCTCGCCTGGACAGTGGCGCAGTCGCAGACTGGTCCTTGCACATAGGTGACTTGGGAGTCCCATGGTGTTCGCAAAACGCTCCGGTGTCATAGCCATGTGACAGCGTTTATTGGTCCAGCCGGCGGACATCATCACTCAATGCTCGTTTCGAGGGCGCCGGGCCACGTCAACACATTCATAACACGCTTCCAGGCGCCCGACTCTGTTAATCGCAAACATTTCGGCCGGACCGCGCGTCCACCGAGCCGAACAGACCCTCAGCCTGTCCCCTAACACGTGGCGCCCGTCACGAGCGAGTCTGATCACCCATCTTCAGCGTCGGCTGCCTGATAGCCGGTGTCGGTTAACGGTCCGGCCGAGGCGAAGGGACAGATCACGCGAACGGTCCGGCTGAAGCCAAGGGACAGATCACGCCGAATGGTCCGGCTGAAGCCAAGGGACAGATCACGCCGAATGGTCCGGCTGAAGCCAAGGGACAGATCACGCCGAATGGTCCGGCTGAAGCCAAGGGACAGATCACGCGAATGGTCCGGCTGAAGCCAAGGGACAGATCACGCCGAATGGTCCGGCTGAAGCCAAGGGGCAGATCACGCCGAATGGTCCGGCTGAAGCGAAGGGATTGCCTGCGCCGCTGCCGACCACTGACCGACGCGGTGCCGAGAGTAAGCCCGCTTCGATAGTATCTGATGCCTTTATTCCACACGACACGGGTTACACAGGTCACGCAGATCACGCCGAGTGGTCCGGCTGAGGCGAAGGGAGAGATCACGCTGAGTCGGCAGATCTTCCGCCGCACAACATCCATAGGACAGGCGACCCGTACTCGATTTCGGACTCGTTTAGAGTCACTTCGGCCGTATGGTTTGTTTCGAACGGGCGGGTTGCTGCCTGAATCACGGGCGGCGCCACAGATTTTGAGGAAGGAGCGGCGACCTTTCCACGGGCCTCCTCAAAGCGACCTCCTGGGCAGTGTCGTGGGGGTATTGCCATTGTATGAATGATTATCCATACGATAAATATATTCAATTAAAAAGTCCGAACACAAAATGTATGTAAGTAATCCCTACAGGGTATTCAAGACACAGAAAAGGCAGCTGTTTGTTCCATAAAGAGCCTCCTCAAGCATAGAGGCCTCTTAACCAAAAGCGGCTTGCTATCGTTTAAAAAAGGGCCTCCAAGTCCGATAAAAAGTCACATTTTTCCCAAACAATGCATCCTGACTAGGACCAGCGGCGTTATGACGCATGAGAAAGGCCCCGGGTTCAGAAAAGGGGCCTCCTGATATATAGCTAGTGCTTCCTAATGCAGAACAGTGAGCACCTGGTTCATAACGGGACTTTCCGAGCCAGCAAAGGGACCTCCCGAGCCCCGTTCTTGAACAAAGCTTCTGTTGGACAAAGTAGTCAGTCTCCTAAACACACAACAGGGCCTTCTGAAATTAGAAAACGAGCTTTTTGATGCAGATAAGGGTATTTTGAGCCCATTGTAGTACCCTCTACCTCAGTTATAGAGGCCCCTTGATCTGAAATTCGGTAAGATTTAAAAGGCTGCCGACCGGCACAAGGGGGGGGGGCAACTGTCCCCCCATTGCTGCGTCGCCTCTGGCCTAAATCTGGTAAAATTTGCACCAGAAAAATAACGTGCATCTTGACTTTCCATGCCGAAGATACTTAATCATCAGCAAGTGCTGGATGATGTCATTTTCCTGAGTTTTCTTTGCTCTCGGACTCCCGGCCTCCTTCACGCCTCAGATATCGCCGTGAGTGGGCCTTTTATCTCCGGAGGGTGGGATGGGGTGAGGGGGCAGAGTCTGTGTTTCTCTACTCCTTCAAGCTTGACGTCTTACCACTTGAGGTGAGCTTCATATCTGCCTTCACGTGCTGGCTGGCGGGCAGGGAAGATACCGTGCTCGTCCTCCGCCCCGGCCAGCTCGACTTCGGCTCTGGCCCCAACGGACCGCTCAGCACAGCGACCAGAGCCAGAGCCGCCGG
>NW_023597034.1:24603928-24636509 GCF_011947565.3 Pollicipes pollicipes
GGAGCGTTCATTTGCTGGCACGGGTTTAGTGGGATGTGTTGTATGAGTGAACCTGCGGACACCTAACCACATATCGCGTTCGTCGCAGACTTCTAACGAAGCTCATTTTACCACTTTCACAGCATTCGGCGACGTGGCACTAGGCACTGGCAACCTATACTATCGCCTGATTATCCAAGATGGGAGAGTAAAATGAAGCTGCCAATCAGACAGTGAGGCGCCATTTGATGTCAGGTATAATAGATAGCCATCTAAGGTTTCGACATGCGGGTTGGAATGTTATAGACAGATTACTTAGAGCTAGAGGGATTAACAGTTTTTTGTAGCCGTACGGGCCCCAACCATACCGGGAACCACAACCATTATTGCCATTGGAGCTTGAACTGACTGGAGTCGAGTGGGTGGACCTAGGGAAGCTATGATTCGTCATTTGCGGACACACTGCGGCATCGACTGGTTTGTGAACTGCGGTAGTTCCATTGCACCTCTATTCCCGTTCCACTGCACCTCTATCTCCGAAGCATAGGCCACTACCCGGGTCCACTAATAAGCCTCCCAATCGTCGGGACAGGACAATGCCCTGGTCTCGCTTTGCTGGAGCTGCGCCGGAACTGATGACAATGCAATGCATGTCCCGTGCATTGGGAAAGAACGCTAAAAACCGACAATACACCAGCCGCGCTGCTGAACTGCCTGTAGCCAAAAGCCATAGACGACTATGACTCAGCTTTGCTCCCCGTGTCCTAGCCGCCAATAGCTGACGCAAAATTCCAGCGAACCTGGCATTGATGACTGTTCAGTGATACATCAAACACACCCGCCGTCTTAGAGATGAGTAAACTAGAGCACAGATTTCGTCCAGCAGTAGATTCATTTCGTGCCACACACTCTCCTTTCCAAAGACGGGGCACCTTGCGCAGACAGACCAGAGCTGGCCTATACGCTGGCGCCTGCACAGCCCACGTGTCGCCCGCGGTGATGTCCCTGCACGTGCTGATGCTCTACTGGCACCCGCGCATCGTCTGCAGAGCTCAGCAGCGGCGCCGAGCTGCTGCCGCCCCACAAACACAGCCGCCGTGGTGGCGGTGGTAACGCAAATGGGTCGCGGGCACCAACAATGCATCCGCTGTATCTCGCCGTAAAAAACGCTATCAGTTCACAAACACCATCGTCACGCGTCTTGCAGCAAAAGTTCTCGACAAAAGTTCTCAATTTATTTCAGGATCACGTACCTATGGCACCAATCTCGTCACCTACAGTATGCTATCGAATATGAATTATGACGATGGGCCACAGGCACCCACCGATGAGCAGTAGTCTGCGGTGCCAATGGCACACGTATTCCAGTGAGCCTCCACGAGTCGTCTACAGGGGAATGAATCTTCAGATTTGCCACATACGATGCATAGCCTTCACCTACATAAATTGGGTACAAACCGACGGCCTGCATTCCCCATTACACAAGTGTAAGTTCCAAGGCACAGAACTGGGCCAGGACGAGTAAAAGCAATGCATTTGGTATTTAAACACTCATTGTGACACCCTCCAAGCTCATCGCACACAAGCTGCACTGATGGCATGACATTGTCGAATAGAATATCCAAACATGCATAACGGGGCACAAAAACACAACCATCACTATGGCACCTCCTCCCTCGGATGGCTACACGCCTCACACGGCGCATATCCGTATGCGTGCGGACCAACGCATGCCCAATCACCAGATTACACGCGTATCGCACAACACTCGGTTCACCCAGGAATGCTTCCGTGCGTGTGAAAACAATAACAAAAACTGTATTGCTTTTGGATGCACGTCACGGGTTTGAGCAAAGAGTCTCAGGCACACTTTCACCCGCTGCTTCCAAGCCCTAGACACTGCGCGCAACAACGGCCTCCCACGAGCCGGCCGCTTCACCACCCGCACTTCACCGCTCTGGCCAGGCAAAGCGCTGGCAGGAGCCAGCGCGTGCGCTGCGTCAGTCCACCAGAGCCTCCGGCCAGAGCGACTGCAGCGCGCGTGGTCGACCTCAGACGGCGGAGACGGCGGTGGCAGTGGCGGCGGCGGCGGTGGCGGCGGCGGCGGCGGCGGCGGGTCGCCTACGCAGCGCCGGTGGAGAGGGCCGCGTCGCAGCCAGGCCTGCCTCCGGACCGCCGGCAGTGCGGCTGGCGTCCGGTCCGGCCGACAGGCTGAAGTGGTTGGCACGCTGGATAGCCTCACGCAGCTGCCGGACGGAGGAGGTCGGTCAGGCATCGAGCCAACATGGCCAGCAGAACGCGGTGCAGACGGCGGAGGTCGGTCAGGCATCGGGCCAACACGGCCGGCAGAGCATGGGTGGGTCCGAGGTCCAGGGGGTCTGCTGGCAGCGCCGAGGGAGGGCTCACGTGCGGTCGGCGAGGGGGGAGGGCGGGACTGCGTGCACAATACAAGAACGGATCTGTACTCACAGAGTCAGTGGATGCAGACAATCAAACGGGTTCCGACTATCGTAGTCAGAGAGAACCTGGGCGCAGGTGGTCAGAGCGGGACGTAGACAGCAGGTGAGGGGGACTTAGATCTACGTCGGCGGAGGTACGTAGTCCGACAAACGCCCTGGGGACCCTGGATTTACGTAGAGGGGTTCCGACGACAAATCCGTAGTCGGGAGGGAGCGGGGGAAGGCAAAGCAGCAAGAGGAAGTCCAGAAAAGCTAACCTGCTGCACAGCCGACACCCTGTTCCTGCCAACGGCATAGTCGGAGACCACTAGAACACGGCTAACGGATAGTAGGGAAAAGGGCAAGACGAAGTAAGGCAGGTAAGGAAAGTGGGCAGACAGAAGAGACATAACCGGACTCCGCAAACAGCAGAGACAGTCCAAGCTCTAACGGCTCCACCGCAGCTCGGCGGACCGCTCGACAGTGGCGCTCCCTGCCCGGGCCGCGTCGGCGCGCCGCCCCCGGCGAGTCTCACCTCTCTCAGCGCCACCACGCCGATCAGGCGGCCGATGGCCGTCACGTACGCGTGGTTCAGGCCCAGCATGGAGAACAGCGAGTGCACCTTGAGCAGCGAGGTGCGCTCCACCAGCTGAAACGGCGCCGGGTCTGCCGGCGGCGCGGGACCGGCGTCAGCGGCGGCGTCCACGGCGCCCCACACCGGCGCACGCTGGGGACGGCTGACGGTTGCAGGGGAGTGGAGCGCTGGTGCCGGTGGTGGACAGACTGGTGGTGGACGTACTGGAGACCGCTAACGGTTGCAGGAGAGGGGAGCTCTGGTGGCGGTGGTGGACAGACTGGAGACCGCTGGCGGCTGCAGGGGAGTGGAGCGCTGGTGGCGGTGGTGGACAGACTGGAGACCGCTGGCGGCTGCAGGGGAGTGGAGCGCTGGTGGCGGTGGTGGACAGACTGGAGACCGCTGACGGCTGCAGGGGAGTGGAGCGCTGGTGGCGGTGGTGGACAGACTGGAGACCGCTCACGGTTGCAGGGGAGTGGAGCGCTGGTGGCGGTGGTGGACAGACTGGAGACCGCTAACGGTTGCAGGAGAGGGGAGCGCTGCTGGCGGTTGCGGACAGACTGGAGACCACTGACGGTTGCAGGGGAGTGGAGCGCTGGTGGCGGTGGTGGACAGACTGGAGACCGCTCACGGTTGCGGGAGAGGGGAGCACTGGTGGCGGTGGTGGACAGACTGGAGACCGCTCACGGTTGCAGGAGAGGGGAGCGCTGGTGGCGGTGGCGGACAGACTGGAGACCGCTGACGGCTGCAGGGGAGTGGAGCGCTGGTGGCGGTGGTGGACAGACTGGAGACCGCTGAGGACAGCAGGGGAGTGGAGCCCTGGTGGCGGTAGCGGACAGACTGGAGACCGCTGAGGACAGCAGGGGAGTGGAGCGCTGGTGGCGGTGGCGGACAGACTGGAGACCGCTGACGGCTGCAGGGGAGTGGAGCGCTGGTGGCGGTGGCGGACAGACTGGAGACCGCTAACGGTTGCAGGGGAGTGGAGTGCTGGTGGCGGTGGCGGACAGACTGGAGACCGCTGAGGACAGCAGGGGAGTGGAGCGCTGGTGGCGGTGGTGGACAGACTGGAGACCGCTCACGGTTGCAGGAGAGGGGAGCGCTGGTGGCGGTGGTGGACAGACTGGAGACCGCTGAGGACAGCAGGGGAGTGGAGCGCTGATGGCGGTGGTGGACAGACTGGAGACCGCTAACGGTTGCAGGAGAGGGGAGCGCTGGTGGCGGTGGTGGACAGACTGGAGACCGCTAACGGTTGCAGGAGAGGGGAGCACTGGTGGCGGTGGAGGACGGACTGGAGACGACCGATGGTGGTGGCCAAGATTCGGGACTGGTGCGTGGCGGACAGAGGCCAGACTGGTGACGACGTCGGGAGGAGACTGAAGACAGGGGGAGACGAGGGACCACGACTAAGGACTGGTGACGGCGGCAGGCAGAGCATGGTACTGGTGACAACGGGCGACGGGTAAGACTGGCAGCAATAGAGAACGGGAAATGGTGGTAATGGTGGGCAGAGACTGAGGGATTAAAGCTGCGCGTCTGCGAAATCAGAAGAATGGCACCTCCGGTGCCATACAGCCACGCACGCGGGTTCGATTCCTCGCGGTGTCCGTCCTTCCTGCCCAGGTGAGAGGCAGGTGACACAGCACGCCCTCCGCAGCTGAATACGTCAAAAGGCCGCAATGAAACGCACTGACAGCATTGTGGGCTTAATCAGGACTGGGTATTGACATGCATGTTGGAAGACCGCATATAATGTATATCCTAATACACGGTGTCTTCCAAGATACATCAAGCTTCGAAACACATGAAGCAAACACATGAAGATTATTTGGGACCCATGTTCCTTCCAGGTTGCCAACCGTTGTCATGGATTTAAAGTACACTCGTAGCCCGCAATTATCACCATATGTGCGTCTTATTTTCAGCGACTGATATTTGAAGTCGTACGCAGCACTTTTGAAATTTAGCATTCCATGATAGCCTCTCAGTTTACCGATTTTGCAGTCGTCAAAGTTCACTTCCTTGTCCAGTTCTTCCTCTTCCCACTTTTTCTGGTCTTCGTAAGACATGTCCATGACACGTGCAGTCGGCTGAGAATGAGACCGTCTTACATGTAAGTGCAACAGCACAGGTCCCGCCTCCAACCAAACACACATTGCCCGTTGCTGGTGTGACCCATGTTCATCGCTGCCATGCACGAAAACGACCGTAACAAAATGATCTGACATCCATGGCTCTGACACTTCACTACCGGCAGAAGCGCTGTTTGTTTGTTTTTTGTATGTGACCCCCACGACCCACAGCTGTGGCGTTGTTTTTCCTGGACTGGGCTGAGCCACACTGCTACTGGTGGTCAGCAGTTTTCCAGTCACAGTCACACATTTTGCAGTCACGGCCACGCACTGCGCCAACGAGGTGCACATGGGACAAGCTGGGACGCGCACGAACTCGGCGTGGTACAGTCGGCGCGCCCAGCCGGCCTGCACGGTCGTGGTGGGTTGCACTGTGTTGGTGTGACACACACGCTGGCGATCTCTTCGCCAATGCGGACTACAAGGATGCGGGAAATACACGACCATGGTAAAGAGGCAGACTGCGTGCACAACAGTACATACTTTAAGATGGCTGTATGCTTTGCAGCTTCAGAAAAACGTTCGATACTTTGCGTGAATAAAGCAACGGTTAGAGGACGATAACGTGCAGACAAGAAATCGGCATACATCCAGGTTTGCAAAAAACAAACAGAGCACAAGGTGGCATACATTCGGAATTGATGGGACAAACAGATGCACCGAAACAAAATGGCATGCAAGACAGGGGTTCATACTTTCTGGCACCTCATGTCGAATAATAAAGTGAACCGTCCGCAGCAGCTGAAATCAGAGGAGTAGTACGCATAAGCAATTCCTAATATCCTGTTCCACCGGCACGATGCTTTATTAACGCATCTTGCGTGCGGACGCAGCTATATCTGAAGACATTTCTAAGGCCCTAGGACAGTCCTGTGGAACACTAATAATGTTGACGTTGAAATTTAAACTCAAAGCAGCTTAACTAACGCTACAGAACATACACACATAGAGCTGGACCGAATGACCTATCTGCTCTTATAGCGTACATATGAAGGCACCGCGCAATATCTGTCCGTGTAGCCAACTACACGCAGCATGTGGGTTTGCGCACTGGTTGAAAATAGCACACAGTTTCACCTCACTCAGCTTGCTGCACAGCGTCGAGGTGGCTTACACACATAATCCCTCACTAATTGGCGGCGCTATAGAAAGAGCAGTGGCGACAGCGCGATGCCTGAGCGATAACGGCCTTGGCTTTGCACGTAGACGATCCAAGCTTGAACCCCGGTGCGCCGGTGGGCCATCATCACCGGCACCGCAGAACAGGGTGGGCGACAACGTGCGCCTGGCTATCGTCAAAAGTCATCGTGCGCGCTACGATACGCTACCACTTGTGCGCTGCTTGCACGGTTGTAAGCATCATAACGTGGTGCCTTCAGTACGTGTAAGCTGACGCATAGCCCCACGTTTGACACTGGGCGTGCCTGATTATAAGCGTACGCGAGCGTTCAAGCACGCGCAAGAGCTTGTACGTGCCTCAGCGTCTGTGCGCCCGTGCCCGTGTACATACACTTGAGCGTCTCTCCACCAGAGCCGATGTATATTCGTCTGTGGGTGAGAACGCGTTGGAGAGCGAGGATATGAAAGTGCTATGAGCGTGTGGTAAGCACGCATATCAGAAGTCGCGTATAAATGGTAGTGTATATCGTTTGCGCACCAGCTATGCCTTTTTGCATGCGTGGCTCACCAAGCAGCGGCATTGAAACCAGGGTGCTCACGCATCTCCAACGAGCGAGGATGGTTCTTCGCGCCAACGCTCAGGGTTGGTGACTAAACGGAGCGCCAGGGAACGCAGCTTCAGCATTTCAACCGCCACAGGTCCGTTCACTCATTGTTGGTACCGGACATAGACTCATACATCACCGAAGTTCAAAATCGCATTAAAGATCGTCTGCCAACGAGTGATCAGACAACATCACGCGATAATTAAATCATCATGCAACGAAATTATAGCGTGTCGGCCCAGTTGTACGGGTGGTTGTGTCCCCCGTGCTTTGCCAGGTAGGGCTGCGGGTGACTTTACGGTTTACGGGCCGTATAATGCCGCCGCACGGCGGCCCTGGGCCTGGCCTAGATCTCATTGGCTGGTTGCTAGGTGACGTTTCATTTCAGTCGATCCAGATAACGCCACAAACCTAGGACTCGTATCTACCGCTGCTGGTCAACAAGTCGAGTTTCTTTCCCCAGACCAAGGACGGCACAAACCTCATTATTTTGCTCGCCGCAAAGGGCTATTGACCTACACAAAACGCGCTTTACCAATGGGCTTAGCGCATCTCGTCCGCCCCATAAAAAGGTCCGCCCATTGGATTTGCTTGCATAAATCCTGACGTAATGAAGTTGTGTTTATCACAGCACTTAAATAGATTCAAGAGTGCACTTTTCTATTCAGGCGGGGTTCCAGTAACACAAACTTTAAGAGGGCAGCGAATCAAAGCCGGGAGAAGCACGTTTTCGGTCTTCGGTTTTCGGATTATTTGTCACGTTCTCGGATTTCGAGGTAAGTTAAGCATTTTACTTTTTTCGACAAAAGGTTTGTCCCTTTCTCCTAAAAAATTATTGTTCGACACTACCTCTATGTATGGACTCACTAAACTTGGGCATAGCCAACTACTCTACTAACCGCCGCGCAATGCGCCAGCGACTACCAACGGTTTCCAATGCGACGAGCCTGACATGTTCGTGAAGGCTCTCACCAGCGTGACGTGCTTCTGAGAAGAGAGCGACTTGTTGCTGTCGTCGCGTAAGCCGTTGGAGGCCCTCAGCTCGCGGGATCGCTGGAATACCCGGTCGAACGCCGCCCTCAGTCTGTTGGGGACGACGGAGAGCGGGTCACGACCCGACGAGTGACCTGAGCGTGCGGAGCACAGCAGCCGCCGACGACCGCGTCGTCCCACGGACGATACTACAGGGCTGGCACCACAGGAACTGGGCATGCTATGTGTCATACACAAGGACTGTAACACCGGCGGCACGCCAGGAATCGTCACAGCAGCGGTACCTCAGGGACCGACACACCGGCGGCACCGAGAAAACTATCACACCGTACCACCAGAGCCGCTACATCATCGCCACGCTATGAGCCATCACCTGATCGCTTTCACACACACACAGACGTAACACGCGCTGACCCGGCTCCTCTCGGCGGCGGCCCGGCGGCAGCTCTCACCTGCCGTCGTGCCGCCGGTCACCGTCGCGTACGGCGTGTTGACCGGCGTGTGCGCCGGGCTGGACCGGCGCAGCGAGAACGAGCCCGTCTTCTTCAGGATGGGCTTCAGAGGCCGCGGCCGCGCGCGGGACGGCGACGCGCCCGAGCCGCCCGGCGACGCTCCTGCGACAGACAGACGGCTGAGGACGGCCCACCGAGCGCGCCGCTCCGCACGGGGCTCGGGCACAGGCCGGTCAGGACGGTACTGGGCTGGCGTGAGCGAAAGGTCACCGACAGGGATTTGGAAAAGCCAAGAACGCGAGAAGGTGCGAGAGGATTTGAGACAAAAACCCAGCTGGCTACGACTGCGGACCGCTGAGAAGACGAGGAGTGCAGCATGACGTTGACAGTGCCTGGTAAGGAAATGTTAGCGCAGAACATCAACGCCGAACGGAATCTTTTGTATTTAAGAACACTGCGCTTTAAATATCGTGTTCAAACCAGCTTCATTAAAAACGGAGCTGTGCTGGCTCTCTCAGATATATGTTTGGAGTCAACGACAATGTATTTACCTCTTCCGAGTCGGTATCCACGCAGAAGGTGGTCCTGGGAGATGGCAGCAGAGAGTCCTGCTCCGGCTCCTGGTCCGACCCCGGCTCCTGTTCTGAAGCTGACCTCAAATCCGGTTCCGTCTTCGGCTCCGTCTTCGGCTCCGTCTTCGGCTCCAGCTTTGGCTCCGGCTCCGGCTCCGGCTCCGGTCGCTGGGGCGGCGCGGCGGGCGCCGGCGCTACATCGTCCGTCACCGGCGTGACGGCGAAGCGCGAGGGCCTGCGGGCCTGCGGATCGGCCGACGGCGGCGGCGGGTCGTCGCTCTCCAACACGCGCGCCCCCGACACGTCCAGCACATCCTCCCGCTCGTGCTCCTGCCGCTCGCGCTGCTCGTCGGGCAGCTCCGGCGCCAGCTCGGCGACGATTGAGGCGCGGTGCTCGAGCCGCGCCGCGTCCTCCTGCTCACCCTTGGCGAGCGCCACCAGCGCCTTCCAGTTATGGTTGTGCTTGGCCAGTCGGATCCTGCGACGAGGACGGTGATAAGCGGTTCCAGAGGGGATAGCGTGGGAACGGGTACTGACTTCGAACTGGGTCTCCGATAGCGCGTCTCACAAACTGGGCAGCTGCAAGAAACATGGTGTAAGCTCAGCTCCCGGCAGTGGCGGAGTCGTGATTTACTGGAAAGAATGAGAGCAACAAGAACCAGGGAGCCTTTTCAAGCTAGCATGGGCCACAATAGCCATTTCTGGTCATTTTCGTGCAGATAACGCCCATAGACCCAAAGCTAAATCTTCAGAAAGTAGTGGTACACAGATGATTCTCTCGTTCTTGGCCGAAACAGCTATCCCCTCAGTCCAACGGGGAGCTATCACTGATTTATCCCACCGACAGCCGTTGTTAAATTGATTCCATGGCTCAAACAGCTGCGTGGGTGCATCTACGTCCTAACAACAAAACTGCGATTAGCGATAACCCGAGCCATTAGAGCAAAAACTCATGCGATAAAGTTCGTTGGCAGAAAAACTGCTCGATCGGGTATCGCGCACCCAGCCGGGCGCCGTCCGCAGCCGTGCTGTCGAATCAGACAGGCTGTGGACAGAACCAGACTTCACAGGGCTGTGGCGGACACGCTATGGGACGGGGTCATGCAGAGTGACACGGTAGGGTCAAACGCAAAGCGTGCGGCGCCTGGTCTGCCATCCAAATCTGTACTGAACACCGCCCCGGGGGCGACGCAGTGCTGCGGCAAGTACTGACTTTTGGGCGGCGCGCTGCCACTTGGCGACGACCTCGATGCGTCGATCCCTGCCGAGGTGAGTCTCCAGCTGAACCACCAGCTGCTTCCTCCGTATGCTGCCCAGCAGGATCATCGACTCTGCCGGCGGAGGCTGCCGGTCAGGGAAAGAGACAGCCGGACAGCCAAACAGCACAGGCGGAAGTCACCGCCTCCACACGGCCTCTCCACCGACACCGCGTCCAAGCAAACTGTCCGCTGCCTGCACACCGTCTGCGCACTGTTTCCGCACAAATTGTCCGCTGACGCCGTTTCCGCGGATTTTCTACTAACCGCTGTCGCACACACAGACCCCCTGTCGGTATTTCTGCCTGAGGCTGCTCAGTGAATGCCGCCGTCAGCCTGCTTCCAATGAACCGCAACAAATATAGTATATCAAGAGGCCCAAGGAAGATCTTCGACATCTTACCAATATCTAAAAGATGAAAGATCTCCGAAAGATGGATGACCTTTGGAAGCTGAAAGATCTTTGACAGATCATCACATTCCTCAGCATTGGATGCTTCAACACGGAGGAGGCAATTTGTAACCGACTCATAACATAAAAGTATCTTTTGAGCCGAATTTCCCGCAACTATCCACAAATCCCGCGAGGTCTTCCCCGCCGCGACCATCGTAGCAGATCCTCGACACCAAGCTCTGCCCGACCGCAACCAGCTAAGGGCTGTCTGACACTACCAAGTGATTCCTGACACAGCCTGACACTACCCGGCAGCAATCCGAGCCGCTGCCTCACCGGGCGCGTCCACCAGCGGCACGCTGGAGAGCTTCTTGGTCTGGCGCAGGATGTCGCGCAGCTGGCGGTAAGTGATGCCGTGCCAGATGTACTTGACGTCCCGCACCATGATGTCCTCCACGTACACCGAGTACGCGTCTGGCGGATATCGCCGAGAGACGCTGCGTCAGCATCAAGAAGCAGGGAGGGAGAGCAGGGCGAGTGACAGGGGGCACCGCCGGGTGAGCTTGCGAGAAAGGGGGCAGTGAAGCAGAGGCATCGACATTGGGACGCCGCACCTCGTGGCGCCACCGAGAATCCTTACAAGGGTGGTGGGTGGACGGGGGGTAGCGACAGGACACATCGAGAACCTCACAAGGGTGGTGGGTGGACGGGGGGTAGCGACAGGACACATCGAGAACCTTACAAGGGTAGTGGGTGGACGGGGGGTTGCGACAGGACACATCACTGAGACATTGCGAGGCAATGGTTCGGTGGAGCAGGCACCATGCACCATGGGACACCATCAAGGGATGCCAGTCACCATCGAAAGACTCCAACGACTGGGAGAGGACATCAGTGGCAGCGAGAAGAGAAGCCTGTGTGACGGTACAGTTCAGCGATCGGGAAAGGAAGACGATGGCAGGACGGCACACGACGTACAGACAATGTTTGTCGCCACATCTGGAGCCGAGTTGTGTAAGCCACAAATGAATCACCGCATGAGCCCTGACCCAGTGCATGCTGTTCGTTCCAGCTATTTTTCGTGGTTTTGGGACAAAAGTACGCGCGGGAAAAGCACGTATGCATGAAGTATGACGCGATTGTTCGTAAAGAAATGTGCATGGGGTATAAAGTTCTTAGGGCAGAAGTGCGTACGCAGATGTTCGTACGCAAATGCTCGTATGGCATAAAGTACGTATGGAAAATGTTCGCGTAGACAAAAGTTCGCAAAGAAGTCGCGTCTATACAGCACGCACGTAATTGTTTGTAACTAATTATATGTGCGCAAGTGTTCGTAACGAATATAACTGGTTTTACCAACGGGTTTGACCAAAGAACTTTTGCAAAGGTTCGTGAGCAGCACGTACGTAGGAGCGGGGGTTCGTGGGTGTACACCCAATATCCGGGGAATGCTGAACATTAAGCCTATAGCGATGCATTGAGAACATCGACCGCGGAATGCTGGATGGTATTTATATGATGGGTGTTTCGGAACAGATTGACCACCGGGATACGAAATTGTGTACCGTCAGCTCTCAAATTTTGCCGAAAATCGGTTTCTGAGGACAGTCTAAGGAGAGTAAATTCTAGGCACATTTGGCGTACAGTTTGAAAGTGATGCTTTTGGACAATTCTGGGTTGGGTGCAAGTACGGTCCCAATCCAAGACGGTGCATTGAAGCAAGTCCAACTGGTGCATCATTATCCCCGGACTTCAATTAACTTTAAATAAGCCACCGTACACCAAGTGTCAATGGCGCGCCTGCCCGCCGTCTGCCCAATCGAGTCGGCTCTCGTTGCGTCCGTCAGCTGGCGCCGGAGGCGCGATGGGGGGGGAGGGGGGCACGGGGCCATGGCCGCCCCAAAACTCTGAGAGTATGTTTTGGCCCCCAAATCATTCCCAGAACTTTATAAAAGTGTCGTCTACTTAATCTCTGTTATCGCCATTTGCAATAAACCCCATCTGACCGGTTGACTCTTGGAGGCAATATCTTATGTTACGAGCTTTGTAAACATGCATGCTGTATATTGAAAATTCAAAAGCATTTCAGTGCATGAATGGTGTCCCTACTAGGTGCTCGCGAGAGGCACCATACACTGGACCTCGGGTCCCACACCAGCCAGCTGGCAACGAAAGGTTGCCCCCCTCCCCCCTAAAAAATATCCAGGCTAGATCCGCCCCTGGTCAGGGTGAGGAATAAAGGAGAAGCACAACAAACTTAGCGGGTGATCTACAGTGGACCTGGGGACCGCTGAGGGACGTCTCATTTCATGTCATGAAGAGGTGGACTAATCGCAATAGTTGACCTCGCGTACGCGGTTGTCGCTGTCCACCACCATCTTCTATACTGGATTTGGTGGCCTCCGAAGTGACACTTCATCCGCGGCCTGGCACAAAGGATCGATATGCCCATTTCAATGTACATTACACGTCTGCATGCGAAGTTTTGCGGACGCACTGTTGTGCAATGAACTTAATCCCTAACGAACATTTGCATCCAAACTGTGTGTGCTTAGATCAGATGTCAAAACACAAACCCTTGATCACGTTATCGTGCCAAACGAACGTTATATCTGACCAACATTGGTGTCCGAACATTCGTGCACTAGCAGATGCTCACGAACTTTTCTCATACGAACTATTGCTCTTACAAACATTCCCGTAGCGTATATTTTCCAAACGACCATTTTACCACACTATCTATATCTATACGCACTTTTTACTTCGCGAACTATTTGTCGTTACGAACCTTATGTCCTACTTCATCCTAACGAACATTATGCACACGACTTTTATCCTACAAGCAATTGTCAGAAGTACCTTTTCTGTGTGTACTACATTTCTATGTGCACTATCCACCACCTATTTCCCGTGTGCCGCAAGGTCGCGCTCATCATAAAGCGCAGATCGCAGACCGCTCTCGATTTTCCCGAGGATATCCTGTGTGCCCACATCGCTTGCCACCTTCTGCAAGAACGCACCTGTTTGGTATCTTAAAGCACGTGTCCAGCTTCAGCCAATCTCTCTTCCCAGTGAGGCGTGACTGAGTGCGCTGTTAACACTGCTATCAGCTGCAGCTGGTCGTGAGCTATAAAGACTTACTTGTTGACGTGACTATGTCCGGAAGGTACGGAAGCTTCTTAATCTGGATTATGCTGTCATATATGGAGGGCTGTAGTAGTTGGGATATCGCGTTTGCAATCAACACAGCAATCTGCAAGGCAAGGTTTGATGAAATCAAAGTACTTGAATGAGTGCTATCGAGTTGTGAGCATGAAATACCATGGACGAAATACGTGCGATTTCAAACAGATAATACGCGATAACAATTGGCAGTGCCTCCCAAAAGATGTAGGCTATGCTCGCGCGCAAAATAGCTACGCTTTTGACAGCTTTCCCACAGCAGGGCAGCCTCTCACCAGTGCGCTGCTTCTTTCGAAGTTAAACGGAGCCCCCTAAACGGAGCCCCGCCCCGCGAGGCCGATGTTACCGCCCGTCTAGACGCATGAGGCGCAGCAGCCTTCCCATACGGGATATAAATCCCAACGCCGCCGAGCTACAGTCCGGAATAGCCCGGCCCACAGCCGTCCCCCCCTCCCCCCACTCCCCCTCCCCCACCCACCCACCATGACGGGAAGGATGTGGGTGATCTGGCCGGTCAGCTCGAACACTATGACAGACGTGGAGATGGTGTTTGTGACTGAGCCTGCCAGAGCGGCTGCGCCCACGATCGCGTAGCCCCCTGCAACAGGCGCGCACAGCGTCTCGGTAGGTCGCGAGCCAGGATTGGCTCCGTCCGGTGACCATAACGCGGAAGACTGACGAGAATCCAGAGAACAGAACACATGCGTTCTCAAAGTTTCTCAAAGCTACCAGAAGCAACATCATTCGCCTTGGTACGAGTCGTACGCTTCGATTCTGTTACTGCGTCTTTGAGTTGTTACCGGGGCCATATATAACCATAAGCCAGATGTAAGCATTAACAAAATAAAGCTCGTGGCAAGTACAATTCATGCCATGGCTAGCAGGGCTTACAGCACAGGTGTGGGCGTCCTGACCTCTGACTCCGACTCTGGCTCTGACACCGATTGACTCAGAATCTTCCCATAACACTCTGACTCTAACTCTTCCCGGACTATGATTCTGGTTTTTTCCAATCTTTGATTCTGACTCATCTCCTGACTCTGATTCTGACTTCCCCTAATTCTGAATTTTCCCCTGACTCTGACTCTGACTCTGACTGTGGCTCTGGGTCTGGTACTGACCTGGCATGATGGGTGATATGTGGCCGCCGTAGCGGACCCCCTGGGGGAACCAGATGGCCATCAGCTCGCCCACCAGCCGGCCGAAGGCGGCGCCCATCTTGAACACGGGGATGAAGGTGCCGGCCGGCACGGGCAGCGTGGACGCCACCACCGCCATACACATCTGTCCACCAGTCCACTGGGTTAGTGGGGAGTCGGGAGCATCAGTCCACACGTCCAGTGGCCAGTACAAACGCAACACCGCAGTGCACATCTGTCCATGTCTCCATCGGTTCAGTGTGGACGCCAGCGCCGCCGTACGCCTGTCCATCACTGTCCACGGAACGGAGGGTACAGTCTGGACACCACCAACTTCACACACCATCCACGTGTTTGCCAGGTCAAGAGCACAGTGTGGACGACGAATCCCTCAATGCATTCTGATAGCACGTTCAGCCAGAGTCGGGGGTACAGTGGTCTCGACCGCCGACATCCTCACCTAGGGACACCTCCGCCGGGCCGGGGGTACAGGGTGGAAGCCAACACCGCCAGACACATGTCCATACACGCCCATTGGTTCAGATGAGTGGACACCACCGCCACGCGGTGGTGTTTGACTAGAGTTTTGAATAGACGCATTTGACTAGAGTTCACTTGAGCATCACTACCATTGGTATGGCGTTGCATAAAAAGAGGCACTCTAAAAATACACATCTGCCAACTTCGCACAAGGCTATGTTATATCTACATCTCATATTATTCTGAACGTCAACGAGGGCGATACCAATAACGCAGTGGTTGAGCTGCGCGTCCAGGAAACTAGAGGTGAAGAACAGACACTTACGGTAACCCCTATGAAGATGCAGAGGTTGACGTAGAAGTTTGTGTACGGGTTCGTCCAGTGGTCCACTATTTCTGCTTCGTCTACATTAAGTTCGGGTGATGACCAAGTAAAGTTGGAGAAGAGATCTAGAACCTACGGATGAGACGCCCCGGCGAGTTATCATACAGTTCACAGCTAATCAGGCCACCAAAGGAAATGGTTGTTATCATATTAACGAAAACAGGCTTCCTGGATGACCATAGCATGCACGCCTTGTCGGCTGCACTATTCCTTAATGAAATCTGCATCTACATCATGCACCAGACTCGCGCACTTGTGCTCCTACCAACACCAGCATCGACAAAGTCGGCGCAGGTGGAGTGTCAGTGGAACCAATTATCGCAACTCAACGCGCTTGTATTTATTATATATTACTGGTATATATATACACACGCATATATATATATATATATATATATATATATATATATATGTATTGTATTTTGCATGCTAGTACTCAGTTAGGTTTGGCAAAAACAAGCATAAGTGGCTAGTTGTTGTCCTACCTGGTCATGAGTGGTTTGGTCTGCGGCTAGAAACTGTCCCAGACCCAAGGGGAACGTCGCAGATGACACCATCAGTGCAATGAAGAACGGATACAGAAACCGGCTGCAACGCAGAGAAGAGGCGCGTACTGAGGCGACCGTCGCACAGCAGAAAACGGTATGTCGGCGACAGACGTGAGGCAGAGCGTGCGTCGGACAAACGTTCTGCCAGGAATGCCATTCTTGGGAAAGTGATAAGGCCTCACAATTGCGTACTAACATGCATTGGTCACACAGTGTAGCCCAAGTTAGCTGCGCGCCGAGCCGGGTGACTAGATCACCGGGGGGGGGGGGGGGGATAACTGCAAATAATCTTACTGTGATGCTGCAGATTGCATGTGCTGGCGGCTTTGAGATGGGACGCTTTCCCGACCGAAGCGAAATCCTCCCCACCACTGCTGGTGGTGCGCTAAATCGTACACTAGTGCTACTCACTACTCAACGAAATCGCCCCATTGGATTGGGATAGAATATCACTGATTATGCCACATGCGATAAGTAGGCCCAATGTAACGGCACTCGCCTGTCTGTATGTCGTTAAGCAAGTCGATTATGTCAAAATAACAGTGCTTACCGACATACTGATCGATCGGGAGCATGTAATGTTGGGATAAGGACTGCCGGGCCCGATTAGTGCTGTTCCCCATAGGGTTAGCGATATTACGCTAGCATTCGCGGAGTAAGCACATTTTCTGGGACCAGGACTGAAAGTGTAGAATAGTCATCACGATCACTGCTGCACAAGCGTAAGACACTGCGGCAAAACATCTGTATTGCCACCACCAAAGGGCCGGCAGAAACATGACCGAAATATCGCTCGTTCGTATCGATAAACAGACCCTAAGATCTGCTGGAGAACGGCTGTAACGCGCGCTGAAGTCCGCACGCCCCGTTGTTTGTTTACACAAGTTAGCCACTACACTTTGGCTTGGACGCTTGCTTACGCTGCTGACGAGTTATGAAGCCCGCTCGCGTCACGTCTTATCGCCGAATGAGCCCACGAACCCCACTTATGGTAGTTATCTGGAGACTCGGCGCGCACGTCCGATGCAAGAACTGGTAAAGACGGAGCGCGATCTACTTACTTTTGTCGCAGGAAGCTCTTCATGCAGGTGTTGTGCCGCATGAAGACCACGTATCGCCGGTGAACCCACACATAAAACGCTCCGGCAAAGCCAGCCACGGCACTGTAGGCAGACAGTGTTTCAATAAATGTGTCTGCTTAGCGAAAATCTGTTGGTGAGAGCACCAATGCCAGTGAGGCCATTTCATTTTTTTCACACGGGTCCTAGTATAAGATATCCGTCGGATACACTTGCACTCAACGTCTGTCATTTGTTGTATACTTACCCGATAAGCGCAAACACGAACAGCTCTTGCGGATCAAATGGAAAGTCCACCTTGAAGTCCGTTTTGAATAGAGCTGTTATCGTCTCTGGAAGCGGCATCGCATGGTAAACACTCCCGCAGGTAACGGGGGATACAAGGTGGTAACGGAGAATCATCTCACAGAATGTTCACTATGGACAAAATATCAGTCTCCCTTCAAAGCACGATTTGCCCCTGCCATAAGTTCTATTAAGTGTGATGATGTTCACTTGACGCACGCAACGACAGAAGAAACACGAAGATCTCAACATTGAAGCGCAATGTACTCACAGACGGGCTAAATGACCGATGGCCGGAAACGTCTCAGAACGTAGCGTAAGTCAGTAAAGTAGCGCAATTTGCCGTGTTAAGGATAATGACTTTACACTCGCCGGACCGAGTTGTTCTACTGCGGTGTCCAGAGGCGCACAGAGCGCGGGCCAGCACAACTCACATCACAAACTGTGCCAACGAGCCGATGCAGCTACCACACGCTTCGAGAGCAAGCCTGCTGCCGGGAGAACCACACCAACACCAGGCTGGCCGCAGGCGCACGCGATCTGAGGAAAGGCCCGGAGAGCGCCGCCCCGGAGCGGCAGCTGTGCGCGCCTCCGGTGTGACCCCGGCCGGCCGGTGCCTACCTTCGTCCTGGAACCAGACGGAGAGGAGCCGGAACACCATGGCGCCGCACACGGCCGCGAAGAAGCCGCGCCAGTAGTTGCGCACGGCGAAGTAGACCGACGTCACCTCGATGCTGAACAGCACACCTGGCGGCGGTCCGGGGCACAGCGGGTGAGAGGCGAGGCGTCGCGGAAGACTGGCCACTGGCGGTGTGGCCAAGAGTGCTTTTTTGTGTGCTTTTGGAAGCGAAGGCCACACCACACACCAACACTTTTCCATGCAGTGACGCATACAGGGGAAGACTGTAAGCATTCGGGATTGCTGTGCAACCCTTTCTTATTTTAAAGAAAGCGTTGTCTTCAGTGTATCGAATAAGGCGATGCGAGTATTAATGCAGCAGAAGCCTGTCCAAGCGGGCTCGTGGCCTTACACAGGGTCGCGACAGCCGGCCCGCGCTCAGTAAACATTTACATGATGACGCCGATGACACAATCGACAGCACACCAGCCCCAGGCGCAGTTGTCTGCCAGATATTAGACGGCTGGGTTCAAGGGACGCGCGCGACGTTTTTACGCCTCTAGTACGGAGGGCTGAGATACTACAGAAGTGCAGCCAGACACAATAAGTCTACGGGTCGCTGGTTCGCTGGTTCATTTGATCATGCACAAAGAGGTGCTACTCCACAAAGAGGGTAGGTCGGAGAACAGGCAAATATTACCGCTCATAAGAGCATATCCGTGAAATGAAGGCAGAACATCTACGTAAAGACTATTATTTGAGGCTACTTGCTTGCCTACTTGCTAATATATGAGGGCTAATTGCTTGCCGTATGGGCTAATATGTCAGTTCATTCAACAATGCCGGAGAAACAGAAAACATCAGAACCGTAGCTGAAGCAGTGTTTGCCTTGTCTAGAACGTGTCCATCTTCACTGTTGGTGTGAAAGACAGTACCTCTGACATGTTGCTATCATCGGGACGGTCCCAGACAATAACTGATGCCTCTAGTAATCATAACTCCGGTCCATAATACGAACAAAACAAAAGTGTTTTACGATATTATTACGAGCTAATTAGCATTTTCGAGGTGGTCCACAGGTACCAGCAATAAGCACTTGCAAGAGAGGCCCAGCCATTTTTTAAGTATCCAGCCATTCACATAATATACAAGCGACATAAATTTGTGTTAACTGCATCGATGAACGGATCATTGGTTCTGAAGATTGGTTCTAAAGTTTATGCAGGGCTATCTAGCGTTCAAAATGAATACCGAAACGTGAGCGCGGCTCTCATCAAAGCTCCGTCAAGCGTCTTATCTCCGCCTAGTGAACCCACCGACACCCGGGCAGTTGACGTCTCACCTCCGTCTAGTCAACACACCGACACGCGGGCGGTGGGCGTCTGACGTGCATCTGGTTACCGCACCACCAGCGCGGCCCGAGTGGTGGGCGTCTCACCTCCGTCTAGTCAACACACCGACACGCGGGCGGTGGGCGTCTGACCTGCATTTGGTTACCGCACCACCAGAGCGGCCCGAGTGGTGGGCGTCTCACCTCCGTCTAGTCAACACACCGACACGCGGGCGGTGGGCGTCTGACCTGCATCTGGTTACCGCACCACCAGCGCGGCCCGAGCGGTGGGCGTCTCATCTCTGTCTACGCGGACCATCGATACCCGGGCGGAGGGTGTCTTATCTCAGTCTAGCTAACCCACCAACACCCGGGCGGGGGTGTCTCACCTCCGTCTAGCTAACCCACCAACACCCGGGCGGTGGGCGTCTCACCCTTTTTAGTTAGCCCACTGACACTCGGGCGGCGGGCGTCTCACCCCCGTCTAGTTAACCCACCAACACCCGGGAGGTGGGCGTCTCACCCCTTTTAATTAGCCCACTGACACTCGGGCGGTGGGCGTCTCACCTCAGTCTAGTTAACCCTAGTTTTCTAGTTTTAGTTAGCCCACTGACACTCGGGCGGCGGGCATCTCACCTCCGATGGGCGCCGCGAAGCTGCAGGCCACGCCCACAGCGCAGGCCGCCGCCAGCATTTCACTGTTGCGACTCTCGTTCTCGTAGATGCCCTTGAAGGACGTGACTAGCCTCGTCAGCAGGGTCGCCACGATACTGGCGATGTGGACGAACGGGCCCTACGGGAGGTGGAGTGGCTCACTCAACCCCGGAGTGGCGCTAGCGTCACCTCCACAGCACGCACGTACAGACCGAGCTCGGATCGATCAGCCAAAGGCAGGTTAAGACAGCTGCTGACTGAAAGAGGATGGAAGGGCATGTCTCTTTGTGAGAAAACGTGCCTACGTGTCTTGGAAATGCAATACGCAGTACGGGTACAATGTCTGGACGTCTGGACGTTAATGTCTGTCTGTGTCAATGTCTGGACGTTAATATCAGGACAACAGAGCTAATGTGAGGACAAGGGCGGTTATGGAACAGAACCTGAATTCATGTACATACTTTTTTACTCCAGGCTTTTAAATACTCCTAAAAAAAATGAATACTTATTCCCGGCTAGTGACTAATTCTACAGTGTCAACCACTTGACTCCATCATCAATTGAGACCAAACAACGTACTCTGCATAACTAGCGGTATAACGTAAAGGCAAATTATAAAGGCTGGTCTAGTCCAATATATAACAGTGATACGAAAGTAAACACTTATTTTACAGGTTACAATGTAAATATCTGCTATTCGTGCTGGGCTCTTAGAGATGTTTAGCAAATTCTCAACTGATTCTTTGCGGAGCATGTGGTGACATCATGGTGTAGGTAACAACTTTTTTCTTGCGAATGAGGCCATTTCCAGAGAAATACTGCTCCCATTGGCGGTCTACCAACCTGACTTTCTGTCTCTCGAAGTAACTCACTATTTAAGGGAAAACCTCACACAGTCGCTTTAATGCCACTCTATGGCAATGTTTATGAACCCATCGTTGTCTTTAGAAAGAAAAATGAGCCATCAAACGGGTCCTCAATTCTGAGAAACACGAACGCGACCGAAAATGGAAAACATCAGCAAACATCGCTGCCGCGTGGGATCCTGGTGTCTGCACTAGCGAATGTTCAAGGAAGAGGGGGGGGGGGGACGCGGCCACAGCCACCAGCGACCTCACCTCCTTGCCGAGGGGCATGCCGGAGCCGAGGCAGGCCGTGAGGCCGACCACCTTGGCCACCAGGGTGCGGAAAGTCAGGTACTCATCCAGCGGCACGCCGCGAAGGATCGTCTTCATCTCGGGGATGCCGGAGCCTGCGGGCCGCGCGGACCGGCGCCCAGTCGGTGTTAGCACAGCGCGGGGTAGGGCCACAACGGCGCCCAGTCGGTGTCAACACGCGCGAGGTAGGGCCACAACGGCAGTCAGGCGGTGTCAGCACAGCGCGGGGTAGGGCCACAACGGCGTCCAGTCGGTGTCAGCACAGCGCGGGGTAGGGCCACAACGGCGCCCAGTCGGTGTCAGCACGCGCGAGGTAGGGCCACAACGGCGCCCAGTCGGTGTCAACACGCGCGAGGTAGGGCCACAACGGCGCCCAGTCGGTGTCAGCACAGCGCGGGGTAGGGCCACAACGGCAGCCAGTCGGTGTCAACACAGCGCGGGGTAGGGCCACAACGGCGCCCAGTCGGTGTCAACACAGCGCGGGGTGGGGCCACAACGGCGCCCAGTCGGTGTCAACACAGCGCGGGGTAGGGCCACAACGGCGCCCAGTCGGTGTCAGCACAGCGCGGGGTAGGGCCACAACGGCAGCCAGGCGGTGTCAGCACAGCGCGGGGTAGGGCCACAACGGCAGCCAGGCGGTGTCAGCACAGCGCGGGGTAGGGCCACAACGGCAGCCAGGCGGTGTCAGTGCAGCCGCCGGCCAAACTGGGGTACCACGCCAGGCGGGTACCGGACGGAAGGCGGTAATGACACCGCACTCCGAGATGGCTTGGGAACAGACGGCTTCTAGTGTTGCTGGTACGTGGATATCTGTGCAGCTGTGTACCCAGGAGCCTTCCGTAGCGATCAAACCCAATGCCTAAGATCACAACGTGCTAACACCATGACGCAGACGACCACAGTCGGTGGTAAACAAGTCAGCGCTGTGTTACTAACCAGGGCACATTGGTGCTGGACCTAATACCACAATTCACACCAGGCGTGTCCGCGGTTTGTAGGATACAAGCCATCGCTTGACCTTTGGATCACCAGATCATGAGGAGTTCTCAACCAATAAACGAGAGCACCGAAAGCGGTGCGAACAAGCCTATGTAGTGACGGTGACCACCTCAAACCAACTGAGTCCTCGTCCACGGATGCACAGTCACAACAAGCCGCCACGCTGTCTCAGTTCCAGGAGCTGCCCCATGCTCCCCCCCCCCCCCCCACACCCCCTGGCTGGCCGTACCGGGCACGGCCAGCCGGCACGGCCAGCCGGCGCGGCCCGTGGCCCGCTGCCTCACCGACAGCAGACTTGGAGACGATGTGCACGAAGCCGGCCGAGAACAGGATGAGCGCGATGGGCAGCGAGACCCACGAGATGTACTGCAGCACCGGATGTGTGGTGAGGTCTCGGTACAGCCAGATGCGCGCTGGAACGGACGCCACGCTCGGGTCACACCCGGCCTCGCCGCGGCGGGGCCGGCCGCAGCCAACCGACGAGCACCGTCGTCATAGCTGGACCGTGCGGCGCCCCGCAGCCTCGGCACGCTCGGCGTCAGCACATTCCTGCCCGAGCCGCGCCACCATGAGCTTCTCGTGAGGAATATGGTTTAAATTGCCGCGTTGGTCTTTCCGTGCTAAGAAAATCTGTACGCCAATACCCTGACCGTTCCACGAACGTGGCACGGGCGCTGGATGCCGATTCCGATCAGCATGCCGTGACGGCGGCGGCGCAACGCGTCAGAGTTCGTTTGCTGGGTAATGGCATGCTGCACGCTCACTGAAAAGTCAACTTTATCTGAAATGGAGCTTTACAAACTTACTGAGAAACCGGCAGCACGAAGCGGTGTTGCACAAGAGACGCGCCCGAACACTGTTGCTCACGTAAGTCAGGCTGTTCGCATTTTACTGGAGCCTTATTAGCACGTGAGCAGGGCATGCCGCCGTGCAGTTGGTAAATGCATTTGCTGTCAGTGAAAACATGTACTGTAAGCATAGATACGAAGCAAAACAAGAAGGCAGCTGTCCTGCGTGGTTCGGCTTTAGTCAAAGTTTGTGTATGCTCGATGGCGTTGCACGTGGAAAAATATGCCAAAAATGCGCTGCCGCATATTGAAAGCGGCCCGCACTCGACCGAGCTCCAGCAGTAAGTGAAAATGCATGTCAGTGCCTCAAGGTTAGCAGCAGAATGTAGCCATAGAAATGCACAAGCCGAGGCTTATTCATGGGAGTCAGTGAGGTGTCATGAGGGGTTTCTGAGCTGAGGGCAGTCTTCAACTTGCGCATGTCAACTTACTGTAAGTTTGACGGACGCCGCAGGAAAACACAGAGCCTGCTGCTTTCACTTGGAGATACGATTTAAAGTCACGTTCTTATGCACACATTTAACTTGCCTCATTCAGATCCAAATGTTGTTGCCGCCGCATCAAAGCTGTTCAAATGAAGGGAGATATTTGGCTCTTTTAGTGATGCACCCGGACCTGATGGACACCTTATGTATCGCCATGTGAAGCTTGAATTTCTAAGGCAAACAATGTCCTGGGCGATTAATTTTGTTTCGCATTCCGTTGTTGAACAGTTAAGAGACCGAACACGAACTGCCGCGGCGCGAACAAGCAAACTTGCAATGAACACTGCAATGTTTGGCTTCCTTGTACTTCGAAGCGTACCTGAAAATGTAACTTTGTGGTATGTGGCAGCACGTCGCATCGGCTGCGCTCCAGTGTTATCCGCGGGCGGCCCGTACCGATGCTGTACTCGCACGCCAGGCACGCACTCTCACATGGAGACAATGCTCCATTTCAATCACACCCAGCGCGACGGTCGCGACGGCGCCAGTCCTAACGGCATGCCCCGCTGCACTGGCAGCCTAAATTGACACGCCAAACGTAAATAACGTCACTTTCAAGTCAGACAATCGATGACCGATCAGGCAGTGCGGTTGGCAACATAACGGTCAATAGAAACCAGGTGCAAAACCCAAGCTGTGATGGGACAACGATGCCACGCCATAGTCTGGTCAGCTCAAGTCCAAATAAACACCAACCGCATGGGGTGTGCTGCATGTTCAACGTAAAGCTTAATTGCAGGACACCTGTTTTATGATCTTTTTATGTCCTAATTTCAAGCCTCGGCTTGGCGGGTTTTGCGGCGGATTTCCACCCGTCATAGCTTTCCCATTTAGATTGGGCGCTGGGATTAACATTGGAATGGTGTCTGGAGCGGCTGATACTAATGGCATAAGCGCAGCAGGTAAGGGGGCAGGTGTGTTGTATTGCTTAAGTTACTTGTAATTTCCAGCCTCAAGTTGTCTTTAGTCTGGATACAAACGAGAGACTATTTTGTCTCGAGTATCACACTGAATCTGGCAGTTCATCGAACTTTCATTTAACATCAAACGTGTGGTTCCGGCAAAATCAAAGTTTTTTTGGTTGAAAATAGTCCACAGGACGGCTCCATAAGTGGTTGAGATGCGGATTCGTGACGTTTGCAGTGTGCTCCTTGGCGACATATTGGGCACTGTGTTCGATATTCGAATTGACGTTTCCAAAACACATTCGAAACCTCGCGAGGTTTCGAAACCTTCGAGCAGCGCGAGAATGTGCGCTGCTCGAAATCAAGCAGCGTATATTCAGCCGCGATGAGCAACGTTTGAACCCTTTCAGTGCGTAGACCAGCTGAACCTGAGTTAGCCTTGCAAGTTTGCAGCCTGGGCACCGTTTTTACAATTAATTAACGGATGTGATATTTGGCCAGCCGCTTTTCTCAACAATCTAATTATATCCAGAGCACCTGACGCGTGACTTTTACTCAGCGGCTGGCAGCTGACTTCAGTGATTCAGGCCATCTATATCATTACAACGTTTCGATGTTAGAAAATTTGGATCCTTCGTAAGTGGATCATCACTTGCATATGTACACTGCGCACCCACACTACGGTGAGGGGATCGCGTCATAACAGGGCTCGAGGAGTTATAACGGTCCGGTGACCTGTCCATAGGTCTGCCGTACGTAGCGCTTGTGTTTGGCAGACCCACAGTAACGCCTGCAGTTACGCCTGGGACACCATCGGGATTTATCAACACCTGCATCCATAAAGCGTTAACACGGCGTGCCTTGACTCCTGACATTCCGGCCGTAGTCATGATTGTCGTCTCCTGATGTAAGCCATTTTGACATGTAGTCTCAACGCGCTACACAGCACACGTAACCAGTGTGCGCCTGACGACAGCACCTGCGGCCAGCAGTAAGGGATGGAGTGAGCTGCCTCTGCCTCTGCCTCTGCCTCTGCCTCTGCCTCTGCCTCTGCCTCTGCCTCTGCCTCTGCCTCTGCCTCTGCCTCTGCCTCTGCCTCTGCCTCTGCCTCTGCCTCTGCCTCTGCCTCTGCCTCTGCCTCTGCCTCTGCCTCTGCCTCTGCCTCTGCCTCTGCCTCTGCCTCTGCCTCTGCCTCTGCCTCTGCCTCTGCCTCTGCCTCTGCCTCTGCCTCTGCCTCTGCCTCTGCCTCTGCCTCTGCCTCTGCCTCTGCCTCTGCCTCTGCCTCTGCCTCTGCCTCTGCCTCTGCCTCTGCCTCTGCCTCTGCCTCTGCCTCTGCCTCTGCCTCTGCCTCTGCCTCTGCCTCTGCCTCTGCCTCTGCCTCTGCCTCTGCCTCTGCCTCTGCCTCTGCCTCTGCCTCTGCCTCTGCCTCTGCCTCTGCCTCTGCCTCTGCCTCTGCCTCTGCCTCTGCTCTGCCTCTGCCTCTGCCTCTGCCTCTGCCTCTGCCTCTGCCTCTGCCTCTGCCTCTGCCTCTGCCTCTCTCTCTCTCTCTCTCTCTCTCTCTCTCTCTCTCCTCTCTCTCTCTCTCTCTCTCTCTCTCTCTCTCTCTCTCTCTCTCTCTCTCTCTCTCTCGGAGCGTCTCATCCAAGCTTCTCCCGAGGGCAAAGATCCTGTTGTTTTCCACCCACACGTAAACCGACTGATTTTCCAGCTACACTCTTGCATGTACACCGCAACCCGCATCTGTGGGCGGCGTCGACACGAGAAAAACACAGCTGGAGAAGGGATGAAGGCTTGATGGACTTTCGTAAATTAGCAACATTTGCGCTGGGCAATTCATAAGCTCGGCCTCAGTCGAGCAGGCTTGTTACACGCTACCACACGAAATATGACTAGTCAGTTTCTGAGTTGCGCTTACTGGACTTAGCCAGCGATGATGAACATGTGGGAGGACTTGTGGAAGGGCATAGTTTTGGCATAGTTTTGGCATAGTTTTGGCCGCGACGCCGTCACCCAGAAGCCTCATCATCCCCCTTACTCATGTAGTGTGAGTGCCAGTCAGCTATTTTAGAGGTCACACCCATCGTGATGCACTCAATAGCAAATGACCAGGAAGGGGGGGGGGGGAAGGCAGCAGGCTACAAGCTAAGTTTGACAAAATTTAACATACGCTCGGGTGGGGATCAAATTGCCCCTCCAGAGGTTTTTCCAGAATGGTTTCTGAACGGCGCGGCATAGCCGCGACAAATTTTGCATAGCTGTAAACAATTGAATAGCGGATCGTTTGACATAACCAATTTAGAAGTACCTTGTAAGGTCGCTGACCTAGGGCAGGTCAAAGTCAGGTCATGGTTTCAGCGAAGACAATTTCTAGGGAATCGTTCAATCTGAGGCAACAACGGAGTGTTTGACGAGGCCATACATCTCTGAGATACTTTTTTCAGGCAACACCACAGTTGAATGAGCAAATTACGTTGACCTAAGATCAGCTATGAAGGTCAGACTAAGGTCAAAACCAACCTGATTTATTACTCCAAGGCTTGCTGTATGGGATAGTTTGTGGTGCTCATTCCAAATTTATTGACAGCAGGAACCGCATTTTACATCTTCTATTGACTTCTTAGAGGTCAGAACAGGCCATTGACCTAACATGACCTGGGTCGACATTTTGTCTTAGGAACATACTGCCTGGCGTAATCTTTGTCGCCTATTTAAATGCAAAGCTCAGAGCAGTCTTGTATGATTTCGGTCACCATGACCTTCAAAAGGTCAATCAAGGTCACTGACCTCAAATTGGATTAGGAACTTTTGCTTAGACACAGTTGCCTAGGTTCGGGGAGCACTTTGGGGACCAACCTGGAATTTGACTTTGTTTGACCTTATTTGACCTAAAGGTCAAGACCTATGAAACTCAATCTTTGATCTAAGTGAGTTCACGTACAGGTCAAGATACCCTGTGAATTTTGCGTTTCTAGCTTTCTTAGTTCTCGAGATCTCGGAGTGTCAAATTGACTCCCCACCCGAGCGAAGGGTGTCTAGCCGGACAATCGGTCGCGTGCTCACATTAACAGGCGACGTACAGAAATAAAGTAAAAAGTACATGCTCTAATTTTCATATGAAGCACCATCACTGCCAATGGTAATACAGGCCTTAGTAAAAACACGCATACAAACTGCACGGCAAGGTCATCTGCGAGAAGCGTACGTCTGTTTCCAACCAATCATCACAAGCATAATGTTTTGCGTAATCATAGGGCAAAGTCCGCAGATATCAACGCATGCCCAACAAAAGACTTACCTTTATTGCACATGGCGATTCCGTAGTCCATGACAAAGCTGATTAACGCCATCAAGACCCCTAGCACAGTCAAGAACACCCAGTCTTCACCAATCCTCGCAAATGTCTTCTTCCACACAAACCCGAACACTTTGCCCACACGCCGTGTCCACTTTCCGCGATACCGGTGCAACTCCTGGCGTCGCAGTTTCTCGTCCAGCTTTCTCTTCTTGTCGATCTCTTTCAGACGCTTCGACTCTGTCTTGGCGAACTCCCCGAGATCCTTGGAATAGCGACCATACATCTGAAAAACAGCACGCATTAAAGTTTGCACAAATGGTCATCGAAGCTGAGTTGCGTCGCGTTGCAGATACGCATGATAAAACTTCAGGTGGGACTGCATGATAAGATCCTAAAAATCATTACGCAAGTCAAAATGCTTCAGTCGTTGACAGCACGCACTGCCACCGCAGCCACGGTGTTTCGCGTTTACCATACGTCCACCTCGGGTCTCACGGCAACGATCAAAATCTGGTCATAGTGATCAGACCCACTGTACTTGTCGTCTTCTGCGCATGCGTTGGCAATTGTCTCGAGTGAACCATCGGCCCAACGGATTTCCGTCTATCAATTGTCAAGATGTCCAGGATATACGAAAAAGTGTACCAGCCTACTCCGCCGTACACTGTTCCGGTCTTAAAAATTCGTCACGTCGGAAAAAGAGAGCACGATTTTGCGAACGGGTCATGGGGATACGTCACGATACGAACGGGAATACGCCACGCTCGTCTATGCGTGTCTCGTGGTGAGACGTGCGTGACGTGGGCAGCCATTACCGATTGTCGGACCACGCAGTGGCCTTGATGTCCCCAGTGGGCCTCATGCCAACCCAAACAACAACAAAATATGCAATTCCGTTGTTATTTGCACTGGAGTCCAGCCAAACCCGCCCTGGCTTCGGTGAGATGTCGACCGGGGTGACACAGCGGCGTCGGCGGCGTCTCCGTTAGCCGTCTCACCCTTCTTTGTGGGGTTTCATGAAAAATAGCCGACACGGGTCACCCTGGCTGACCGACCAGCCGGTGACGAGAAAACGGTTTGGGAAGCCTCGCAATTAAAGATGGAGAAGTAGACTCCCAGTTTACATCACAACACGTGTCAGCACAAACGTGTGCATCTGCCCTGATAATCTCAGTTAGTTGCAGTTTGTTGACACAAGTTCATTTTACCTCACGCATAAAGCGAAATGAAGCATTTTTGTCTTTTCCTATCCAACAAGCTGACAAAACGTGACGAAATCAGCCACAACACTTACATGATCTCAGTGCAAGATCTCATTTTATCGGGTCAAATTTATGTACACAGCTGAATTTGCTCGCGTTCGGGGGCGTGACCAGAATTTGCGACGGGAGAGGACACCATAATTTGTGACAAGAAAGGCTACCAAGCAGTGCGAATAGACTTCAGACCACGCACACGCTAACAGGTGTAGTGCCTGGCATGCCAATGAGGAACCGATGTTGGTTTGCTGTGGTGCTTTAAACCTCTGTTTCAGCTGCGTACCGAACATGGTCGCTCGGCTACCCTCTAGTCGTGTTATTTGATGACGACTGTCGGGTTCTTTACATCACTGTTCATGGTAGTGTCGCTGGGATTTAAAACCCAAATAGTTTTCGCGATCACCCGGTTCTGGAATTTAAAAAATAGCGTAGTAGAAAATTACGCCGGAACCTGACGCGTGGCGCCAAAGCACATGAGCCCCCACCCCTTAGGCTGCGTCAATGTCCGCGCTGCCGGTGTAATGTGTTCATGGGGGCCGAGTAACTGCGAACTCAGATATCCGGCAGAAATGAATCGGATCAATCGAAAGATCAAAACGAAAACATTCTGTCCTCCCCACAGAACCGAATATAAGATACAGGGCAGATCAAGAAGATAACAATAATTAAAAAGGGTCAATATTATGCGTATCACTTAAGCACTAACTACGACAAAAAATCACAAGCCCTCCCAAAATGAAAGGTGCTTCAGTTAAAATGTGCGTTCAGTTCAAGATTGTCACGTATGAGCCTCGCAGTATGACTTCGATTCACTGATCGATATCACCGGTCCGTTGCAATTTTCCGCCACCAAAACACGAAACCATTCCGCTGTGGCGTATGATAAATCGCGGCACATACCGATCAGTCATCAGAACAAACAATGATTATACCTGAGCACTTTCGACGAATGCTCTGCGAACCTGCATTCTTACTTGTGTCAAATTGCACTTTAACGCCGATGTCAATGAGGAAACACGAATGACAGACGTTGCGTGATAAATTATCGAACGCGAAGAACCCTAATGCTACTGACGTACTCAGCGCGTGTTTTCGCCGGGCACGTGCTATCAGTTCATCAGATCGCGCACGCGCGTCTGATACAGCATTGAGCATTCGCAATAAAGCAAACGTGGTGTGCTGCGTGAAGCACACAGCACATGAGGATGTTGAGAAAACAGAGGCGTGCCTCAACTGACTCCCGACGTAACACAGATTACAAAGACGTGATGTTGATTTATCACGCTATCATCGTGGGAGCCAGCGCCTTAATCAGACAAGGGCTGGATTGTCAGCGTCTGGTCATTCAGTCTGATTCACTAGTAAACTTTAGTGCTGCTGATACTCGTCTGATATGTTAAGGAGCTTGTCACGAGAGTCTCCAAAACCCAGACATCAGGCGTGCCTTGCAGAAAAAACAAATGTCAAGGTTTCTCGCCTGGACAGTGGCGCAGTCGCAGACTGGTCCTTGCACATAGGTGACTTGGGAGTCCCATGGTGTTCGCAAAACGCTCCGGTGTCATAGCCATGTGACAGCGTTTATTGGTCCAGCCGGCGGACATCATCACTCAATGCTCGTTTCGAGGGCGCCGGGCCACGTCAACACATTCATAACACGCTTCCAGGCGCCCGACTCTGTTAATCGCAAACATTTCGGCCGGACCGCGCGTCCACCGAGCCGAACAGACCCTCAGCCTGTCCCCTAACACGTGGCGCCCGTCACGAGCGAGTCTGATCACCCATCTTCAGCGTCGGCTGCCTGATAGCCGGTGTCGGTTAACGGTCCGGCCGAGGCGAAGGGACAGATCACGCGAACGGTCCGGCTGAAGCCAAGGGACAGATCACGCCGAATGGTCCGGCTGAAGCCAAGGGACAGATCACGCCGAATGGTCCGGCTGAAGCCAAGGGACAGATCACGCGAATGGTCCGGCTGAAGCCAAGGGACAGATCACGCCGAATGGTCCGGCTGAAGCCAAGGGACAGATCACGCCGAATGGTCCCGCTGAAGCGAAGGGATTGCCTGCGCCGCTGCCGACCACTGACCGACGCGGGTGCCGAGAGTAAGCCCGCTTCGATAGTATCTGATGCCTTTATTCCACACGACACGGGTTACACAGGTCACGCAGATCACGCCGAGTGGTCCGGCTGAGGCGAAGGGAGAGATCACGCCGAGTCGGCAGATCTTCCGCCGCACAACATCCATAGGACAGGCGACCCGTACTCGATTTCGGACTCGTTTAGAGTCACTTCGGCCGTATGGTTTGTTTCGAACGGGCGGGTTGCTGCCTGAAATCACGGGCGGCGCCACAGATTTTGAGGAAGCGGCGACCTTTCCACGGGCCTCCTCAAAGCGACCTCCTGGGCAGTGTCGTGGGGGTATTGCCATTGTATGAATGATTATCCATACGATAAATATATTCAATTAAAAAGTCCGAACACAAAATGTATGTAAGTAATCCCTACAGGGTATTCAAGACACAGAAAAGGCAGCTGTTTGTTCCATAAAGAGCCTCCTCAAGCATAGAGGCCTCTTAACCAAAAGCGGCTTGCTATCGTTTAAAAAGGGCCTCCAAGTCCGATAAAAAGTCACATTTTTCCCAAACAATGCATCCTGACTAGGACCAGCGGCGTTATGACGCATGAGAAAGGCCCCGGGTTCAGAAAGGGGCCTCCTGATATATAGCTAGTGCTTCCTAATGCAGAACAGTGAGCACCTGGTTCATAACGGGACTTTCCGAGCCAGCAAAGGGACCTCCCGAGCCCCGTTCTTGAACAAAGCTTCTGTTGGACAAAGTAGTCAGTCTCCTAAACACACAACAGGGCCTTCTGAAATTAGAAAACGAGCTTTTTGATGCAGATAAGGGTATTTTGAGCCCATTGTAGTACCCTCTACCTCAGTTATAGAGGCCCCTTGATCTGAAATTCGTAAGATTTAAAAGGCTGCCGACCGGCACAAGGGGGGGGGGCAACTGTCCCCCCATTGCTGCGTCGCCTCTGGCCTAAATCTGGTAAAATTTGCACCAGAAAATAACGTGCATCTTGACTTTCCATGCCGAAGATACTTAATCATCAGCAAGTGCTGGATGATGTCATTTTCCTGAGTTTTCTTTGCTCTCGGACTCCCGGCCTCCTTCACGCCTCAGATATCGCCGTGAGTGGGCCTTTTATCTCCGGAGGGTGGGATGGGGGGTGAGGGGGCAGAGTCGTGTTTCTCTACTCCTTCAAGCTTGACGTCTTACCACTTGAGGTGAGCTTCATATCTGCCCTCACGTGCTGGCTGGCGGGCAGGGAAGATACGTGCTCGTCCTCCGCCCGGCCAGCTCGACTTCGGCTCTGGCCCAACGGACCGCTCAGCACAGCGACCAGAGCCAGAGCCGCCGG
>NW_023597034.1:24637509-24690009 GCF_011947565.3 Pollicipes pollicipes
TGCCTCTGCCTCTGCCTCTGCCTCTGCCTCTGCCTCTGCCTCTGCCTCTGCCTCTGCCTCTGCCTCTGCCTCTGCCTCTGCCTCTGCCTCTGCCTCTGCCTCTTCTCTGCCTCTGCCTCTGCCTCCTGCCTCTGCCTCTGCCTCTGCCTCTGCCTCTGCCTCTCCTCTCTCTCTCTCTCTCTCTCTCTCTCTCTCTCTCTCTCTCTCTCTCTCTTCTCTCTCTCTCTCTCTCTCTCTCTCTCTCTCTCTCTCTCTCGGAGCGTCTCATCCAAGCTTCTCCCGAGGGCAAAGATCCTGTTGTTTTCCACCCACACGTAACCGACTGATTTTCCAGCTACACTCTTGCATGTACACCGCAACCCGCATCTGTGGGCGGCGTCGACACGAGAAAAACACAGCTGGAGAAGGGATGAAGGCTTGATGGACTTTCGTAAATTAGCAACATTTGCGCTGGGCAATTCATAAGCTCGGCCTCAGTCGAGCAGGCTTGTTACACGCTACCACACGAAATATGACTAGTCAGTTTCTGAGTTGCGCTTACTGGACTTAGCCAGCGATGATGAACATGTGGGAGGACTTGTGGAAGGGCATAGTTTTGGCATAGTTTTGGCATAGTTTTGGCCGCGACGCCGTCACCCAGAAGCCTCATCATCCCCCTTACTCATGTAGTGTGAGTGCCAGTCAGCTATTTTAGAGGTCACACCCATCGTGATGCACTCAATAGCAAATGACCAGGAAGGGGGGGGGGGGGAAGGCAGCAGGCTACAAGCTAAGTTTGACAAAATTTAACATACGCTCGGGTGGGGATCAAATTGCCCCTCCAGAGGTTTTTCCAGAATGGTTTCTGAACGGCGCGGCATAGCCGCGACAAATTTTGCATAGCTGTAAACAATTGAATAGCGGATCGTTTGACATAACCAATTTAGAAGTACCTTGTAAGGTCGCTGACCTAGGGCAGGTCAAAGTCAGGTCATGGTTTCAGCGAAGACAATTTCTAGGGAATCGTTCAATCTGAGGCAACAACGGAGTGTTTGACGAGGCCATACATCTCTGAGATACTTTTTTCAGGCAACACCACAGTTGAATGAGCAAATTACGTTGACCTAAGATCAGCTATGAAGGTCAGACTAAGGTCAAAACCAACCTGATTTATTACTCCAAGGCTTGCTGTATGGGATAGTTTGTGGTGCTCATTCCAAATTTATTGACAGCAGGAACCGCATTTTACATCTTCTATTGACTTCTTAGAGGTCAGAACAGGCCATTGACCTAACATGACCTGGGTCGACATTTTGTCTTAGGAACATACTGCCTGGCGTAATCTTTGTCGCCTATTTAAATGCAAAGCTCAGAGCAGTCTTGTATGATTTCGGTCACCATGACCTTCAAAAGGTCAATCAAGGTCACTGACCTCAAATTGGATTAGGAACTTTTGCTTAGACACAGTTGCCTAGGTTCGGGGAGCACTTTGGGGACCAACCTGGAATTTGACTTTGTTTGACCTTATTTGACCTAAAGGTCAAGACCTATGAAACTCAATCTTTGATCTAAGTGAGTTCACGTACAGGTCAAGATACCCTGTGAATTTTGCGTTTCTAGCTTTCTTAGTTCTCGAGATCTCGGAGTGTCAAATTGACTCCCCACCCGAGCGAAGGGTGTCTAGCCGGACAATCGGTCGCGTGCTCACATTAACAGGCGACGTACAGAAATAAAGTAAAAAGTACATGCTCTAATTTTCATATGAAGCACCATCACTGCCAATGGTAATACAGGCCTTAGTAAAAACACGCATACAAACTGCACGGCAAGGTCATCTGCGAGAAGCGTACGTCTGTTTCCAACCAATCATCACAAGCATAATGTTTTGCGTAATCATAGGGCAAAGTCCGCAGATATCAACGCATGCCCAACAAAAGACTTACCTTTATTGCACATGGCGATTCCGTAGTCCATGACAAAGCTGATTAACGCCATCAAGACCCCTAGCACAGTCAAGAACACCCAGTCTTCACCAATCCTCGCAAATGTCTTCTTCCACACAAACCCGAACACTTTGCCCACACGCCGTGTCCACTTTCCGCGATACCGGTGCAACTCCTGGCGTCGCAGTTTCTCGTCCAGCTTTCTCTTCTTGTCGATCTCTTTCAGACGCTTCGACTCTGTCTTGGCGAACTCCCCGAGATCCTTGGAATAGCGACCATACATCTGAAAAACAGCACGCATTAAAGTTTGCACAAATGGTCATCGAAGCTGAGTTGCGTCGCGTTGCAGATACGCATGATAAAACTTCAGGTGGGACTGCATGATAAGATCCTAAAAATCATTACGCAAGTCAAAATGCTTCAGTCGTTGACAGCACGCACTGCCACCGCAGCCACGGTGTTTCGCGTTTACCATACGTCCACCTCGGGTCTCACGGCAACGATCAAAATCTGGTCATAGTGATCAGACCCACTGTACTTGTCGTCTTCTGCGCATGCGTTGGCAATTGTCTCGAGTGAACCATCGGCCCAACGGATTTCCGTCTATCAATTGTCAAGATGTCCAGGATATACGAAAAAGTGTACCAGCCTACTCCGCCGTACACTGTTCCGGTCTTAAAAATTCGTCACGTCGGAAAAAGAGAGCACGATTTTGCGAACGGGTCATGGGGATACGTCACGATACGAACGGGAATACGCCACGCTCGTCTATGCGTGTCTCGTGGTGAGACGTGCGTGACGTGGGCAGCCATTACCGATTGTCGGACCACGCAGTGGCCTTGATGTCCCCAGTGGGCCTCATGCCAACCCAAACAACAACAAAATATGCAATTCCGTTGTTATTTGCACTGGAGTCCAGCCAAACCCGCCCTGGCTTCGGTGAGATGTCGACCGGGGTGACACAGCGGCGTCGGCGGCGTCTCCGTTAGCCGTCTCACCCTTCTTTGTGGGGTTTCATGAAAAATAGCCGACACGGGTCACCCTGGCTGACCGACCAGCCGGTGACGAGAAAACGGTTTGGGAAGCCTCGCAATTAAAGATGGAGAAGTAGACTCCCAGTTTACATCACAACACGTGTCAGCACAAACGTGTGCATCTGCCCTGATAATCTCAGTTAGTTGCAGTTTGTTGACACAAGTTCATTTTACCTCACGCATAAAGCGAAATGAAGCATTTTTGTCTTTTCCTATCCAACAAGCTGACAAAACGTGACGAAATCAGCCACAACACTTACATGATCTCAGTGCAAGATCTCATTTTATCGGGTCAAATTTATGTACACAGCTGAATTTGCTCGCGTTCGGGGGCGTGACCAGAATTTGCGACGGGAGAGGACACCATAATTTGTGACAAGAAAGGCTACCAAGCAGTGCGAATAGACTTCAGACCACGCACACGCTAACAGGTGTAGTGCCTGGCATGCCAATGAGGAACCGATGTTGGTTTGCTGTGGTGCTTTAAACCTCTGTTTCAGCTGCGTACCGAACATGGTCGCTCGGCTACCCTCTAGTCGTGTTATTTGATGACGACTGTCGGGTTCTTTACATCACTGTTCATGGTAGTGTCGCTGGGATTTAAAACCCAAATAGTTTTCGCGATCACCCGGTTCTGGAATTTAAAAAATAGCGTAGTAGAAAATTACGCCGGAACCTGACGCGTGGCGCCAAAGCACATGAGCCCCCACCCCTTAGGCTGCGTCAATGTCCGCGCTGCCGGTGTAATGTGTTCATGGGGGCCGAGTAACTGCGAACTCAGATATCCGGCAGAAATGAATCGGATCAATCGAAAGATCAAAACGAAAACATTCTGTCCTCCCCACAGAACCGAATATAAGATACAGGGCAGATCAAGAAGATAACAATAATTAAAAAGGGTCAATATTATGCGTATCACTTAAGCACTAACTACGACAAAAAATCACAAGCCCTCCCAAAATGAAAGGTGCTTCAGTTAAAATGTGCGTTCAGTTCAAGATTGTCACGTATGAGCCTCGCAGTATGACTTCGATTCACTGATCGATATCACCGGTCCGTTGCAATTTTCCGCCACCAAAACACGAAACCATTCCACTGTGGCGTATGATAAATCGCGGCACATACCGATCAGTCATCAGAACAAACAATGATTATACCTGAGCACTTTCGACGAATGCTCTGCGAACCTGCCTTCTTACTTGTGTCAAATTGCACTTTAACGCCGATGTCAATGAGGAAACACGAATGACAGACGTTGCGTGATAAATTATCGAACGCGAAGAACCCTAATGCTACTGACGTACTCAGCGCGTGTTTTCGCCGGGCACGTGCTATCAGTTCATCAGATCGCGCACGCGCGTCTGATACAGCATTGAGCATTCGCAATAAAGCAAACGTGGTGTGCTGCGTGAAGCACACAGCACATGAGGATGTTGAGAAAACAGAGGCGTGCCTCAACTGACTCCCGACGTAACACAGATTACAAAGACGTGATGTTGATTTATCACGCTATCATCGTGGGAGCCAGCGCCTTAATCAGACAAGGGCTGGATTGTCAGCGTCTGGTCATTCAGTCTGATTCACTAGTAAACTTTAGTGCTGCTGATACTCGTCTGATATGTTAAGGAGCTTGTCACGAGAGTCTCCAAAACCCAGACATCAGGCGTGCCTTGCAGAAAAAACAAATGTCAAGGTTTCTCGCCTGGACAGTGGCGCAGTCGCAGACTGGTCCTTGCACATAGGTGACTTGGGAGTCCCATGGTGTTCGCAAAACGCTCCGGTGTCATAGCCATGTGACAGCGTTTATTGGTCCAGCCGGCGGACATCATCACTCAATGCTCGTTTCGAGGGCGCCGGGCCACGTCAACACATTCATAACACGCTTCCAGGCGCCCGACTCTGTTAATCGCAAACATTTCGGCCGGACCGCGCGTCCACCGAGCCGAACAGACCCTCAGCCTGTCCCCTAACACGTGGCGCCCGTCACGAGCGAGTCTGATCACCCATCTTCAGCGTCGGCTGCCTGATAGCCGGTGTCGGTTAACGGTCCGGCCGAGGCGAAGGGACAGATCACGCGAACGGTCCGGCTGAAGCCAAGGGACAGATCACGCCGAATGGTCCGGCTGAAGCCAAGGGACAGATCACGCCGAATGGTCCGGCTGAAGCCAAGGGACAGATCACGCCGAATGGTCCGGCTGAAGCCAAGGGACAGATCACGCGAATGGTCCGGCTGAAGCCAAGGGACAGATCACGCCGAATGGTCCGGCTGAAGCCAAGGGACAGATCACGCCGAATGGTCCCGGCTGAAGCGAAGGGATTGCCTGCGCCGCTGCCGACCACTGACCGACGCGGTGCCGAGAGTAAGCCCGCTTCGATAGTATCTGATGCCTTTATTCCACACGACACGGGTTACACAGGTCACGCAGATCACGCCGAGTGGTCCGGCTGAGGCGAAGGGAGAGATCACGCTGAGTCGGCAGATCTTCCGCCGCACAACATCCATAGGACAGGCGACCCGTACTCGATTTCGGACTCGTTTAGAGTCACTTCGGCCGTATGGTTTGTTTCGAACGGGCGGGTTGCTGCCTGAATCACGGGCGGCGCCACAGATTTTGAGGAAGCGGCGACCTTTCCACGGGCCTCCTCAAAGCGACCTCCTGGGCAGTGTCGTGGGGGTATTGCCATTGTATGAATGATTATCCATACGATAAATATATTCAATTAAAAAGTCCGAACACAAAATGTATGTAAGTAATCCCTACAGGGTATTCAAGACACAGAAAAGGCAGCTGTTTGTTCCATAAAGAGCCTCCTCAAGCATAGAGGCCTCTTAACCAAAAGCGGCTTGCTATCGTTTAAAAAAGGGCCTCCAAGTCCGATAAAAAGTCACATTTTTCCCAAACAATGCATCCTGACTAGGACCAGCGGCGTTATGACGCATGAGAAAGGCCCCGGGTTCAGAAAAGGGGCCTCCTGATATATAGCTAGTGCTTCCTAATGCAGAACAGTGAGCACCTGGTTCATAACGGGACTTTCCGAGCCAGCAAAGGGACCTCCCGAGCCCCGTTCTTGAACAAAGCTTCTGTTGGACAAAGTAGTCAGTCTCCTAAACACACAACAGGGCCTTCTGAAATTAGAAAACGAGCTTTTTGATGCAGATAAGGGTATTTTGAGCCCATTGTAGTACCCTCTACCTCAGTTATAGAGGCCCCTTGATCTGAAATTCGGTAAGATTTAAAAGGCTGCCGACCGGCACAAGGGGGGGGGGGCAACTGTCCCCCCATTGCTGCGTCGCCTCTGGCCTAAATCTGGTAAAATTTGCACCAGAAAAATAACGTGCATCTTGACTTTCCATGCCGAAGATACTTAATCATCAGCAAGTGCTGGATGATGTCATTTTCCTGAGTTTTCTTTGCTCTCGGACTCCCGGCCTCCTTCACGCCTCAGATATCGCCGTGAGTGGGCCTTTTATCTCCGGAGGGTGGGATGGGGGTGAGGGGGCAGAGTCTGTGTTTCTCTACTCCTTCAAGCTTGACGTCTTACCACTTGAGGTGAGCTTCATATCTGCCCTCACGTGCTGGCTGGCGGGCAGGGAAGATACCGTGCTCGTCCTCCGCCCGGCCAGCTCGACTTCGGCTCTGGCCCAACGGACCGCTCAGCACAGCGACCAGAGCCAGAGCCGCCGGTCAGAGGTGATGGCCGGCAGCGGCGGAGGGCCATCCCCACAGGTCACCAGGCCCAGCCCCAGGGTCATACTATGTGACTGCGGAAGTCCGGAAAGTAAAAGGCTTTTTTCACCCCGATTCGCCGTGATCACATCCGGTTCAGCGCCCTAGGCATTCGTTTCATTCAAGCTGAACCAGATGTCGTAAAACAGCGATGATAACGCCATTGGACGCCGGCGGGTAACTCCATTTAAATGTGCAGCAGTGCATTCAAGTTCGGCGGCACGGCAAAGCTAAAATATCTTCGATGTAGCTGTAGTGGTCTGGCTTGAAAAAAAAAATGCAGGCGTGATGACAATTGGCTCTACCGATGACACAGTTACACAGACATGACGTTTATTTTTCACGCAATCATTGTGATGTCGCAAAAATAGCAATATCTAAGCGCATGTGCATTCTGTATATTAATGTGTGTGTACTGATTGATCCACATTTGAAGATGTTGAGGCATGTGTCAGATGGAAAAAGCTCACCTGGAACTGCTGGCATGCTTTTAAGTGCAAGGAAAAGGCAGTTCTAAATCACAAAATTTATCTAGTTAACGAATATGCTCCTCAACACCTTATCATTTCATCATGTCGTGACGAGTCTTATGACGTCAGAGTCTCTGCCAGTCTCTTTGTATTGGAGTTGCCACTATAACGGACTGCGTGACTCAACTGTGATACTTCTGCGCGCCGCAAGGTGGTTTTGATCGCATGGGCGTGTAAATTCATGCTACTACCTTTATTTGTATGTTTTGACTCTTCGTTGTCGTGTTCTTGTACATTTTTTTTTGCGATGGTATTATTTTTACTTGCATTTGCAACTTCGTCTAAGACGCTTTTCATTAAGAAAGTGTTCCACATTTGGATGGGGTTTTAAATTGAAATAGCCATTTTGCATAGACAAGACAGTATAATTTAATGATGTGCCTCGCTAATGCACTGAACAACTTATGAAATAGCCATTTTGAAGATCATTCGGTGCAGTTCACAGCGCCGCCCTTCTAAAGACCAAAAACCCACTAGTTTTTGAGCTATACGCTCGCAAAGACGTGCAGACTTCTTTGTGCAGACTATTTCAAGGTCATTCAGGCATGCACGACGCCAAAGCAGTTATCAAGTCCCGCCACCCCTTAGGCCACGCGGCGATCGAGGTCGAGAAGAATATCATCGTCGAACCATTCAGATCTGATGTCCGTGAGCACGATTGGCACACATTGTGAACGTCCATTGGCTCTAACCAATGCTGAGAAGCTATGCAAGCTAGCTATGTTTTGTGCTCCATAATGCAAGTTATTGGACATAACTGCTAGTTATGACGGAAATAACACTGGTTATCAAATAAAGAACAGCTCCATAACTGAGTATGCAACTGCAAGCAATCATCCGAAACTGACGGAAAAGCATGCGAGACCGCCACGAGAAAAGGCCAAACACAAGCACTCAACGAAATTCGGCTCTGCGAACACTCCAAACACCACCACTGTCATCCCTCAGCGAGTTGAAGTACTGCACGTGAGCGCAAGGGTGGCTATGTCGCATAGCTACTTTGGCCGCGTCTCAACGTCATACAAACGCTACGTGACGCAGTCAAACAATGGCGTACTGAGGATTGTTTTTACTAAAAAGATTGGACGTGTTAGCTGGAGCAGTATTTTCCAGTTCAAAGTAATCGTAGATAGCATGTAGCGTAGATAGCATGTAGCGCAACAACAGCAGCGTGCGGTCATCTAAGAAAACACGAAGTAATCAAGGGCAACATGGACGGCTTCTTAAATCGGACTGGCCATGCAATTGGATCTAAAGGGCCCCCGCGAACAGCGTAGGGCCTCTGGACGAAGTCTTGAGCGTTAGAATCTCCTAATCATCGCCGTCTCAATCAGTGATGGCTTATTTTTGTCTGCTCGTGGACCCTTTACTTTCGCTTGCGACTGTTCTTGGTCGCCTGGAAGCCCAAAGACGTCCATTGTTGTTGCGTTTTGTGCCTGTGTCTCCGTCTGCGACTGTTCAGCCGACTACAGGCTCCTTTGAAACCTATGGGGCTTCCTCGGAATCCAGTGGGTGGGGTGCATGGCCCCATGATGCCTTCTAGATCCGCCACTGATTGTTCTCAGCTCAGCGCTCACGCCTCGTTTCAGCCCCCACCCGCCAGCAATGACCACGAGCGGGGTCAAAGTTCATGCATTGCGGCGTCTCCATTTCAGAAGGCACATATCTGATATCTAACACCCAAACTTCATCGGTGGTGGCGGCAGCGGAAGGGTCGAGTAAAACGGCACCCGAGACAGTGCGGTCGTTACCAAGAAATACTGACCGTTCAGGGGTTTAGAGTGCGATGTAGGGTTCTTAAGTGGAGACATCAGGCAATGATGCGTTTTCATCCTTCTCCGCTCTGACAATGCTGAAAGCTATATATCGCATAGTAGGTGGAAAACAATGAGGGAAATGAGAAGTGTCCAGAACTTGAACTTTGAACGCTTAAGCTGTGAAAGAAGCAATCTTCAGCATAACAGTGTTTGGCTACCGAACCCGCTCGAGGCTTCCCGACATGTATTGCGCACTCGCTGATCAGTGCGAATTAACGTCAAAGCGGGGGCGACAACGCCTTAATGGACAGACGGCGTGCCGGAAACACCGGGGCGCTGTTGCAGCGCCGAGATTGCCTGCGCCGCTGCCGACCACTGACTGACGCGGTGCCGAGAGTAAGCCCGCTTCGATAGTATCTGATGCCTTTATTCCACACGACACGGGTTAGGTTTGAAATGTAGGTGACTAAACAGGATAGCACGAGCTGGCGCAGCCCCAGCCGGCCGCCGCTCCACTGTTTGGAAAGGTCCTGGTCTGTGTCTTGGTATTGATTGGCACCACGTCCGCGGCGCCTTGCCCTACGGCTCCCAGCCGCAGCGATTTATATGTTGACAGGCTGATATCTGGCGCTCATGACAAATGGCCGTGGTCCGCTCCTGACCAGCTGGCGTCAGCACCGCAGGCAAGGGTCGTGCGCGGCGGAGTGCCTGAAGTCAGTCAGCCACGGAATGCAAAGGCGGGCATCCAGGCAAGAACCACACGGCATTCGGTGGCATCCGGCCAGACGACGCCAGAGTTTGTTAGGTCCTTGCCTTTTAAACGACGCAGGACACGGGATGTCGAAAACCGGGCCATACGCCGGTCTTTTGTATCTGCAAGTGACCCGTAGTTCATGCTGCACAACGTCCTACGATACATAATGTAAGACGCGTATCTCTGTGCATTGTGTACAGGTCTACGTTATCAAGCGGCGGCGACACCTCGCCCTCTTCGACTCGCCTCCCGTCAAGCACCTCGCAGCAGGCGAACGTGCAAAGAGGCACGATCCTCGACCATGCCTCGAGTGCGTCTAATCTCTGCCCCCGCCGGCGGCCGGGCCGTCTCCTGTTTGTTCAGGACCGCGAGGAGAGAGCCACACCTTCGCAGCGCGCCGCGGTCGCGGACCCGGCCGCGATATCAGCCGAGTGCTTGTTCGAGCGGGCGGGGCGCCACGTCCTCGGGTGCAGCGACGCCGCGGCGGCAGTTAAAGGGAGCGTCCACCTCTGAATACCGGGGATGCTAACCGCCAGTCACCGTCAGCGGCTCCCAGCCAAGCGACGCCCATACCAGCGAAACGAGCTATTCATTGGTGTACTGACAGACATGCAGTGCTGTCTTCTCCGGGAGGCTCCGCGTGCTCCGTTTGTGCTGTATATAATCTAAACTAAACTTTCGAGCCCCATGAACTACATTTGGCAAACGGCAACCGCGTACTTGGGGATTTCTGAGGATGAAATGTGGGTCACGGCCCTGTATCGGGAGGCTCGGATGTCCTATCAGTCTAAGATACCGCAGCATGCGTGACTGGCGCGATGTCAAGTATGTCAGCGTCATTTGCTCATGAATAAATATGCCACTCTAAAGATTGCCACAGGCTCATAGGCTTGTGCGGGGGAAAGTTTCGCAGAATAGCTTGCGGGAGAGCACGTAGCACGGAAAAATACAACAGCTCGCCATATGTAATCCTCATATTAGTGTTTAGGCACATAATAATCAATTACATGAGAAGGCATAATAAGGGCACGGAAGAACACATAAGAAGTCAGCTATGGCCGCAGGTGGATAGCACCATCTGAGTACCAATCAATTATTAATTACCCTGATGCATGTATTCCTCCCCGGATTCGACCCACTTTCGTTAAGAAGTTGGAGGTGGGCTTGCAACTCAACAGGAAACTACACTCTTGACCTCATGGTATGTACAACATACTAACCAGGAGTGACCATCAAGATAACTTCGGTCATATCATATTGGGGAAAACGATGACCCTTGGGTCACTACGACTCCAACCGTACTGACGTCCACTTAACAAGCGAGAATAGTCCGGGCACGTCACGCGGTCGATAAACTCGCCAGGTGTCGCGCTGCGATAAGTCGGAGGAGCCTCAGCCTGCTGCATGGGCTTGAACCTGACTCGTACTACCCGACCTGTGACCGGGAGGCACGACAAGCTTGCTATCCGCTACTCGCGCCGGGTCACGCGGAGCGCGGCCGAGAGGCGTGACAAGCCCGGTGCCCGGCTGTCCGCTACTCGCGCCGGGTACTGCGGAGCGCGGCCGAGGGGCGCGACAAGCCCGGTGCCCGGCTGTCCGCTACTCGCGCCGGGTACTGCGGAGCGCGGCCGAGAGGCGTGACAAGCCCGGTGCCCGGCTGTCCGCTACTCGCGCCGGGTCACGCGGAGCGCGGCCGAGGGGCGCGACAAGCCCGGTGCCCGGCTGTCCGCTACTCGCGTCGGGCCACGCGGAGCGCGGCCGAGAGGCGAGACAAGCCCGGTGCCCGGCTGTCCGGGTCCTGCGGAGAACGCCCGGACGGTCCGTGCTCAGCTGCGGACGCATGGCCTGATGTCTCGCTATACATCACTTTCGATGGTCCACGAATGCGGCAAATAACTTGAAACCTATTAAAGCTGTGAATATTTAGAAGGGATGACTCAGGGCATCTGTCGCAGCATTGCCCTCCTCAGCTGGCGAGCGTATATCAATCTGCTGTGTTTCAACATCCTTCCTTTAAACAACTTATGATTCAAAAATCGAGGAGCTTGGGAGCAAAAGAAACACGATTGAATCGTGTGACACGGGACATGAGCGGGTACAAAACAAGCAACTCTAAAATGCAGTCCATACCATCTGCTGCCCAAAAGCCTGCATGGATTACATGGGTACTAGCTTATCTCATGGCAGCAAAGCATCACTCTTCCTGTCTGTGCGACGACAGTAAAACAGCGCGATATATTCTACCTACTCAGTTTGGTCTGCACCACTGTCAAGCAAAGGCTGCTCACATGCAGTCTTGTATGGCGCATAAACACCATCTGGAAGTCGTGTTTATGTCTCTGGACGAGTGAGAAGCATATGCACAATGCAGATGACTATGCAAAGTAGCTTACAGCCAACAATGCGATTATCGGATGGCCATGACTTCACTTAAAATACATGACCGCGATCAAGCTAATTCCCTTTTTGAAGAATGCCAGCCAAGACGGAGTACGTAGCTAAATGTAAGACGCTGCAAACTTTCTCTCAACATATCTGTGTTCTTGAAGACAGAGGGAGAGACAGAGACAAAGAGCCCGAGGGGAGGAGCGACAGAGACAGGGGGACAGAGAGACGTTCCGCCATTTGCGCGTGCGTACCGCGAAAACGCTTGCTTTTAGCTGGTATCAAAAATTATATCCATTGTGATTGGCTAAAACTATTTTGGCTTCAGGTATGCCGCGTTCAAAGATGGGGCAGCAAGCTTCAGCTCTCGCTCCGCTCGGACACTCACCACAACTTCAGGAATGTGGGCGAATATAACGCTACGAAGGGATGTGCCACACAAAAAACAGACAAACGCATTTAATGATCTTAAATTATAAAACACTAATCAATGTTGTAAAGAACATCAACTCAGAACAGGCCTATTTGACACCATTAATGTGCGCGCCGATAAGTGATACGCCGATGGCTAATAGCACCAAAGATGTTTGAAAAGGCCTGGCCAAATCGCCGCAATGCATTACAGCTTGGCTTGGACGCTGCCGACAAAACGGAGTTTGTATTATGTCTTAAAGCTAAGTGTTTTAGTTTAGTCAGCATTTCGTGCTTGAGTAGCCTTAAGCCTTCTCTCGCCCAAATGCGTCCAAACAATGGTGCGATGGTTGCATATGGATTATGACAAAATAAACAAAGTATTTTTGTACCGAAGAAATGTATTGTAAAATCCCATGCGCTTGATCAAAACGCGACTGATCATACAGTCTAGCGAACACGTATTTCGGCCGCACCTGGGTAAAGCAGGCATACCTTGTTGAGCAATGCATGACCGCGGATAGCTAAGAGCAAAGAGCGCTCGAAGAGTCTTATGACTGAATTCCTTCAAAATTAAAAAGTTCAGCATCCGCGCGCCTGAGAGTGGATTCGAGGGAGTTGGCTGGACAGCTTTTATCGACCATACATCGACAAAACATCTACGTACACAGTTCAGCTTCAACTGGAAGTATGGTGAAAGTGTAGGAGGAATTTAAGGAGAAATTACACCATTCCAGCTCATCACCAGACCCTCAGCAATGATCTAGCGGAAATAGTCAATGCTGTGCATGTTAGTCGAAAGTGCATTAGTCCACCTAATATATCAAATAAGCAAGTGCTTGTTGTTGAAAACTAAACCTTAAACGACGGCCAAAGCTGCAAACAGACCACTTCAAGTAGTCTATTTTCTAAGAAGTGTAGCAATATCTAGATTGTTATTTTTCAAGTACGTGAACGCATTAAAAATTAAGAAAGTCACCAATACTCATAATGCCGTTTTCTTTGCACGGTTTTGATTTAATTCATGTTATCATTCTGATTGCGCATAATGGATTAGGCGAATGGAATAGGTACACGGCATTACGCACAATGCATAATTGATACAAGAAGCCAGACAACACATTGCTTATGTATATCTCGCAATCAATCTCCTCATTTCTGGAAGTTCCAGCCCGCGTGCGACTAACTTCTGCTCGTGATAAGCCTGTCAAAGCTGGTGAAAGCCTCCGAGATCCAGTCCAGCAAACGAACTTCGTTGCATCTCCACAAACCGTGCACAATTCACATCAAGTTCACGGCTGGATTGCTGTAGATCAACTACAATATGCAGCGTAGCGAATCAAGCTGTCAACTTCAAGTGCAGCCGAAAAGCAGCATCCGTGGCATACGAACGTCGTTACGTAAGGATTTGATTCCTGTGCAAGGACGAACCGACGGGTGAGCGATTTTAGCGCAAAACAGTGCAAGGCGGCCAGCAGCACAGTGCCGGCCGCTGATAAGCGCGCTCGCGCTAGCCAGCCAGCTCCTGCCTCGCTGCGAGCTGGCACAGGACGACTGGCTAGAGCTGCTGCTCGATTCGATCCGCTTGGTTAGAGCGGCTGCTCGAGACGCGAGACGGCTGCTCTGTGAGCGGCGGCAGGGTCTTCGCGGTCGAACTGAACACGGCGCACCACCGACCATTCCAACCAGCACGTGATCCCTTAGACCGCTATCAATTGGCGTGCTGAGATATTTAAGCAGATAATATGCTGCAGCTCTCCTCGACAGATCTGTAGCTACCGCCGACGCGGCCCTAGAAGACAGCGAGATGCTGCCTGATCCTCTCTGCGGGGTGCATGTTTGTGTCGGCGTGCTGCGCTTACATGATGATCTGCTGTTATTGGTCCGTGGCATGTTGAACCATCCATCATTTGGTATCGCTCCGTACAGCATTCGGATGGGAGGGGGGGGGGGGGGGAGTTAGGATAACGAACGTCTTGGTCCGCGGACGCGTGCGGGATTGCTTTAAGGACGGGACCTAAAAGGACAAATCAAGTTCCTTAAGAACGTAGCTTAGAATGCAACTTTATTTAGTTGATAAGATAGTTCATATGTCAAAAATAGTCGCGGGAACGGGGCTAGCCTCCTATGATTCTGCATTAAATACGCCTGTGATCCCCGCTTCGGACCCCGTAAAACGAACTCCACGTTCATCGAAGCGTAGCTCAGCATGCATTCCTCTCGCAAAAAAAACACTATGACAATGGTGCACGCTGTTTGAGCGTGCATCGCGCAATGCAATATGCATTATTTTGTGCGCACACGTTACGCCGGTGCGCCGGAGGAATGCACCCGGGCCTGTTGCAAAGCAGGGTCTAAGCCAATGATATGTCGCATACAGGCGGATGCATTTCAAAACAACGCAAATCAGACCTCTATAATTGCACATCCGCCGGCTCTCGGTCCATCCAAAGAGGCACAAAAGCAAGGATACAGTATGAGCTGATGGCTCTAACACTACATATCCTACATATCCTATGGTCCTACATCCTACATACTGACCTTCGGACCAAGTCCCGGGGACCATATTGGCCAACCAAGCTGACCCTGCAGACCACCGCTGCAGGCGCTGCAGTATGAGGTGATGGAGACCATACAGACCGACCAAGCTGACCCTGCAGACCACCGCTGCAGGCGCTGCAGTATGAGGTGATGGAGACTATACAGACTGACCAAGCTGACCCTGCAGACCACCGCTGCAGGCGCTGCAGTATGAGGTGATGGAGACCATACAGACCGACCAAGCTGACCCTGCAGACCACCAATGCAGGCGCTGCAGTATGAGGTGATGGAGACCATACAGACTGACCAAGTTGACCCTGCAGACCACCGCCACAGGCGCTGCAGTATGAGGTGATGGAGACCATACAGACCGACCAAGCTGACCCTGCAGACCACCACCACAGGCGCTGCAGTATGAGGTGATGGAGACCATACAGACCGACCAAGCTGACCCTGCAGACCACCGCTGCAGGCGCTGCAGTATGAGGTGATGGAGACTATACAGATTGACCAAGCTGACCCTGCAGACCACCGCTGCAGGCGCTGCAGTATGAGGTGATGGAGACTATACAGACTGACCAAGCTGACCCTGCAGACCACCGCCACAGGCGCTGCAGTATGAGGTGATGGAGACCATACAGACCGACCAAGCTGACCCTGCAGACCACCGCTACAGGCGCTGCGGATCAAAGTAGAAATAGGAAAATAAACACCACATTTGCCATTTTCCGCATCTATCCGCTCTGTTATCGCTCCAAGCTTGATGGCTCAACAGAGCTAGCCTCAACCTTGTTCGGCTGTTTAAATGTCGTCGCTGTGAATAAAAAACACAATTTAATTCTATCCCCCCAACCGGCACACGCGTTATAAAATGCGTACCTCGGAGCACGCGTTCCGCTCAGTCGTGCAAGCTTGCCGTTGTGACAAAGGGTGACGTAAATTACGTGCTCCCGAGGCCAGTTCGCACCCGCGGGTCGTGAATTAGGAAGACCTTGCATTCAAAAAGCGACAGTTTTTGCCTCCACATGCCATATTTACCGTCTTTTTTGTACTGCTTTCCTTGATCACTGTCGCCGACATACACCGATGTCTTCGCACATACGTGGATAACCGGCTAGACGGATTCGTGGATGCATAAAGCAGGAGGTATCTCACCCGATGTGCACAGCACGTGTATGCAGCAATACGCGTGCCTTAACCTGCACGTGGGTCCCCGCCCCTCCCCTTCCCCTCGCGTACGATGCTGTGAAGGCCCGCAGGGCGTGCAGCTGGGTAGCAACGATGACACCACGCCGGCGCGCCGTCTCGCCGGTGAGCCGCGGCAGCGCCCCCTGCCGGGCGGCCTATATTTACGCAGGTGAGACGACAGCGTACCGAGGCGCGACCGCGGCTGTTCCACGCCCTGCCCCAGGGCCAAACGACTGTCCCACTGGGCAGGGAGCCGGATCAACAGGCGGCGACCCGGGCCGAGCGTTGACCTGCCCCGGAACGGCACCTCCCAGAAGCAGGGGCGACGCCGACCTCTGCCAGTGCGACGCCGCGTGAACACAGGCATCAGCTGCTCCTGGGCAGGACCTGCGCGACCATGCCACACTGTAGCGGCCGTCGCCTGTTGGAGACGGGGAGGGGAGGGGAAGGGACGGTGACCTTGCCCGCAGCGACCACACATGCTGGCGGGAGGCGAGCACCTATATCGATTTGTACGCCCCGCGGGCGCCTGGCCACCGCAAGCCATTACGCGCTGCTGTCATTTTCGTCAAATTACGATATTAAGAGACGGTAATGTGGACACGAATTACGGCAACCAAATTAATGCGCCTCCTATCCAATGGCTGAGGCGTTTCCAACGAAATATGCACGGTCCAGTGAACAGCGTATATCCTGTCATCGCGCTGGCGCGCCCAAAAGGAAACCAGAGACGACGGTGTCACTGTACCAGGCTATTGGAACTCCTGCCGACCTCGTGTCCATTTCGACATGATTCACCCACTCTGTAATACAGTTACCAGACGCGAGGTCGTTCTCGGTGTGAGGCCTGAACAAGCGTAAAACATTCCGGTTGACAGGCTCGTCTGGCTCTCGACCAAATCGCATTATGGGAACTAACATCCCGGAAGCCTCTAAGCACCGTCGTGGTTACATAAGACTCGATCATGGCAGCTTACAGCATTCGAGAGCTGTGGGTTTGTAGATGTGGTTAAAGGACAGACTATATTTACCTGACAATTTATTCAGATGGATGTGGTTTAGAAGCGCGATCCATTTACGCGACAATTTATCAATCTTTTAGTGGACACAGGGGTGGCGCCACGAACGTACAGAAGGGTGGGAAGACATGTTTGGATGAGGCCCCACCGGATAAGGGGCCTCCTTATACGTCATACCCGCCACGCATCAAATGTCACGGTAGTCGCACCTTTGTGACGCACGTCGTTGCGTACCTTTTTATGGCGCGCGCTGACTGCGCGGCGCACTTCTGCGAAGGTGGGCGAACCGGTATTCATGGCGGCACTCCATGGTAGTGGGGGCCTTCTCGCGGTGAAGGGGCCTCCAAAGGCCGTCCACGTGTGGTCTTTATTACGCATGTAACCGGTTTCAAACGGCTTTGCATTCTTGCATGCAAAGTCGTCAGTTGTTTCCCTACGATGCAGGTACACTGATCTTTCTAAAATTGCATGTGGGAACAAGCAATGCCGAGCATATATGTCAGGCCCTACGACTCGGTTCGATATCAGCGTCCTTACAATTCTACAGCCTTCTCTTGGTCACGGTCTCGGTCACTTTCTACCGCATCCTGGATTTCTATCACACATTATCTTTACTTTAAAGGGTGCTCCAAGTGTTGCAAACGTTCCATGCTTGTATGGGGGTTTGAACTGCAATGGCGATCTTCAAAATCATTCGGTGCATTTCACAGCCCTGTCCTTTCTCAGATATAAACCCTTCTAGTTTTTGAGTTGTCCTTTTTAGGGAGACCATTCCAAGGTCACCCAGATATCCATTGCGCCACTATAATGTCATTCAATCCTGCCATTCCATTAGCCATGTGACAATCAAAGCCAGGAAAAATGTAACTGTCAAGTCGTTCATAACTGGCGTTCGTTGAACATGATTTCCAGGTATAACGGTCGTCCAATGGCTGTCAATGTTGTGCAAGGCACGATGACGTAATCATACAACGGCTTGTTGAGGAGCATACTTACTAAACAGACAAACTGTGCTGTCTAAAGCAGCCTTTTCCACCTATAAAAGTACACTAATGGTATAAGTCAGCTTGTTTCATCGCATCTGATGCCTTCCTCAATATCTTCGAGGGTGGGGCACTTTAATTGAGGGCCCCTCTCCCTTCATGTAGGTGCCCAGCCTCCCTTTTGAAGTGAATGGGATTTTGTCGTAGCCAGAACAGCGGCTCCCGTCGTAAAACAGCTTGAATCTCCCGTCCTTCCTGGTTAACTTAGATCAGAGAACATTGATCCCCACCCAATGAGAAAACCCTGGTTCGAATCCCAGCGGCTGCAATGAGAGTTCAGGTTGTGACGTGTGTGTGGATGAAAGTCCAACAGCATCCAGTTTATCCAAGGACTCCATAATACCCCTCACGACGGCTGAAGAGTTAACTGGCCGAAACGTTGCGCACATCTTAACGTACCAAACGAGGACGAAAGTCCGAACAATGGTTCCACCTGAGATACTAACACGTCGTCTGAATCCGTCCGTAGATGTGAAACTCCCCACCTTGGCTCTATAACCATGCTCGTATACCATGGCATGCAACCACGTAAGTATTCATATCAATGAGGCTCTGATCGATCTGAGTCCAATAACTCCCTGCAGCGCGATAACCCCCTGCAGCCCGATCACTCCCTGCAGCGCGATCACTCCCTGCAGCGCGATAACTCCCTGCAGCCCGATCACTCCCTGCAGCCCAATCACTCCCTGCAGCCCGATCACTCCCTGCAGCCCAGTCACTCCCCGCAGCTCGATCACTCCCTGCTGCCCGATCACCCCCTGCAGCCCGACTCCTTGCAGCGCGATAACTCCCTGCAGTCCGATCACTCCCTGCACCCCAATCACTCCCTGCAGCCCGATCACTCCCTGCAGCCCAATCACTCCCTGCAGCCCGACTCCTTGCGGCCCGATCACCCCCTGCAGCCCGATCACTCCCTGCAGCCCGATCACTCCCTGCAGCCCGATCACTCCCTGCAGCCCAATCACTCCCTGCAGCCCGATCACTCCCTGCAGCCCGATCACTCCCTGCAGCCCGATCACTCCCTGCGGTCCGATCACTCCCTGCAGCCCAATCACTCCCTGCGGCCCGATCACCCCTTGCAGCCCGATCACTCCCTGCAGCCCAATCACTCCCTGCAGCCCGATCACTCCCTGCAGCCCGATCACTTCCTGCAGCCCGATCACTCCCTGCATCCCTATCACTCCCTGCTGCCCAATCATGCCTTGCTGCACAATCACTCCCTGCAGCCCGATCACTCCCTGCGGTCCGATCACTCCCGACTACACACGGTCCTTCTTCGACTGCACGGACTTCTCTCCATGATGATGGCCTAATGCTGTGATGACATGACCGTCACGGTCGAGTCTTTCAACCGGATCTGCTGCATCTGCAACCGCTGACCTCGCGCATTGGACCAATGGCGGTTTTCAAGGGGCTTTCAAGTGGCCTAAACCTTAAGGGTGGGCAAAACTGTGAACTCAACTCGTTTCACACGGTGGGCGGCTGTTCACTCTGCCCATGCGCTGGCGTAACTGCTGAAGGTATACTCATTCGAACATGTACCTCACAGCCCACAAAATTGGTAGGCGCATAGCAGATTTCCGTAGAGATGTTTGTTTGACGCTCCCATCGGACATTACCATCTACGAACGTCATTATCCCTAATAATTTAGCTGGGAAAGATACAACTCCGCGACTGAACACTAGACCCGCATCCAAGGTTGCGCACCTCCCCAAATCGGCGGACATACCAACAGTGTTAATCGCAGGAAATGACACTGGATTGGAGCCTAAACCATTAATTTGACCGGCTCTCGTTCCCCTAAAAAAGGCCGCCGAAGGTTCACGCGACTGCGATGACTAGAGTTCGCACGGTGAAGTGATACCGAGCTCAGCTCCACAGTCGTCTACAATGCGGCGCCACCGCGCCGGTCCTGTCCCTACACCACCCGGGGCGCGCGCGTGGGGAGAAACATCGTAACGAGCCCAAACGCATCGCTTCGAGACGGCGTATGGCCTTCATGTTCGTGGTAGCGTGTTTAAAACACGTCAGACTTTAGCTATTTGACCACAACGAACTACCTGCCCGGGGCTGAATGATGGTATGTCCGATGTTACCTCGACCCCAACAGCGGTGATTCGAAGGCGTTTTATCGGTATATTTTTCACCCATAACTCAAAAGGAAAAACAATTATGGCAACAGCACGCGCTCACAACGACCTGTTCGGCGGAATATCGCCTCATGGAGATAACTTGAAACATGACGAATAGCACAACAAGCCATTCACTCCATCATACAGGCCATCACCTTACTCTCGGCGGCGTGTTCGCGCCATTTTTCTCCTCGCTAGCGTGCTAATCTCTTCTCTACGCACACCCGTAGCACAGCTCCCAAGCCCGCGGATTTGTAGCTACTTCAAGCTGCGTGATTACATCAGACAAGCGCCGCATAGATGGGACGGCCGTCCCTTTTAACTTATCGGGCCCTATCTGGATTGGGTTTTGATTGATAAATGGTGCTGCCAGGCCCGCCTGCGGCGGCGGCCCGTCGTTACCGGGCGGCACGTGGCGCGCGCCACATCACCAGACGGAGCGGGCGCGATGACCCGGAGCCCAGGGTCGGCACGGCCACGAGTGAGGGCACACAGGTATGGACATGTGTAGAGGCACGGTGAAGTTGTTCCATGGCAAATGCATCCATTTGAGAGTTATGTGATTTGTACATAAGGGTATGAATACGAACTCGAAGGGTTAGACCTATAGTGTATGCTCGTCACTTTTCGACATACCAAGTAGCTTTCAGCTCCATTGTTCTAAAAGCGAGCAGAAAATTCTGGCCGAACAAGTGTTTTCTGTTAACTACATGTTTTCAGCACTAACATGTCCCCAGCACGTGAAGCATTGTGACTTCTGCGTCTTGTCTTTGGGCGCAATGCTAGGGACAAAGACCTAAGCATCACGAAAGTATCACCATGTGGACGGTTCCCATTGATGTTGATGTTGAAGTATATTTGGCAATCCTGATCAACGCCGGACTATTACTACCAATCTTTAGCAGGCTCATCACTACCCATTGTCAGCAGATAAACGGACGGCTGAAAGGCCGTGAGGACACAGACCGTTATCCAAGAACAAACGTACTGAAACACGCACAAATGCACACCAATCACGACTCCGCCGCACAAACAGGTCATGACATATTCAGATGTCCCACGAGATGTATCTTCAAATGTTTTAGGAAAGAGACAATTGGGAGGACTCGACGGCAGTTCGGGATTTCGTTACGCATCTTGAATGCGCGAATAAAAAACGCGGTTTCCCATCTCAGTGCGAAAACGAGGTATAAACAGAGCATTGTCCTGTCTCGTGCGTTAATCGTACACTTCACCCACAGCACGGAGCTAACGGGCAAGGCAGTCAGGCTCGCCCGGATGGAGGATGTTGTGGGTGAGTGGGGTGGTGTGTAGCCTGCCTAGACCTGCAACAGAGAGCCAGTCAAATATCTGATGTAGGTCCGTTACATGATAAAGCTTTTGCGTCCGCAAATGAGGTTGGCAACAAATTTTAACACTTGAATGTTGGACATATTGAGCTGTAAGCCACTGCAGTATACTGATATGCAATAACGAACCTGTGACAGAACCAAGGGTTCACCGGGGTGATCGGGACACTGGAAGGCAGGCTGTGTTTCAGATGTGATAAACCAGATAAGATACCTCAACAGCGTTCACTGGCATGTGAGACGTAAAAACTTCAACATGGATCGCGATCACATTGCGGAAAGGATGAGGTCGTAAATGATGGTCAACGCGGTCTCCGTGGGGTGGCGGGGGCGGGAACCGTGTGGGAAGAGAAGAGGGGGTGGTTGGAGGAGGGGTAATTATTGGGCTGCTGATGGACAGCGCTATGGACTCCACGATTTTAGCAACCACAAGAACTATAGATGTTGGGCGGTACTTGGAAGGTTGGGTGTGGTCGTCGGACTTCCAAATGGGGAAGACTAAGAAATGTTTCCAGGGAGTCGAGACTTCGGGGAGGGCAAGACCAGAGATGACCAGCTAGAGAAATATGATGTCGATGACGTCAAAAGTGAGGAGGACAACATGCAGCTAGATGCCATCTTTGCCACTGGCAGAGGCGTGCCAAACACTTTGGCTCGCAACTCGGACAGTGAGAGGACCGGCAAGGTCAGGACGGAGGCACCGACACGAGGCAAGCGACACGGAAGGTTATGCGTTGCTCCCTGATTGGCCACCACACCGACCACATAAGGGCCCACACTGACAAAGTAGGCCTTCAGCACATCGGAAGTAGCAGTCCGAGGTCACACACTCGACCTGCAGGCCATCAACAAAGGTGCGAAATGCAACAACGGAATTCCCATCGGGCTCGTGCTGTAGCCAACGCATCGCAGAACTACGACGGTATAAAGAGAAATATCTGGGCAAAAGGGCGGATAGTGCATGAATAAGGAGTGCATGCTGCAGAATTCTATATGTTCAAATAAATATAACAGCCACAAACCAATATGAGCTGGCTCGCGAGTCTGATTTTACTTATATCAAGCCCTTTTTGTTTATATTAAGACTAGCTGACAACGTGTTCATTCATAAAACGCCGATATGGCTCAACGAAGACGAGCCTATTTCGTATGTTGGAACATTTGAATTGTGCTGGTCCGCTTTCGGGCATGAAACGTTTTTCAATGTAGATATGGGCATTGCACTTCTCTCGATGTCCCATATGTTGCTCTTTTTCAAGTTGTTCTCGGGCCAACAGTGCATGCTATTTCCCTGCACACAATGATTTGGGAGTGCACGGAACTTGAGTGCAGCATTCTCCACCGGTCGCAAGAAAACCAGGATTTTGCAACGGAGATAAGGAGCCTTTAATAAAGGCAGCAATCGGCAAAAATCACCAAAAAGGCAACCCACCGAAAAGAAAAAGCAAATTTTTGGAACAAAATCCGATTTATACACGTATGTATCGAACTGACGACAAACTAAATGTGGTTGTACGGGCTGAAGAAATTACTGTACAGAACCGGAGGACGCGTCTGCCGGTGTTCCTCCTGTTACAAGTGCAAGTAAAAAACATGACTTCACAGCGCAGCATGTCCAACTGGTATACCCGAATTCAAACACATGGAGCGGCGTTAAACGAAAGCATCCAGTGTTGCGCTGCATTTTGCCCACAAAACAAGCATCAGCTTCTCCCCCGAAAGGAGTGTTGGGGGCATATAAAATGCAGGTTTGACTCACAGACGGCGGCATGTCTATATGAACATTCTTATAGATGAATGATATTAACAAATATTCGATATTCACGAATGTTTATATTCGTAAATGTTTTACATGCGCAAATATTTGATATTCATCTCATGATCCATCATCACAACTCATAAATATAATTCGTTCTATGAAAGAGCTTGCATTTTTACTGGCCACTTCCCGCCATATGTCCGCAATATTGTCGTACCGTATGCCGCAATATTTACATACATCTTCGGTTCTAACGTGGAACGTACGGAAGGCCGGCAACGTTATTTCCTAACCGCATTATGGAGGGGAGTTAGGTCATGACCGATGGAGCTACGGTGCAGCCCCATCAGCCGAAGCATAGTGCGTGAAAGGCAAAACGTTTAGTGCCCTACGTGTGAGTTTAGTGGCGAAAAGCTAATATAGTTTTCTCCTTACTCCGTTTTAGGCACAGTCCTAGTTCAATCTCTTAAAGCCGCATGGGCGAACTCCGAGCCCATGAGCCTGTCTGGCGGCGCCGGCGGCTGGGCCACTTTTCCTGGAACGCTCAATGGCATCGCGGCAGAAAGCTCCAACTTAAGCGATCGTCCACCGCTCGGACCCGTTCCCATTGGCGAGTGCCAGCCGCGCGCCCACTTGTGACCGGAGGCGGGGGGGGGGGACAGGCAGACCTGCTCCGGGGGTTACCGGGCCGGGCCGGGCTGGGATCGCCGTGACCTTCGCTGATCTTGCTGACCGTGCACATCAGCCGCCCGCGGATTCCCGGCACGTGCACAATCGCGCGACAGTGCAGCTGAACGTTGAGTGCCGCCGCTCTTGGCCGCCATGTCTGTGCATCCGTGCACAGCTGACGCGAAGGTCAGCGCTGCACGGCGGACCCAGCACAAAGCCCGGCAAGGCGCGGCGCCAGCTGTCCTGCTCGTCCGGTCCCACTGTTCGTCCGCGGCGCCGAACGGTCAGTACCTTTTCGGCACGGGAGCAGCTGAGAGGCCTGGCCCCGCCGAGCTGCGGCCCAGGACGCGTGTGGGCGGCCGCTGAGCCACTGGGGCGCCGGCTCAGAGCGCCCCAACTTCGGGCCACCTGAAGCTGACCCAGGTCACACCCCTGGTCGTCCCCTCAGATCCTTGTCAGTTGGGGCTCAGCGCCCTCCCCCCCCCCCCCCCACCCCGACCCTTGGTCGATGCGACTTTGGGTCAACAATATCGATCAAGCAGGCTCGAAATGGATTGCTGTCCCCTCCCCCCCCCCCCCGCCTCCACCTTCCAGAGCGTGTACTTAAGTGTGGTTCCATCCTGCCTGTGGCCTGTCGCAGCTGATCCGCGAAGTGTTGTCGCTGCGGGGAGGGGGAGGAGGGCGTCTGGCACCGGTAGCTGGCCCGCTCCGGCCGGGCCCGGCCGTGCCAACAGCCAGACGGCGAGGAGCCGGCCCAGCCACGCGGCGGCGGCGGCGGCGGCCGGTGACTGGGAAACCCGCCTCGACGGGGCGCTCCGGGCGGAGCAGGCAGTCGCCCTCCGCGTCGCGATGGCGGCTGACGACCAGGCGGACCCGCCGGCAACGGGACGTGGGCACAGCAGGAGCGGTCAGTGCCCAGCTGACTAGCTCCGGGACACCCCCGGCTAGCTTCCTGAGCGACAGCTCGCAGCTTAGGGGCAGTCTTCCCCGGCCCTGCTTTGCGACGCAGGGCGCAATTTCTGTATTGAAGAGCTGTGTGTTGTGCCCACAGCTGTTGCATGATTTACGACGTATTGGACTGCCGGGTAAAAAACTTCCACGCAGCTGCATGCGACGGTGACCGCAACTTGTGAACTGAGAACGTATGGGATGCTCCCGGGTGTTGAAATGTTCTCAAAGTGAAAAGCATTCAAGGACTTGGGCGCGACGGAGGCGGAAAACAGGGGCGTGCCATAACATAGCCGGGTATGATGGCAATTGCCGACCGCAAGTGGGAGCCCCACCACAAGCCGTAAATAGGTGCGGGGCTGTCCAAAAGATGGCTGCGATACAGGTCCGCGGTCACGTCAGACCAAGGACGCGAGTGGCCGTGCGCTGGGTCTCCAGCGTGGTCACGTGCACCGCAACACGGAGCGCAGAGCACCTGACAGGTTGTCCGTCTTCATGCTTCAACCCAAAGGGCTGAAGTATGAAGCTGGGGCGGGGAGCGCACCACTTGGTTCTGTTTTTCGCCTGTTGTTCGATCAGACGGGTCCGATTTGGTCGGCAATGCCAGTTCTCTCCAAATCCGTCTGAATAGCTCAGGATTTCTATTTGAGGTAGCCCCTACTGAGGAAGAAATCGTATTGCATTACTTGCTCACCGTACGAAATTGATGCATGTACTTCGCCTTGCCTTTTCAAAGGTGCATTCCTAATGTTTCCAACACATCAATGTCCTAAAGCGCCTGCATAATAAATGTTACAGAAGCTGGAAACAATCTTTTTAGAGAAAAAGATGTGCATATATTGCTTCATCGTTCCGCAAAGTCAAGGAAACGTTATAATTTGGCTTTGATTTCTTCCCTAATGGCGTTTAGCAGAGGCTCTTTTCGAAGCGCACTTTGGCTTTGGGAAGCGGGGTACCACACGGCCTATCCTGACGTAATGATTCAAACTTAAATCAATACTCAGTAACTGGCCTTTGCCTTCTGCTATGCCAATCACAAACGTTACTTTGTGCTGACATCATTCCAACTAGAAGAGGTGCAACTCTTAAGTCTGAAGGCCCTCAAGGTGCGAGTTGAAAGAGCTCAGAAGCGGTACATCTAACCCGTAACAGCTGACAACGGCCCACAGCGGATTCTGCCGTCGCCAGGACGACAGCAGTTGCGACAGCTGAAGTTGCAGCATGCTCGGGATATACTCTGGAGTCAGGTGGCCCAGACAGCTTTTCGTCACAAAAGGAAGAATCGTAGTGCTGTCACAAGGCATCGACAGCGTAATTTGGACTTGAAGATAATTAAAATGTATCTCCTTATTATATCTTGATGGTGTTGCAGTCGCACTGCCCAATGCTATTATTAAACGTAAATGGTTCCCAAGGTTTCGCCAGAGTGTTTTTGGAATATGCCCCGAAGGTGGCACGCTCCCTTTGATCAATGACATTTTGACTAGCTTGCGTCATTTTGACTGGCATTTCTCTGTTTCTTCGATTTTCCTGCCGGGTGGCTACCCGCGGTTCGGTATGTCTCGATTAAAAAGGCAGTAGATGTTCTAGCAAACAACGATGTAAACGTAACAACAGAAGACACAAACTGCGGGTGGATCCATCGGTCAGCCACCTTTCGCGCCACGTCGTCAAAAACGGACTCGAAACTCGCCAAACGCGCTACTGACATCCACAGCCGCGCTGTAACCGCGTGAGATCAGCGGTCGGACGAGAGGAGGAGGAAGTGCACGCCTCCCCCCCCCCCCTCCCTTCCTCCGGCACGGTCGCGATAGAGGCGGCAGTGTCCAGCAGCGGTGCGCCAGCCGCCTGCGGAGGGCGGCCCGAGCTGAGCCCCGCGGGGCGCCAGCCAAGCGGGAGGTACCGCCACAACAGCGGTGGTGACGATCAGCAGGTTATCGCCGGACTGATCTGCTGCGGGCTGACGCCGGACTGATCTGCTGCGGGCAGACGCCCCGTCAAGACACGGGCCCGGTGCGGGGACAACAGACGAACTCGTCAAAATGCTCGTTAACCATCCGGCTACCGGTGACCTCATAGCTATCTGTGGCAGCATCGAAGCCCGGGGCTCTATCAGTCCGGCTGCGCTACACACTCGCCTCGTGATCCGTCAGCAGAGTGAAGATCAATGGACGATCAACTGCACAAGTGGAGGGGGCAGGCACTCTCGCTCTCTCACCCCGCCAGCTTTCCACTGAGTCCCGTAACTTTCAGGAGGAGCGAGACTAGATCCACACGTAAATCGAGTTGAGACGGGGCTATTTGGCCTCTGTACGGTGTGTGCGTAGGTATAACCCCTAGGGAGGGTGCAGATGGACATGTTCCCTCACATTTCCACAATGAATTTTGACCCGCAATTTTGCACGTACAGGGCCATGTTCTTTCGCGTTTTAGTCATTACAAATATAATTTTGCGGGCCGGGGTGTCCACTTCTGTGTCCAGACTGTGTCCAGTCTGAGTTCCCAATCTAAGATTTCCCCTTCCCCCATCTCAGGGACGTGGCCAGGGGTTTAGTTTTCTTTTTAGCTGAGGGCTTCAGCCCTCCCCCAACTTTGGGACAAAAGTAGGCTAAATCTGGAGAAAAAACCCGTTTGTTGGCATATTTTTGGGGGATGGTTAGGTCATTGTTTCACTGTTCAGCCCCTCCCCCCCCCCCCCCCAACTCATTTTCTGAAACTACGCCCTGGACGTGGCTACACCCACAGGTGTAAGGTAACTGTCATTGGCACTGTCAACGCGTGGGAAATGTATAATGACGTATATGTGACTGCACATTGTGTACCAGAGCAGTTGAGCTCTAACTAAATTATGTCGGCACTCTTTATAAGTGACGCCATGTGTTCCCAGGTTCACACGCATTTTTGGCAGCATAGCGGGGGCGCGTATGGGACATTTTATCCAGAATGAGAACTGCTCCGCCAGGCGCTTCTATTACCTTTCCGAAACACCCGTCACGGTTCGCGCCGTCGGCGTCGGGAGTGCTGAACTCACCAGCGTGTGCTCGAAGCCCAGCGCCGCCTCGTCCTGGTCCTCCTCGTCCATCTCCAATTCGCGCCCGTCGCCGTCCGCGCGCGCCATGCCTGCCTCAGTCGGGCTACGCCGAGGAGCAGCGGCGCTCGGCGCGCGCGCGGCCCACGCTCTCGCACCGGCACCTGACGCCACCGACCGGCCCAGCCACCTGCGGCCACTGGCAGTCGAGCTGCGGCCGTCGCCCGATCAGGCGTCACGTGTGGCGGCGTCAGCTGATCGCCGCCCGAGACAGTCAGCTGACTCGGGCTCGCCGCGCCGTCCGGCGCTGGCCTCACCGACGTCAGGCGCTCGTGGGCTCCATGCGCGAGGGGGGCTTGGATGCGGCAACATAACGCCTCGTTCGCCAGATGCGTTGGAAGGCAGGGACTTTTTAAAGCGATTTTGGGTCCGGACATCTCAACATCGTGATCGATCTCAAATATTGGGTTGAATTAGCCTACTCCTCAGTTCGGATCCCTTCGGATTAAGGCCACTTTATTTTTGTGTCCGGATGAAAACCGTCGAAAAAAGTGCATCCAATTGAATGCGATGTATAAGAGAAGATAGAACGGATCTAGGACAGCTGGCAGTGGAGGGAGGGTGATTGGGTAGGCGAGATAAGGCCCATTGTGAAGGCGTGTTCCCAGCACTAGGCATGTTTGAAGGGAGTGAGTGATGGAGCAGTGATATGAAAACGCTATGACATCTCATTATCTACTGAGTACTTGTTCGCGTCGCTCTCCATTAGCTGATCGCGACAATAAGCACACCATTAGAAGCGCCATGGTCGATTAACGTCAGTGGCAAGAACATCGTACTTCTGGGTCACGTATCCTGTGACCCAAAAGCCGCCAAGTGCCAGTAACGATATCTTTCAGGCGAAGACGTCTTTTTGCGCCGTTCTCGGTGGACCGATGGCGACAAAACCAAAGCAAACGACACAACCCGGTTGATTGACGCGAATTACCATATTAGCTTCTCGTTTAATGTGGCCCAGGCCCCACCAAAGGTCGGCACCGACACTCTTCGGCTGGTGAGAAGCTGGGGAAGGCCACAGCGCGAAGCACGGCAGTGTGACTCGCGTGGCTCGCCTCAGCACATGCACCACGGACTGTTTGGTTACCGATCTTGCTCCATGTTCTTATGCTATTCCTTGCGACTGTAGGTGACTGGTTATGGTGACCAAAAACTCAGGCAGCCTAGATCAAGTGACAATGACGCCGCAAACTGATATCTTCTACGAGTTTGGGTTCACAAGCCTGTTGGACATTCACACGTGCCTTTCTGGGGCTTGAAGGTGCTGGTGATTCACAAGTTAATTATTGGGTTTTAAGGACACGTCAACTGCCTTAGCTATCTTCGCCGATCCACAATTTGTGTGTTGATCTCATGATATGGTAATCCGGACCTGGAGTTATCCTATGACACGCCAAATCGTCATCAAACCATTGCATGCCGAAAGCGATGTTTAGTTCTAGACCCTTTTTGCTCAAATCGTTCCATTTTTTAAATTTTGTTTTCGAAAACCGAGCGAATCCTTCCATTTACTATTGTCATTCGACATAGGCAGACAATTTTCAAAAAGTGATATATGGATCTTTCTTACAGCCACTCAAGCTAAATTATTGGGAGCTTAAACAAACCTGTTTGTTGGTGCTGGAGTCATTGCATCTTTCTTTTGCATTGCATCATCATAGCACTTTCCGATATTTGCTAAAGGCACGATGAAAAAGCGCATGAGTACCTAGTGCTATCACTGGTAGCGATGATAATTTAGATGAGAGCTTTCCTTTTGACAACATCAGGTTTGTAGTGTTTTGTAAGTACTTGTGGGGGGGGGGGGGCGAACCGAGAGCCTGACAGCCTTATCCCACGCCCAAATTTTTAACGGATTTAGCCGACTTCTTGGACGGAGGGTAAGTTATATGTTAAGTTGTGACGTCATGAAGATAGCATTCAAGTTAAGCAACAAAGTAGCCATGCAGGGGCGGATCTAGAAGGGGAGGGAGCGGGGTTACCGGAGAGGCACGTGTTCTTTCTGATCGGAAAGGAAAAGCGCCCCTCTAAGCTAGGCAGCCCTTCGGGCGCCGAGGGCACTCTCCTATGGCGGCCCTGGGCGACGGCAAGTGTTTTTGGTCGTGGGCGACGGATACGGGGTTACTTATGAAGGGTCTGGCTCATTCCCGTATTCCGGAGTTTTTTTATTTAACGTCTCAAACCTTTGCATGTCTTACGGCGTTCAATGTTTTCAGTTTATTACATCGTTTATCCGCTTAGCAGTTGCGATTTTGTCTGGTGGCGGGAGCAAACACTACGTTTCGTTAGGAGGGCTCTAGTGTTGGTAATTGCGCCGCTGTATACGGTAAGCATGCATATTTGTATGTGGGGCGGTTAGCATCGGCTACATTAACGGATTCATTGCGGGGTTTGCGGGTCACTTGACTAAATTACACAACCTTCTCCAATTCATTTTGTTGTCCTTGAATGTGGGACAAAGCAGCCCGTGTAAAACAGTGTCGCTTAATGTTAGTGACGATTTCCGTGCGTCTCGCGAGCGGCGTACAACTTTTTGCCTGAATTTGGCTTTGCACCGCAATTTCTATTTAACCACGTCAGGACCGTGTTCGATCTGCCGTCAGCACAACTGTTAGCTGGAATGCATGATAGCATGCGTGCTGACGGGGCGTTTGATGTAATGGCTGACGGGAAAGTTTTTACCTTCACCTTTCTTTTTTCCTTTGCTTTTTTGCTACTTCAGACCAAACACCTTGGTCTGGCTTACCGCCGACCACTTAATTGGGACATATGTTCACATGTTCTGAGAATTAGCTGCAAGTTTGAAGCGTGTGGCAGTCATGCGGTCTGTGGTCTGTGGTAGGTGTAAGGCAATGATGGATGCAGCTTTGAGTTGGAAACTTTTTGGCTAATTGGGGGCCATTGGGAAGAGATTGCTGGAAGAATCTACACCTCTATTCATCTCTTCTTCCTTTCCATCCTAATTCCTACGTCGCATTTCCCCACGTCTTTAGACGTGCCCCTCCCCTCCCCCTAACCCACTTGCAAACTCAAGAGCTACCTCATCAAACTCGCACGCGCCATTAGTTTTTCGAGCTTTAAGAAGCTCTGAGAACTCGCTTATTGGCTGTGCTACTCAACCACTGACGTCATGATCTCTTGGATGAGTCAATCAGCGTATCCTGCCTCAAACAATAGCAGCTCGCTCATTTCATGATTTCTAATCAGGCACCCCTGAGTATGATGTGCCTTACTAACTTTGCGATTCATCAACATTTCGGGTAAAACGGGTCATGCGGAGGTTGGTAAGGATCTGGCTGGCTGCCGGATATTACCCGAACTTTTTCAGTTTTAGGAAGTCGTGAGAGCTCGTTTATTGGCTGAACTCCTCGAGTTTGCAGGGAGGTCATGTTCGCTTGGGCGAGTTTCAGATGACCGAAATGAGAGTCCGGAAGGGTATTCCAGGCCCCGGTGTGCCAACGTTCGGCGATTTAATGTGCTTCATGTTCATGCCGATGGTGGTTACATCAAGCCCACCTCGAACGCTGCGGTTTAATTCACGCTAGTCATGCACGAGTACACGTTTTCGGAGGGAACTTAACATGCATGCATGTTTGCATGCCACCGTGCAAGCTCCCATAGCTTCTTAGCACTGGAAAAAAATGATGCCGCTTCCGGCGACAGCAGACAGATGGAGGGATAGACAGAGCAGGTGCACGGTGCTTCTGGGATGGGGCAGGTTCTAGTTATAGCGGCTGAGATCAAGTGGGATTCGTTTCCGCTCCTCTGAGGGCAAGTGGTCGATTCATTCGTTTTACCTTATTGTATTTCAAGATGGGATAAGCGGCACGACAGCATAAATGTAAACGAAGGATTAGTACATAAGATATTATACTTAAATGGGGGCATCCCTCCCAAAAGAACAAAGAACAGACCCTGGACAAAACATATTAATAACGAGCCTGTGCTACAGCACCAGCCGCCACCATCGCCACCTTATGCCGCAGTTTAAACGCTTTAATGATGCATTCCTGGAGGCACGCCGCGGGCACCCAACCGTCCGCGTTGTTGGTGCTTTTCTCCGTGCGTTAATGCGTGTGCGATGTTCGAGCTCAAAAATTGACCTGGCCCTCAACCTCCCCCCACCCCAATGTTCAATATGCTCCCCAACGGCGAATTTGGTCTTCCATCCTTTTGTTGGCCAATGTCATGTAAGTCATTACATATAGAAGCTCGAATAAAATTTGAAGAAGGCTTCTGCTAACTGTTTCACAGGTAAACGAAACAGAAAACGAAAGGTGCGGTGACATGTCCAGTTTAGTGAACCTGACTGAGCTAGTCACACTCTTAAAGCTCCGCAGTGTTTCCGTGTTTGCCTGGATTTTTCTTTTTTTACCCTGCATGCTGCAAGCGTTTAACTACGCTATTTATGTCTATAGTTGACTTTAGTCTAGTTTCGTGCCACTGTGGGAGTGCTTTGGCCTTACTCAGCGATGTTTAAGTTATACAGACCGCAGCAAGTTGGGTTGTTTTGCTACGACGTCTTATCGGAAAATGAAAGCAGGACTTTATAAAAAAAATATTGGCCGTCTACACTCGAAGGAACCCTTGAAATGTTTCGACATTGACTTCGACATGAACATTCGACGAAACAGTTGCAAAAATCTGATGAACGACACCAGCCCCTGAATCGACAGCGGTAATGGTCCGACCTGACCACCAATACGAGCCGTGTCAAACGTGCCTCATGGGAGCGATGCATCTGCACCTCGCTTTGCGGCAATCAGCGGGATTTCCATGGCAGGCACTGTTAGTCGCGCAAATCAATTTACACTCAGCTCCCGAAGTCGTACGCGTCCAACAGCGTCTGAAACCAAATATCAGCGACCCTGCGTCGATCACCGAAACCTGGTTTCGACGATCGACGACAAACAAAATTATGATAATGCCCAATGGCAACATCTTCGCCGATACTGAGCAAACAAGCGTATTAAACCAGATCTGTATTTTTCTCTATTCTATTTTGAGGGACCCCATCTGAGTGAGAGGATATTGGGTCGAATCCGGGAAGCAACCTATTTTTAGTGCCTTTGGCTCTAGTTTTGTTCCACTCGTCCTCACCAATTTTATTTTGTGAAACCCAATGCTATGGTAGAGTCTTAACGATCATGACAAGCGAAAGATTCGTCACCAGATCATACTCCAGAGTCAGGTCTGGGACTAAGGGCCCATTCCTAAAGCAAAGACAGGGCCGAGATCCACGATTTACATTAGCCGGGGCCCTTAAGTCAATGCGGATCCTGTGTGAGTCAGGGGACCACTACGCCTAGCAATGGTTCGGTATTGACGGAAGCTTAGAGTCGGACTGTGACGGTGTTCAAAGGCCCGCAGAGGAGCCGAAGGGTCCTCTGGGACCGAGAATCAAGAGCCTGATTGGAGGGCACGAAGGCGGTACCGGGCCATCAAATGTCAGTCAGAGCGCCTCTTGCACCGACTGGGGACACCCTGAGACAATGCGGGTCTCTACTTCGGTCATGGATGACCAACACCGAACAGCCGGCTCTGTGTTGGTCTCAATCCTGGGGTCTCTTTCTCAAGCAGGGACCGAGTCGGAACCCATGGTTGGCATCGGTCGGGACCCTGAGGGCTTCTTTGTTGGTCAGAGACCCACAGTACCTAGTAGAGGGCCCCATGTTTGCAAGGGGCCTCGGGTGGCCAGGGCAACATCTGCTGGACAGAGACAGGGACGGGACCCGAAAGCCAGGACCTCTTGCGTGACAATGAGAGCGGAGATGAAAGTTAGCAATGTAAGTCGACAACGCGGTAATGGTAGGCCCTTTGTCAGGCCGGACCCCGGTACCGAACGGAGGGCGCTCCATTCCATTTCAGCTAGGTGCCCGCTATGCCGAACTGTAGTCTCTTTGCCAATCATTGGACACCTGCGACTATAAGGGACCCTTTGCATCAGTGAGGGCTCCCGCGTCTATTTGGAAACAGATGACCGGGTCAGCGGGCCTCTGGCGTCTAGAAGGCGACCAAAGTATGATGCATCCCTCTTAAGGTTTCTGTGTCGGCCAGAGTATGTCGCCGCTGTGCCACCGGCACGACAGAGAGCGAGCACCCCGCGATGTAACTGCCCTGAAACTGCCCTGAAACTGGCCGGAAAATATAATGTGCCTCCTTTTGGTCTACATACTGGGTCCCTTGTCCGGAAAAGGAAGGGAGTTTCCGTAATACTTAACAGGGCAGATCACAATGAGGTTAAAATGAAAAAACCACACAAACGAGGCGTCCAGCCTTGTTCAGGATCATCATGTGAAACAAATTGCATAAAACAATTCTGGGCCCGCGAGTTCACAATCTGGGCAAGAACAATAATGGCCAGGGTTGCGGTTTCCATGAGACCGAGCGGCGTTGATCCCCGCAGCTAACAATGTGCGGTGGGCACCTGCCGCCGGAGAACATCCATCGTAAAATAATGCTGCCAAGTCTTTTAAAATGAATGCACACCTTCCAGAACTTGGCCTGCGGCGTGTATTCCACTCGATTAATTTTGAGCTTATCCTCTGATGAGATACATAGCGACGGCAACACAAAAACACAGATTCTGTCTTTACTTGTCTAGTTCTATCATCAAATTCTTGCAACGTTTCGCGATGCTATGAATGCTATTTCTTTTGTATTATAAATCTGAAATTGCACGGGTGAAACATACTCCCGGAACGCCTTCCAAGCGTTCCAATTGACATCCTGAAGCGTTTGAAGGTGCTTCTTTCAGAACCGTTGTCGTTTTCATTCACCAGTTGACCATCGCCTAGTGTTAAACGCAAAACCGGCACCACACGGCCTCGGGAGACTGCAACGCCAGGCGTCAGGGTTTTTTTGTAAGACTTACGAGCGCGCATGGACAAACTTTGGGTTTTGCATTGCTTCTTTTACTTAATTGTGAACAAAGTTGAGCATTCTGACACCAAAACAGGTTTATGCGAATGCGTATTTACGACCTCATTTCGTTCTAAGATCTATGTTTACGGTGTCCTCGTTCAATACAGAAAAGATCCGGCACTGCCCCTGCTATCATGCAGCCTGCAATTGCAATCCTGCGATAGCACGCAAGCCGCGATACTGGCTTAGAAATAGTCCACTTAAGCGTTGTAAAATGAATAGCACCGGCGTGCTTCCTTCGGCTTATTGACTTCAAAATGCCAACAGCATTGTATGCATTGGAGGCCTCTGGTTTTTAGGACAGGGCTCACCTCGAAATCAAGTGGACTATATCCGATGACTTCCGTTTTTTAGCGGGAGCCTTTCCCCAGCGGGCGGGCTTGGTCAACCCTGTCCCCCCCCCCCCCCCCATCACAAAGACTCTGGCTGCGTCCCTGAGTCAGTACGTTTATTGAGCACCGATTTTATGTACGTAAGAAGCATGGCAAAGTAACTCAAAAGCCAGCTCAACCAGCGACGCTGCTGCAACCATCCTGCATTACGCATGACATTGATACGATCGGTGTTTCGTTTTTCACACGCTCGAAGTCAAACGGGTGAGTCTTGCTGTCCCTCATAGGCACAGCGGCTTGGAGCAGTGCGCCCCAGACGTACAGCTGGCTTGCATTTCGTGTTTATTGAAAAGAGCGGGGAAAGGGGATCCCCAACAGGAGGACTTTAGCCACAGCATATTTGCGGAAAGGTTGAAAATAATGTTCTTAACTTTTGTGTGGAATGAAGATCACCAGTATTTCGCATTAACATGCTGGCATAGATATTCACTTAAATGCATGTGTTTTATCGATGCTATTTTGGTGTATTGAGAACCAGCATATAAATGGGTTATGATTGTCATATATAGAAGATGCCCAATGCCCTTTTGGGTTTGCTCATTGACTCTAAAAAGAAGGATAAACCCTCACCCACCTCGGTCGGCGACGGTTCGGAAGGATAAAGGTTGAACTCTAAGTGTATCAAAAATTCTGGAACGGTTTCAGTTCGGCCCATCCAAGTTTAAACGCCTTTCAATAAGTTTCGTATATTTTGGAACATTGTTTTCGGCGTCAGGTGGGTTCACAAAATGAATGCAATAGGCGGAGAGCAGCGCTGAGATTTCGGTATGCGAACATTCAATAGGCGGAGAGCAGCGCTGAGATTTTGGTATGCGAACATTCAATAGGCGGAGAGCAGCGCTGAGATTTCGGTATGCGAACATTCAAAGCTATTATTGCTACTTCGAGCTTGTTTATGCGCTGGATTAAGTCCCAGCCAGGTTCAACTGTTCTACACGAGGGCGTACGAGGCCACGAAGAGCGATCGTAACTTTCATATAGAGGTGTCACGCCACAATGGTTTGAGGCGCCTATTTGCCCTAAATAAGTCGGTACAACCGACACGTTTCTAAGTCAGGTACCTATATAGCCCAAGCGTCACTGGACAAGACACAAATCGTACCTAAGGTTATTCAACTCACTTGGAGTAACAAAAGCCGATAAGGTCTAAAAGGCCTGAGGCGAAACCAAAATTGCCCAGACGATCAGAATATGTCATCAAATACCCGGGATATATGGGGCTGACCCGTGACAGCATGGAGATCGGGGATGATGAGCGATTACCATCTTGGAGCTTTGTAAGTCTCTTTCCATGTTGCAGGTGAGTTTATTCGATTTTTTCTGTGCCTACCAGAAGACCAGTAATGCTTACCCTTGTGGGACAATTGTCTCATTCGCTACTTGCGCAGCACATAAAATGGAACTGTAAACAACGTAGGTCAGGGAGTTAATTCACTTTTATGTGCCTACCAGGAGCTCAATTATGTTCGTTCTTATACGACATTTACTTCATTCGCTACTTGCGCAGTGCACATCTATTGATCCAGATGTCCGCATGTCTACAGATCCACACCAGTCGCACGTCCCTAAACACGACTGATCGCAGATATACAGACCGGAACGACAGCAGATTTACAGGCTAGCGTAGACGCAAATCCTTTGGCAGGGAACAGCCACCGGCCGTGAGAGCGCATGTCGGCACGTACCAGATTTCTTAACAGGCCGAAGCGGTGGCCGGTGAACGCAGGTTTCGGCGTCAAGGCGTCAAGAGTTGAGATATCTCTTGCCGGACAGGAGCTTATACCCTAGTATTGTTTGCGGCAGAGGGTGGAAAACTCTCGTTGCTGTACCGTAAATCCACTATTGGGGTAATCACTTGACATCGAGAAAAATGCTGGATAGCCTGACCGGCATCAGGCCAGCCTCAATGGATGGACCACGCCGAAAACTAGCCTACAGGAATAGCTAATGACATTTTTAACCCAAAAGAGCATATAACCGCGTTATGCGTCAGAATCAACTTCATGTGGCTCATAACTAATGATAACTGTAACCGCGGCAAGTAGCAATGTATGCTCCCCCCCCCCCCCCCCCACCACACTCCTCGCTCGACCCTACATTATAAACGCGTGCACGGAGATACACGCGTACGGAAAGTGACAGTGTGTCACCTGTTTGTCACCGATGTCAGTTTGTTAAAGAAAGCTGTGCTGTGTATCAGATCATCGGCAATTGCACGCGGGACGTGTTAGTTCACCCCCGCGCTCCTCGCCGTCCCAGGCAGCTTTCTCGGAATCTGGGGCATAATAACCACCTCAGCGAAACCCTGCACCATCAAAACTGCCTCATGGGGCCCAATTTACCTGACAGGGTTTTTGAAACAATGCGATGTATGGACATGCAATTTGTACGCGACTCACCACAGGTGTGTGAAGTTGGCGGCACATAGGTGCCAGGAAACATAAGAGAAAAACAAAACGTGCATTTAGTGTGATCTTTGGTCAGTGGAGTGTGAGTAACATATATGTAATCTAACCCCACTCCTACCGCTATATGTGCTCTTACCTGCAACCCTAACCATATCCTTACCACTGCCCCTACCCCTTGCCCCCCTGACCTTTTCCCCACTTCCTGCTCCTTCGCTTCTAGCCCTACAACCACTGTTACACCTACGCAAACCTCTGTCCTTTCTCATGGAACAAATCTTACACCCTGACCATTATGATATATATATATATATATATATATATATATATATATATATATATATATATTATAAGCCACAGCACCCCTGTTCTGCTCGAAACATTGGGTCAACCACAGAGCGAGAACGGCATAAAACATTTATTCCGCTGCGTCCAGCTACTTATAGATTTCCCCGCCCGTCCACCACATAGAAAGGCCAGCATTCCAGCGGAAGGGGTACTGAACTCTCCCCAGAATACCATGCTCGCTGATTCTGTCGAGAAGATCCGCCCACGAACCACAGTTAGCATTGCCCGACACCCGAATCAGGAGTATGACGAATCGCGGTCGTACCAGTTGACGAGGCGCAGCCGTATCCGTTAACAAGGCGCGATGGTATCACCTGACGAGGCGCGACCGTGCCAGTTGACGAGGCGCGACCGTGCCAGTTGACGAGGCGCGACCGTGCCAGTTGACGAGGCGCGGCCGTATCAGTTGACGGGGCGCGGCCGTATCAGTTGACGAGGCGCGGCCGTATCAGTTGACGAGGTGCGACCGTATCAGTTGACGAGGTGCGACCGTGCCAGTTAACGACGCGCAACTGTGCCAGTTAACGAGGCGCGACCGTGCCAGTTGACGAGGCGCGACCGTGCCAGTTGACGAGGCGCGACCGCACCAGTTGCCCGACAGCGATCCTGACACCAGTCAGGATTTACCCGATCTTGTCGATTGAAGGAAAGGACTTTAAACTGAGCCGCCATTCGCTGCGTCACTGAACATCACAGGGCTGCAGAACGCGGCTCGCAGGCTCCTGTCGCATCCAGCGACGCCTGCAGTGGTGAGACCAAACCCATGCCACGGGTAAATGTACGTCAGGATGGCACACCGGCGGAACATGCCCGTGTTGGAGCCAAAGCAGCGTTTCGTTTTCGATCAGTGTGCCGATATTTTGAAGCATGCGCAGCAACTCTCGTTTGTCGTTTCAACGCCAGCAATGTCGACTTTGGGTATCACAAGGATGTGACCTCAGACTCACGAATGAGGGCTTTTCAGCGGCAGTGTCGTGTTTCATGACATCGCCCATGTAGTCTGGTTGGCATGGGATGAAAGTCCTTTTGGCTAGCATTCATTTTCGGCTGGTCATTTTAGAACCACAGGATGAATGAGAGCGCTGAGTGGTGGGGCATCATTGCGGCCATCGTGCGAAACCTCCGCAAACAAGTCTTATCCCACACACAGCACCCTCTTCGGGCTTCGTGCGGGTGCTCCAGCGATGCTCCTGCCGGGGCTGGCACGTGCACTTCCAATCCATTGTTCATGACGTTTACCTTCTGATATTTCGTTTGTACGCGTGTGGAACCGATGTGAGGGCTCTGGAGGCGTGAAACTATACTTACTGCATAGGCTAGTTACTCTTCTGCTCCATAAAAACGGTGCGATTGGTGTCTGAAAACCCTCAAGACAAGACAACGGCACACAGAAACCCATCATTTGATGCTGCTAAAAAAGAATCTAAAAATTTATTCACGCTCTGATCTAAGAAGTAATCCCAGAAGGTGCCAACAAAAATATATGCAGCGACCATTTCCAAACTTTGTTTTTCTTCAAACAAAACAGCCGTGTGAATGCAAGAAGGCATTGAAAACCGCCTAGTAGCTTCAGGTCTCTTTCGGGAATATTCACACTAAATCTTTCGTATGAACCGGTCTTGTGCGTTTAGGCCGCTGGATCAGACCACGTCACGTGGTGTGGCCCTGATACCCAGCTCGTGTTTTGTCCGCTTCCAATCAGCATCCGCTCAAGGTCACTTTCGCCACACAACACAACGACCCGCGTCCGGGCACGGGCGCAAGCGGGCCTTTCACGTGATCCTCCATGCAACTCACGCGTGCCCATGCGTGCAGCCGCTGTTTCCCAAGCGTGAGCATTAGAGGTGAGCGATGAGCACATGGCGCTATGCCTCCTAAATATCTCTGAAGCAATTTGTAACCATGACAAGACCTTCAGACCTCGACCTTCCTAGCAGAGCACCCTTCGAACGCCTCTGGACCGGCCCGCGTCTCACTTGCGTCCCACGTAATCTCAGACGGCTTGCCTGCCTATCAGTTGTGGTGGCGCTGGTGGGAGAGGCAGGTCGAAACTGGAAAGGAAGCACGGTGCACGACACGCACCGCAGTCGAGGAGGTTGAACTGCTGCTCGGACGTGTGGAAATATGCTGGTCTTCATCGCCTTCGCGTTTCTGGTGTTGACATGTGTGTGGCTGAGAAGACCGAAACGTCCGGCGCGGTTTCCACCAGGTGCGTGCAGTTGTCATTATTTTAGCGTGGCCTTGTGCTTGCTACTGCGTAAATGTCTGCACCGCCTAGTCAGAAACAGGGGGTTGACAATGACAGACGGAATGTGCCACATATTCCTGAGCTCTAACCGCCCAAACCGGTATACCTTATCAGAAAATGATTGTTGGCTCCTTCTCTTCGCAGTGCTACACGACAATGACAGAGTAAATGCCAACTAATCAGCTATTTGCTATTAACGTTTAAACCATTGCTCCTTCACATAAGTGCACACGGTTTGTGGGGAGCGGCTTACAAACCGGGGATTCAGTTGTCCATCACTGTGTGGCACTACTTACATACAAGGGGCAAGCTGGCCTACGACTACTACCACTCGCCCTTTCATTTTTCGCGCCCAGTACCTCAAAAGGTCTGACTGTTGTTTGTTTCAGGCCCGCCGATGTTCCTGGTTTTTGGCAATTTGTCCGCTTCGGTAGAACTACTGAAAGGGAACTTCATTTCTTTAATGGAAGTAAGTCGGCGGCAGTTCGGCGACATCGTGGGTTTCATCCCACCGGCCGGCAAGAGCGTTGTTCATCTGTTTAATTTCGATGACATTAAGGATGCATGTGGAAAGCACGAATTTGCTGGGAGAATGGACAGCTTCCTTTCGCTCTTACGCAGTTATCATCAACAGCTTGGCATAGTTTTTAGCCAAGGTCCCGCGTGGGTTGAACACAGACGTTTCGCTCTGCGCCACCTGAAGGATCTTGGCTTCGGAAAGCAATCCACAGAGTCGATAGTTATTGATGAGTTTGAAGAGCTCGCCAAAGACATGATTCGCGACAGTGGTTCGCCAATGAAGGTCAACCGCCGCTTCAACCTGACGGTGCTGAACGTCCTCTGGCGTCTGGTGGCCGACAAGCGGCTCGACAGCCACGATCCGCATGCCCAGACTTACGTCGACACCGTCAACGAGTTTTTCGAGGTGGTCAATCCGCGCAACCCGCTGCATCTGGCACCGTGGCTGCGCTACATCGCTCCGGAATGGAGTGGCTACAACGCCGTGATTCGTCACCGCAGCTTGACCACCGGCATGTTTAAGGAGCTGGTCCGCGAGCACCAGCGGACGCTGGACCGCTCCAGTCCGCGCGACTTCATCGACCTCTTCCTGCTCGAGATGGAGGCGTCGGACGCCGAGGGTCGCCAGTTCACGGAGCAGAACCTGGCCATCATCGGCATGGACCTCTTCATCGCCGGCATGGAGACGACCTCCACCTCGCTGAGCTGGGCGCTGCTCTTCATGGTGCTTCACCCGGAGGTGCAGGGCCGCGTGCAGCGTGAGATTGACGCCGTCCTGGGCGGCCGTCACCCCGCCTACGCCGACCGCAAGGCCATGCCTTACACGGAGGCCACGCTGATGGAGGTAACGCGACGGGCCACGGTGCTGCCGTTCTCGGTGGGCCACTGCGCCGTCCGCGACGCCGACCTCGCCGGCTACACCATCCCCAAGGGCACGGTGCTCATGATGCACCTGAACGCCGTGCACATGGACGCGGCGTACTGGGGCGACCCGCACGTCTTCCGGCCGGAGCGTTTCCTGCAGTCGGACGGCAGCGTGCGACGCGACGAGCGGCTCATCCCGTTCGGCGTTGGCAGGAGGATCTGCCTGGGGGAGACGCTGGCCCGCATGGAGATGTTCGTGCTGTTCACCTGCCTGCTGCAGCGCTTCAGCTTCGTCGCCGCCCCGGGCCAGAAGCTCTCGCTGGACAGCAGGGTGTCGTCCGTCCAGCAGCCGATGGAGTTCTTTGTGACGTACCAGGTCCGCGACGGGCAGTGAGCCGTGCTCTCAGGCACTGCCCGGAACTGTGAGCCATGCTCTCGGGCGCTTCCCGGAACTGTGAGTCGTGCTCTCGTTCCCTGCGCGCTGTGCCAAGTCCCTGGCGGCTCTTGCATCTGCCCTTAGCTCTTCTCGTATTTACACCTTAACATGATCTGTACTGTGGACGTTTCTGGTAGAGCATGATACTTAGCACTGTATTGCACAGAGGGACGGGATACGAGTGAGTACTTTAATTCTAAGCTCAAGCATAGCCTAGTGTGAAATGCTTGAAGTTCTTGACTGTCAAAACGATATGGTCAACGTAGCTATCACTCAACTACACCCAATGTTTCCAGGTTCGGTCATGGAGAGTGATGGGTTTTTAAAATTGTCTTGCGTCATGTTATACGTAAGGCGTCCAACCATTCCAAAGTTCCGCAAGTTGTTCAGTGCGTTGGCGAGGAACATTATTCACATAGATAAGAGAGAAGTAAGAGAAGTAAAACCAGGATAGTGGAAATATAGTTGGGTTAACATTTCGGCAGCATGCCTTTATCGAAGCAATAGCAGAACCTACATCTCCATTCTCCATTATCTCCATCATCGCTATCATTATCATATCTCCATTCTCCTGTTTTTTCACCGAGGAATAAGGCTAATACTTCTGTCTTAGGCATCCGAAAGTTATTTTACTGTGGACAAGCGCTGACTGTCAAACCTGGAAGGACTGTGACAAGACGACAGCGGCTGCGCGGCATGCTTGCCTATAATTCTGGTATTCTTTTTTGCTTAGAGATCTGCTCCCTGCGTGAGCGTGGTCGGTGACTGTGCATGCGACCTTATGTCACTGCCACTGCGCAAGCTGCATGCCATCGTCTTCGGGATCATCACCGGGGTCGAGGTCAACGGCTCGTCGGCTAGCAGCGACGCCAGCGTTACCAGTCACGTGCTTAGCACGTGTTTTGTTTCGGTTGGTGAGGTGCTTCTGCGTTTGGTCTGCTCCGGTATATCTCACTCTGTTGCTCCTAAACCCTGGAAGCACTTTCTCGTCCACTCTATCTTTATCATAACCTTTGTCGATGCGACCCTCTCTGAAACCGTGCATCTTTATCAGTGCTACGCCGCACGCTCTTGGATGCAGGCTAAAATTCGGATCAAAGACAAAAAAAGGCGCAAAATGACTACACTTCTGCAGGCATCCCCGTAGGTGAGTTTTGAGATTTGCATGCTATGATGACTATCTCAGTTATTCAGTGCACTAGCGAGGAACATTATTCACATAGATGCAACAGCAGTATTAGCCTTATTCTTCGGAAAAAAACAGGAGAATGGAGATATAGTTAGGTTGATATTTCGGCAGCATGCCTTTATCGAAACGCAGAGGTGAAAGATTCACTTATAATACTACTGTCTTATCTATATTATGATGACTCATTAATGTAGCTTACAGCCAAACAAGAATCCGGAACGTGGGGTGTGTATGGGAGCACTCCATGTCAAGCTTTTTATGACGAGCTTTTATGATAGGGCTTTCCCACCCTCGCACAGTTTTCATACACTGTGAAAAACATGACACTTGATGGCATCAGTACGGCGATGGTAGTTCGAGGACGTCATAAATCATGGCAAATCCCCTTGAGTGTCTAAAATTCCGAACGACCGGAAATGCTATAAAAAAAACACTTTTTATCATCGCTGCGGTATTCAGAAACGACATCAACGACCAAGCTGAGCTTCATTTTCAGATCCGGATTTATGACGGATTACGGATTTCATTGCGGATTTGATGTGCTGCCTGGCATGCCAATACGGCAAAACTTATTTGCAGGTGTTGGAAAGTAGGAGAACTTGAAGCAGTTCTCATTCGTCATCTTAAACCTTCCATAACCAAAAACGTCGACAGCTGGCCCGTGTGATGGTAGCCGAGAGCATTTGCTTGATATAGACCTCAGCATACGACTTTCGTATGTCTTTGATCACCCTTGTATGCACACTTCTCTTGATTTATGAAGTCGTATTGCCATCTGTTCGCCCTACTCCTGTCGTCAAGTGTCTCGTTTTTCACAATGTATGTGTTAAATGTGTGTGTCATCTGTTTGTCAGGATGTACGAAATGTTTTCGAATGCAAAAGGTCCAACCTGTTATAATACCTTGTCATAGAATCTTCTACATGAAGTGACCCCATAAACGTCTCACGTCCTGGATTTCTGTTGAGTTTGAACTTTTATATTATGGTTCATAATAAAGCCCAAAGTTCAAGCTCACCTGAAGTAACTGCCGAAATATGACGATTTTTTCGGCATATTTGTTGTCTGTCATTTGTGTTTGAGGCCCCATTATTCCAGTCATCGCCAAAGTTAGCCTGACATCCATTAGCAGCCATACCCTTGTCTTTTTTGAAAGGCACCTTCCCTCTGCTGATCAGCACGGTTCTCGTCCCCTGATCAGCACAGTTCCCGTCCCTTGATCAGCACAGTTCCCGTCCCTTGATCAGCACGGTTCTTGTCACCGTCACACGACAGACACTGACCCCCTGTCTGCCATCATCCGGATGTTACCATGGACATGTGCCCCTTATCTGTCTGCTGGAAATGAGCCAAATGTTTCGATGTGATCTACCAATAAAAGCTTCTGGAACAATTAATTATTTACGGTATTCACATATTGGCGTGCTGCGCATTCTTGAAGCTAAGCCCAGAGTGTGAGCTTCACCGACAGTCTGGGTGCTGCTAAAATATCCACCAGCATCGGCATTTTCTGCCAGCGGCAAAGCAATCTCAAATTTGAGACGTCTCTCGCATGCAGCAAGTGCTAATCTCCCAAGACATTCCCTTCCGAGCAAGCGGGCTTACAACAAAAGCCGCCAAGAGACAGCTGATGCTCTTGTAGCCCACAAGACCTACGTACTGTCTCTAACATCAACGCAAAATTCCGCGATCTTCATTTGTATTTTTTAAGCCATAAAATATAAGCATTAACTTTGACCTCTAACTCAGTTAGGACTTGCACGTTTCCACGATAATTCGGAGCTGCTTTGGGGTTCCGGGCGGTCTGCTGCGTCTGAGGGACACCTACCACCTATCGTCACCTGAGGGGGCACATACCACCCGCCGTCATCCGAGGGACACCTACCACCTGCCGTCATCTGAGAGTGCACCTACCACCCGCCGTCATCTGAGGGAATCTACCACCTGCCGTCATCTGAGAGTGCACCTACACCTGCCGTCATCTGAGGGCACATACCACCTGCCGTCATCTGAGAGTGCACCTACCACCTGCCGTCATCTGAGGGACATCTACCACCTGCCGTCATCTGAGGGACATCTACCACCTGCCGTCATCTGAGGGACATCTACCACCTGCCGTCATCTGAGGGACATCTACCACCCGCCGTCATCTGAGAGGCACTACCACCCCGTCATCTGGGGGACATCTACCACCTGCCGTCATCTGAGGACATCTACCACCTGCCGTCATCTGAGAGTGCACCTACCACCTGCCGTCATGAGTGGGCACATACCACCTGCCGTCATCTGAGAGTGCACCTACCACCTGCCGTCATCTGAGGGACATCTACCACCTGCCGTCATCTGAGAGCACACCTACCACCTGCCGTCATCTGAGGGACACTACCACCTGCCGTCATCTGAGAGTGCACCTACCACCCCCCGTCATCTGGGACATCTACCACCTGCCGTCATCTGAGGGACATCTACCACCTGCCGTCATCTGAGAGAGTGCACCTACCACCCGCCGTCATCTGGGGGGCACATACCACCCGCCGTCATCTGAGGGCACCTACCACCTGCCGTCATCTGAGAGTGCACCTACCACCTGCCGTCATCTGAGAGCACACCTACCACCTGCCGTCATCTGAGGGGGCACATACCACCCGCCGTCATGAGGGACATCTACCACACCTGCCGTCATCTGAGAGGCACTACCACCTGCCGTCATCTGAGGGGGCACATACCACCTGCCGTCATCTGAGGGCACCTACCACCTGCCGTTCTGAGAGGCACCTACCACCTGCCGTCATCTGAGGCACCTACCACCTGCCGTCATCTGAGTGCACCTACCACCCGCCGTCATCTGAGGGGGCACCTACCACCGCCGTCATCTGAGGGCACCTACCACCCGCCGTCATCTGAGAGGCACCTACCACCCGCCGTCATCTGAGGGGGCACCTACCACCGCCGTCATCTGAGGGCATCTACCACCTGTCATCTGAGGGGCACATACCACCCGCCGTCATCTCCGCGCTGGTCGATGCCTCTGCCCTCTTGCAGATATGTTGTGTCTCAGCATGTGGTAACGGTAGGAGAAAGAACTTGTCTAACATTTAGAACATCAGCTTCTCAGCAAAAGTAGTATCGGATCTGACACAGAGACTGGGGTGACTCAGTCCTGAGACCCCGGCTGACAGCGAGCCAGAGGAGCCGGCTGCACGTCTCCGTGACTGAACTGGTCATGAAAAAAGTCCTATCTGGTTCGGCTTCGCTCCGCATCGTCCATTAACGTCAAGAACTACAAGCACTCGACCATGAAGTTCAAATAATGGTGCCTTCGGAGAGCGGCCTCCGCAAAGTTGTGGGCGTGTAAAATGACGCCTGAAAGTTCCGACCAAATAGTGTAGCTGTGGTAAGTTTGGGAGGTTACATAAAACGCCGGCATTACATGAAACCCTAGTTTTCTTCCTGACATGCCGGGTCACGCCCGATATCTTCAACACAGCCATCTTGAGTTTCACAAACTTATCCTGAGAGGTCTGTTAGCGGGCGGGCCGAAGAACTAAGCCCATATGGGCAGACAAAACGGACGTTGGGCACTAGTGCAGCCCGGAGCTTGCCCCAAAATGTCATCTTTCGCCTGCTGCACATGGCAGCATAACGTGCTGTCATTTACAATAGGAGGCAGTTTGGTTCTGTGTGGTTTAAGGAATATGATTGGTGAACTGGCTAACTCGGCATGCATTTTTCAAATATCCCAAGAGCATGCTAAACGCAAATCAAATCTGACAATTTGTGCGTGGGAAGACGGGCAGTCAACATCGCTGGCCCGCTCACTTTGAAAATTGGGGGCCTTGGCCGACTCCTCCCTCCTCCTGTTCCTAAACTTATGCAAAGTAGAGAGTCTGCTTCACGCCTGGACGCCCTGCGTCTTAGTCACTAACCCCTTGACGCTTACGTCGGCGGTCTCGGAGCAAACATGGGCATGTGCCCGCCGCTGGGGGCCGGCCACCAGCACCTGCAGCCTCCGCTGCGCAGCGCGCGCGTCAGCACGTCGGCCTCCCTGTCCGTGGACGGCACCTGAGGAGTGCTGAGTTGCAGTGCGGGTGTGTTCTTCAGCCGGGGAAATCACAATCTCCATCCGCCTTCGAATGAGCCTCTCGCTCGCTGCCTGAGTCCTCAGCCTGGTGCTGCCCTTGAGACCATCTGACATCCGATCCGAGACAACACTGTCGCCGTATCGGTTAGCAGTCCCACCTTCTTCACCCGCCAGGGTAGAACGAGATTGAGCCTTTGATCTCTGCGCAGCCAACTGGCGCTCCCGGCGACGGCGCAATCCATCTCCATCGCCTCACCGATGGCCAGGGAGTTGGCGTCAACCCACACATTGGCTTTGTCACCCCAGACTGGACGTCTAATCAGTTCAGCTGTCAGGTCAGGGGCCGGGGTGAGTGTAATGGAGCGGTGCTCGACTGGAGGCTTGTCCCTCCCGCCTCCCCCCCCCCCTCCCCAACTCAGGGAAAACCCCTCCGCGTGGAGCGTCGAGGGGCGGGATGATTTGTGCAATTCGGTGCAATATTCCAAGGGATGCAATGTAAGGCGGCAATGTGGATGAATGATATGTTTTAGGTACATGCAGAAGCTCGGAGAGAACGCCAGAGACATCAGCATTGAGAACGTTCGGAGCTATTATTCGAAGCAGCGGACTTCACAGATGGGCAGAGTCAACAACACTGCTTTCAGAATTGCTTCCTACGGTTAGGATCTGTTCGCCCTAGATACTGATAAATGTATGACTACACGGCCGCGTGTGTAAAGGCTGTGATGTCTGGAAAACTGATTCAAATGTCGGTGACACAATGGACCGAGTCTGCATCGCGGTTCACACCCAACCTGAAAACGAAAATGAAATGCGTTTGTCATCAGCGCAATTCTGCCGTAAGTTTGACAGAATATGACGGGACACCGGGCCCGACCTCTCGGGACCGGCCGGTCAGTCACGCCGTGGCCTGCCTGGCCGGTCGGCCGCGGCCTGACCAGCGGGCGCCCACCTGCGCGCGTTCGGCGGCGTCGGCGGCCTGCTGCTCGGCGTCGGCGTCCACGTCGGCGTCGGCGTCGGCGTCGGATGAGTCGGCTCTGGAGGAGGCTGCCCACTCGGCCGGGCTGTCGCCGTCGCTTGACCAGCAGTCGTACGAGACGTGGTAGTGGCGCGGCCGCAGCTGCGAGCGCTGCACGGCGCGCATCCGCCAGCGCTCGGCCGGCGTCAGCGAGCGGCGACGCGCAGGCCGAGCGCGCGGCGGCGGACCACCCGCACCGCGCAGGGAGGCGCGACGACCGACACTGGCGGCGCCGGGGACCAGCAGCGAGCAACGGCGGACAGGGCTGGCTGCACCGGGGACCAGCAGAGAGGGACGGCGGATGGGGCTGGTAGCACCGGGGGCCAGCAGAGAGGGGCGGCGGACGGGGCTGGTTGCACCGGGAACAAGCAGAGAGGGACGGCGGACGGGGCTGGTAGCACCGGGAACAAGCAGAGAGGGACGGCGGACGGGGCTGGTCGCACCGGGGGCCAACAGAGAGGGACGGCGGGCTAGGCTGTCGTTGCGGGAGATGCGCAGCGAGGGACGGCGGATAGGGCTGTTGGCTCGTGCCACAAGCGGGGAGGGACGACAAGCTGCCATGGTGCCCGTGCGCATTCACTGCGTGCAGAGCTTGTGATGACACTGGCGACTGGACATGGCCGAAATGCCGCTCAGATAGCCGCCGCAGCTGCCCGTTTCCCGTGAGACGTTCCCGGACATTACGCTGTTCACCTTGACACGCAAATAACACATGTCATGTTCGCAATCTTACGCAGGCCCTATATCCACGAATGGAGGCTGTGCTGCCGGCACATTGCGTCGTCATGTTCATGTCAAGTTTAGAGGACGCGTCGAAAATTGCTGGTTGAGCTACAAAAGTAGAAGGTTGTGGCGAAGTCCCTGAGTCGTAAATGGTATCGATAGTTGGGGCAGTCGTTCCGTATTACGATTCAACATTCCTGCAAGGTCTTAACTTTGCTAAAGTCCGGTAGGTGGCTAGTGCAAAGCAGGGGCACCGGTGCTGCGATTTAGTAATCATGCCGAATCGTTTAAGCGCAATGTGTTTAATACATGCCATGACATAAAACACACGGACCCAACCGGCGCAAACCCCTCTCGCTGCGGCGGTACAGAAACATCGTGACGGCAGTGAACATGGCATAACGTGGCCCCCGGCGGCATACCGCGCTCAGGAAATATTGCAGGCGACCAGTTGGCATATGACGTACATACTTACCAGGGGCACATGGCCGTGAGGCAGACGTGCGTAGATCCCAGGCGTGCAACGATGGGATTTTGTCTACCCGGATTACTGCTGTTATCACGTGGGTACTCCGTGGGTTTTTAGGCTATGTTATCCACCAGTTGCCCGCAATGGAGCAGCACGCATGTAGAATTTTCCTTGAGGGTGCGGGTGGCAAATATCAAGCTTTTTTCGAACTCCTGCAAATTCTTACCGCACTCCAGCGCAATCGCTCAATATTTCGTACAAAATTAATGGCTCATGAGGCATGTCCCCCCCCCCAAGGTTTCCGCAGTGTTTCTGCGCCCATGTTACCGGCGGGACCGATCTGTTGTTATTGATGTGTGAAAAATAGTCAAGACAAAACTAGTGCGGGGAAAATAAATAGCACGTCAAACAAAACAGTCGCCAGCGATGCACCCATCTGATATTAACGAAAACACCCAGGACACGAAACACACAACGTGGCTGGCCGCTACGCTTCTCATGTTGTGCACCAGCATAGGTCACACAGGCACATTCAGCGGGAGCAAAACATCGATGCATCACCAACAGAAGTCGTGTGCACCCCAGGACCGTGCGTGGTCTCCACACACCAGTGAACAGCGGCGTACTCTGCAACATCGAGCCTCAGATCTATGTGTTCAGGCACTCTTCATCTCGTCCCACTGATCTGTCGCTCATGAGGCTGCCCAGCGTTCCTTTTTGTGGTGGCTGATCTTGAAGTCGCGTACATATGTTACTTGTAACAATTTGCGAATGCTTCCAATCAAATTAATTTCTCCCAAAGGCGCCAAGGCTTCATACTAGGTGTGCTGCATGCATCATAGCTGAAGGGAACAAACAACGCATCATGTGGTCAGAAATGTAAACGGCGCTGCAAAATATATGGCATAGATGGCGCTGCGCAGCAACTGCAAGACCTCCGCGCGTATCCAGCGGCCTTACGACCCTCCTGGTGAGCGCTGAGACAACCCGAAGCGTCTGCTGCGGGATGTGATACCATGAGCGCCCCAGTCTCACGCCGAGCCGGTGCACCACCGCTCGCTGGATGTCAAATTTGGCTCATCCTAGTCCGGATCCCACTCGAGTATGGTGGCGTTTGCTGGCTTGTTGGAGCAGCGCGTGGCTAACAGCAGGATGGCTGCGTGAGTTATCGAAGGCCTTCATTTATGCGCAGGTTTTCCGAGTGTGTTTAGGGCAATCGATGACTCATTCAGCTTTGAGGATGCGCTTAGCAGGGAGAAGACTGCTGCTTACGATACGTAAAAGCGTCGGCGTGTATTACATCTGCTGGCGGTCTGTGACCACCGAGGGGTATTCACAAATGTTCTTGCCGGGTTCCTGGCATCAGCTGTTGAGCCTCGGGTTTTCCGGCGAAACCCCCTACCACGATCTCAGCGGCATCGTCAAGAGCTCATGTCAGCAAACACGCACCTCGTCGGGGACAGGCACCACCGAGACCAAGAGGGGCTTCCCTCTTGCGTGAGGGGCTACCCTCTTCGGGGACAGTCGTCGTCGGGGACAGGCACCACCGAGACCAAGAGGGGCTTCCCCCTCTTTCCAGAGATCATCACCCTTTACAGACAACGGTCACCTGGTTTGACTAGCCAGGGCCGCTTAAAAACGGCCATAAAAAATAACATGGGTCGAAATCAAACAAGCATCCGACGTGCTAGAGAACACCTCCGGTGGCTGAAACTTATGGAAATGAAAACTTGGGCTCATGTCGCTGACGTGATTGTTGCCTCTCGCATGATTCACAACATGAGCATCGTGGGGGAGATATAGCGCCTGCAGAGCCCCACGAAGCAGACCTAGAGGAACAGGCCGACGTGGGTGCGCTGCTCAGCCCCCTCCCCCTAACTTGCGGAACCCGTGAGATCAGCGCAAGGACGCAATCAAACAGCAGTAGCTGACTGTCTACCTGGCGACACTGCGTTAGGTATGCTGACAGCGTCACGCGGAATGAAGTCGCACCGCAATGCGAAGGATACTAGGTGAGACGATTCTGCAGCTCGCAGCGCCCAGGAGATGCGACGTTGTCCGCTTGATGTCCAGGTCATCAGGTGTTGTTGCCCAGTGAGAGTATCAGCGGGAACCAGACTTGGCTCTGGCCCTGTTGGCGGGCATGGAGCACGCGTCGTGACGCACAGCTGAGGTGTGTGTTTACTGCGCTTCTGTTACGCATTGTATACATGCATCAATGACATGTGAAATATGTGTTCGTTAAGGCTGATACGTGTCTGGTAAGAACAATGCGAGATGACAGTTATAGAATAAGGTTAATTAAGCTAGGCTGTTAAAGCTTTGAAGAGAGGGCAGAAAACACCCGGCCAGAGAAGGTTTCCCTGCTAAGTTCTTGACAATGATGGGCAACAGCCTCAGGTATTTCCTCTTGCCAGCATTGGAGAAGTCTTGTCAATAGACAGTTGCCATTCACCATTAATGACGCCATGTCTGCACTAAATAAGCTTAGAGACCAAACCAACTCATGCCGCTTCATAGTGCCGTTGAATGTCGGCCGCGAGATCCTGTCAGGAGCATTAGTCACACGGTGCAAGAAAGCGTTGCCAGGTCTGACTGACCCTGTGCATACAGGCGTTTGAGAAACTGGT
>NW_023597034.1:24692509-24709261 GCF_011947565.3 Pollicipes pollicipes
GGATGCGTACAACTTATGGCGATGGGTTTACTTTGCAGTCTTGTTTACTTGTTCGGCTTTGGACCTCAGAAATTGAGTTCGCTTCATCAAGCCAGGTCTTTGCAGCATTGCGTACGGCTGGTCGTGTCTTGCATTTGTTTTGCAGAAGCTGCCGTTCTATTTCACATGGATCTTTCTATGCTCTTTTTATTCAAAGATGTGCCTTTCCAAGAGCTGGAATTTTAGTGTCATACTAATGCCATATTTTTGTATTATTTTTATTGTTTTGGTGTCATACCCAAATTTATGATGGCTGCAGCGTTATCATACCATTATCTTAGTCAACTTCCAGAAATCGAGTGCGTTATCAGGCGCCCCCAAGCTGGTATGAATGAAACTACCAGCAAATCTGCCCTCGCTCGCCAGAAATAGCTGCGATCCAACACGGTCGGCGTCAGTGGTATGCAGACAGGGGGACGCGGCCCCGGCCGCATCGCGACACACCCCGCGGCACGCCGCGCACTAAAGGCGCCCTCCCTCGTGTGCCGGGCGGGCTCGGCCCGGCCCCGACCGGCGAGTCGGACGGCTCCAAGACGCAGGACCTCACGATACCTTTAGCGTTTGCACTTGAGAAACGAACTGCTTGCTAGTACGGACAGCTGGCTTTACAATGTTGAGCAATGTACGCAGTTGCACTTGTGTTGAACATAGAACGTTAGATTCACGGACATGTGGGCTCTCCTATGCAGATTGCATATATATTGCCTGCGTGAAAGCCATTTTCACGTTGAGTCACTGAAAAGTTTTAAAAATGCCAAAGTGATTCTAGGAGGTTCTAATATACGCTAAGCATTCTGACAAAAAACGGTTCCCATGCAATTTTACTAGTATGCATAACTAGATCTCTTGTATCCAACTAAGATTATTTGTATGTCAAACAAGCCTTTTAATCATGTCAGAGACCCTACTCATCCTAGTAGCATTTGTAGTTTGAGAGGTATTGCACGGCAACTATCATTAATTAGTTGCAAATCCCGTGAATCTGTGTGTATGTGTGTTATGAATGGCTACTCGACATTAAACTCATTAATACGTGGTTTGACAACAGCAGTTACGTCTTACGATGGTGCAAGTCAAGCCTACAAATAATTTAATTGTGGGGGCATAATTCTTCGGCATGCAGACAATCATCTGGAAACAGTGCCTTTGAACCGAATCCTACCAACAGCTAGCATCTCACGCTGGCATGTCTGTATAACTATATAAGCCAGCATTTGCATGAACTGGCGTTGAAAGCTCCTGTTTCTACGGTGAGTTAGCTTTTTTTCATGCCAGTTTCTACTACTAGATTTGGATTGGTCTCGGGCGGGGCGACGCATCCCGTCTCTGGAATAACGTATAGGTTGTGGTACGTCGGTAGGTACGTATCAAGGGTCTGTTTCCGATGCCTTGAAGTCATGTTCGTTGGAAAGATTCTAAGCAAGCGTCTGCCTTCTTCTTCTGGCTAAATATGTTTGATGGATCAGAAGACCATTTTGCATTTGCAGACCAGTCATATTCTTACTTTATATTCAGACCCAGACCCCCTCCATTTTGCTCGAAGTCATTGGGGCTTTATGACGCACTGACGATGGATATGATCAACGAGTTTTTTCCTGAAAATCCGTCAGTGTTAATGTTTGATATGCCGATTACGGTGTTATAAATCATTTTCGGCCGCATTCAATTTTAGGACTTCCAGATAACAGCAGTGTTTGGTTATTATGCCCGGACCCTCACGATGTTATTTAAGTCGATACCACTGGTAGGTTTTAGCGTATTGATTTCCGTTTACGGCACATTAAAAAATTAAGTTGAATTAAGCTAATTAAGTTGGAAAAATTGCAGCCAGGGACCAAGGGCGCAGCCAGAGCCATGGCAAGGGGCGCACCGGGTTAACAAGGGGCCCCCAAAAATCACCGGATATGACCCATCTGTTAATGAGGGCATGTTTACTAAGGTATCACACACATATATATATATATATATATATATATATATATATATATAGAAAAATAGATAGATACACTATGAGGCACATTTTTGTTCCCGGTGAAGGGATGAAAGGCCATTTTGTCCCACCGCGGTGTGTCGCCCGGCCGTCCTGCTGACTACAAGGGGCGGCATCCCCTGGCCGACGGGAGGCCTTTATAGTGAAACGTCATGCCATATTGGTCCTCTCCCTGACGCGGGAGGCCTTCTGACCCGCGCAGCTGACCCCTGACCGACACAGGAGCCTCTCATTGTGTCAGGGACCCTGAACATTGCAAATCGCGGGCCCCGGCCTCATTCTTGCTTGTGAAATGGGTCCCAAGGGCTCAGACGGACATGGAGCCGACTGTTTGGCTCATTGTCGAGGTCCCAAAAATAGGTATACAGAACCTTAGCAAGAGGGACCTAATAGAAGCCCTCTGACTGACGTTTCAGGTTATGGCACTACGGGTGTGGGCCGGGTCCGAGTCCAATTGTGCCGTTGATCTTGGGTCCCGCGGGCTCTTCCGGTCCCTGTTCGAACCTCATCAAACAATGTCCGTGACCGACTGGGGACCACTGGCCCGAGACGTATCCCCTTGTCATGCACTGTGGGCCCCTGGCCCACAAAGGGGTCCGACCACTGTTTCAGAGACCCAGACCAATGTCGACCGTGGCCCATTACCTTTCTCCTATTTGCCAAATGGGCCCCCAAGGTTCAGGATGACAGGGAGTCTCTGTTCGGTGTTCGCGGTCTCTGGCCGAGTTGGACATCCGCCTTGTCTCAAGAGGTCCTTATCGGTACAAGAGGACCTCTGCCCGATATTTCAGGTCATCACCCTACGGACCACGATTCTTTATGTGATCTACAGCCAATCTTGCGGGCCGTTATGCCCTTCAGCCGGGCCTTGATAGTCGGTTCTGTTGGGCTGCCCGGGTCCCTCTTAGGGCTTCATCGAACACTGCCATTGGTCGCTTCGGGCCTATTGCGAGTATAGGGCCCTCTGTTAGGTACTGGGAGCCACTGATAAATACAGGTGCACCAACTAGTGTAAATCACTGGTCCCAACTTTGTAGCTGATTGGGAAGTGGGCCTTCAGGCCTTCTTTCCACGGTCCGCTCCTAAACCAATGCGGAGCGGACTGTGCAGCACTGGTGGTGCCTGGCCGACACATAGACGAATATCGGCCCAGGATGCCCCTGATCGGTACAAAGGGCCCTCTGACTGTCATCCAAGGGTCAGTCCCCGCAGACCGACACTACTGAATAACATACCGACCAGTCCTTCGTACTCTTAGACCTTCCAATCGAGCTCTCGATCATCGGGCCCGGTGAGTCCTCCAGGCTCTTCGGGCCTCCTCCAACATTGCCTCAGACCGGTTTGGAGCCCTTTGCCAGCCGGTCTGGAGCCCTTTGCCGGAGCCACAGCGCCCCGGGTCCCCGTTAGGCGCTGTGGGGCTGCGACCAACGTAAATCTCTGGCTCCAGTTTCTTACCTGCTTGAGAAATGGACACTCAGGCCTATGCTGCCACGAAACCGACTGTGCGTTTCTCATGGTGTTTGATCCAACATATAGCCTGTTACCGACTCAGGGGCCCCTGATCCGTACAGGGCCCTCTAGCAGGCAATGAAGTGATCGGACCTCCGAATGGCCTTTTGAACCCTTCGGGCCCTCAAGTCGAACCACTAATCGTGGGTCCCGAGGGGACCTTCGGGCCTCTCGGATACGAAGCGGGGCACACAGCCCAGTACCCTGGCCCCATCTGCCTGTGTTACTGTTTCAGAAGCAGAAACATTAGACGGTTCTAAAGCTTCCAAATTCTAGCAAATATTGAAAACATTGGTGAAAAACTCTGGCTATGCTACCGACATCTTTGTTTGTTTGTTGTTTCCTGCTTAGTTCCTCGTCTTCTTGTTTAATTCGGTGCGGCCAGCTCCGTCCAGCGCATGCGCTGCACGGATTCCTCTAACGAGTGCGTGTCGCTTGGCTCTTTCCCCATTGTTTTCCTTTGTGCTGCCTGGCCTGGCTCGATTTCTGACTGATCGGAATGCAGTGTCCATGCTCGGTTGGTAAGAGCCCCTCTCGTCTTGGAGGGATCCGTCACGGACACCGAAGGCTCGGCACGGGGGAGTACGGCGTCGAACTTTCCAAACCGGACGGGATCTCCGGGCCGTTAGCCAGAGGTCGGAGGGAGATCGCCTGTCATGGATGGCGGGGCACCGTGGCGAGGTGCACACCGAGCCCGCCACGTCTCGAGGGACTGCCTGCGACTCCGTGTCACTCGCGAGGCGCCGGCAGGGGTAGCGCTCGGAAGGAGACGCAGACGCCATCTATCAGGCGGCATCGGCAATCGCGGCAGAGGGCAGCACCCGACGGTGCGCAGGGGCGGCGCGGGAACCGACGACCCGCAGGCAGAGGACGGCATCTTGGGTATGGACGGACGAGGGAGTCCTGCGCCCGCGGCTCGCCAGCAGAGGACGGCATCTTGGGTATGGACGGACGAGGGAGTCCTGCGCCCGCGGCCCGCCGGCAGAGGACGGCATCTTGGGTATGGAAGGACGAGGGAGTCCTGCGCCGCGGCCCGCCGGCAGAGGACGGCATCTTGGGTATGGACGGACGAGGGAGTCCTGCGCCCGCGGCTCGCCAGCAGAGGACGGCATCTTGGGTATGGACGGACGAGGGAGTCCTGAGCCCGTGACTCGCCGGCAGAGGACGGCATCTTGGGTATGGACGGACGAGGGAGTCCTGCGCCCGCGGCCCGCCGGCAGAGGACGGCATCTTGGGTATGGAATGGACGAGGGAGTCCTGCGCTCGCGGCCCGCCGGCAGAGGACGGCATCTTGGGTTTGGACGGACGAGGGAGTCCTGCGCCCGCGGCCCGCCGGCAAGTTGCAGGATCGCGCTACATGCCGAGCGTGAGGGATCCAAACCCACTGAAGCCACACACGGACGTAAGGCCACGGACGCGCTTGGGCCGGGCATGGAACGAGTGCGTTCATCGCGACGATGCTTCCTGTCGTAGCGTTTTGTCGTTGTTGTTTTTTTTGGTGGGGGGTTTTGGTTGGGTTGTCAGTTTTTCTTGGCCTGGAATCCAAGGGAGTGCCGGACTAGGTCGTCGGTGCCTGCCCGGCAGTCCTCCCCGCATTTAGCCCGTCGTCCCGCCGGCGGACCCGGCCGAGGGACAGTCATCTGACGTTTCATTAAGCGGATGGACTGGCGTTCGAATCCAGGGCGGAGCCAAACTTATCGATGCCCTAAGGCCTCGGTCGGTCGGCCGATCGCTCGGACTTGTGACGGCAGAGGGCGAACGCTGATATTTTCCGTGTCCAGCCATGTGGGTATGGATATGAATATGTTTTGTTTGTGGGTAGCGTGAATCGGTGGCACGGTTTCGCTCTTTTTTGGAATAAGAAGCGATCGACTGTTTCGTCGTCTCTCACTTGACTTCAGATGTAACGGCGTGAAGTGGCAAAGGTCACAGTATGACCAAGGACCAGTGGGAATTGCCCTGAATGCCGGCTTATGCACGGCGGGTACAGGTGGGTTTATCCGCTGGTGTACCATGCTTTGGGAGAGGACAGGACACAGCATGTTCTCTCCTGACGTGGTGTGCACCAGGCCTCATGAGCTCTTGATGGCGGGATGTTTGGGACGGATAGAAATCCCGCCGTCGATGCCCATAGAGAGGGAGACAAGGAACCAGGTCGTTGGACAGGCCGGTCAGACCGTCCCCAGAGCACACCAGCGGAGGAAATCTGGAGGCGTGCACGCAGGTCACGTCGGGCGCTCGCCGTCTGCCGATGGATTCCACCGTCCCATCGGGTGCGCTGTCTACCTCCAGACCTCTAAGAGACGCACCACGCATAAGGGGCCGCGCCTTGCAAAGCTCACTCCGGCGGGCGGGAAGCGGCAGCGCAGATGCGCCGCAGGCGGTGTCTCAGTGCCGGACGATGCGCTGCTTAAGGCGCGTGTGCTGCAGCGGAAAACTGCGAGCGGTGGACGTGGCCGGAGGAATAGAGGGCCGCCCACCGTGGACGAAACGCGGGGAGCGTTGTCCGAATAGAGAGTCGTCACCCTGGAGGTCAGGCAGGGGAACTAGCAGTTGTCCAACTTCGGACGCCTGGTTCCAGCCCACCAGCTGCGTCGGTGCCATGTTGATGAAATCAACTTGGTATGTCTTAGATAGGGCTTAAACGTGTGGATACAACGACGATGGGTGTGGATTACTGAATGTCTGGAATGTGATCGATAATTTACCTTAGCTCAACAAAGACTCGCCCAGATCGACCAATTTTAATGCCATGGAGCTGGAGGGGGGGGGGGGGGGGTCCCATCCGTGTGAGAGTCAAGAATGAGTGGGGTGACGTAGGCGCAAGCGGATGTGTAGGCTTGGAGTGAGTGTAGTGGGGCGTCAAATACACGGATTCAGCTAAAAGGTGGAGTTGGGGTACCGTGGTTAAGGGCGCACAGCCATACGCGAGGAGACGGCCTTCCATGGTGCCTGACCGGACCTACCATCCCACCAATGTCCGGGTCACCTTCTCCATCCTAGCTCTGTGGCTGACATCAGTGTGTGTTGATGTCGGGTGTACCGGAGTCACAACGTGCCGAGTCATGCGCTCACATCATCTGGCTCGTATGTTGACCAATGGGCCCCTTAGTATAATTCGCGCTTGTGGAGAGGCGTGGCAATGGCAGCCGGCGGCGCATATATATCCAGCGGCAGCCTGGCAGCGGCGCAGCGCGCGCAACCCACCACAGAACCCCCCCCCCCCCCCCCCCCACACACACACCATTTCATATGAAAGCGTGGCATACAAATTGAGGCATGCGTATGAAAAATTTACATTCCACGACGATTTTGACACATTCGCAGACTGTTGGCTTCTTCGGAGACCATTTGATTACGTGCAGACTATTTCAAGATTATCCAGACATTATCGACCATGCGCAAAGTCACGCAAGCAGGACCACATCATGGGCCACGTAGCGGTCAAGGCCAAGAACAAATATGATCATCGAATTATTCGTGTCTAGCGTGCGCTGGTACGATCCATGGCATCAGTGGACATCAGTCGTCCTTTCACCGTTTTGATGCGCTGATTGCAACTTGCGAACACATGTGGTTGATTGGTTGTTTGGATTAGAGCCCTTTCGACCAGAAATGATCATTTCAGAGCTATGGGATGAAAGAAAATGGCTGACGGTGGAGCAGGTTTGCATGCGCCAGGGGGCCAACCGCCGAGCTTTAAACCCGCGCATATGCGCGTTGTACCCGGTCGGGGGGGGGGGGGGGGGGGGCAGGATGAAGCAAGATAGAGAGTAAGAGGGTTGGATTCTCGAACACAAATTACGTGTTCTCTGTGTAATACGCGACGTTGGGCAGTGGTACGGGGTATGACGGAAGTAGGGTTGGTAATGGAATAACTTAAAAATAGTACCATAATGAAGCATGTGAATGCAAGTAAATCACATGAAAAACGGGCAAATATGCAGGAACATCACGATAAATGGCTACAGCCCACACATACAGCAAATATAGGGTTACGCTCGCAAGCGCCAACACACACGTCACCTCTCGGCAGGTTGACGTATGTCAAGTGAGTCATCTCCTCTGCTAGAGTTTCGATTCTGATACGGCCATCTGACGGAGACTCCGACGTCATAGAATCGTGTCATTGCGACAAACGATGAAGTATTGAGGAGGTTTTGCATATATGGGAATGTGTTGAAATCGCCATTGAGTGTGGCATTTTTGCTTTGTGTGCCACATTCTGGATATCGTAGAGTCATATGACATGTCATGTGAGAGACAACGCCTAAATGCATTCTACAGGCTGTGATGCACGGTATTCGATGGTCATGGTGGCATATTTGGTTGCTATTTGTATCGTTCAATAGACAAGTGGCGTATGTCATTATTTGAGAGCCTCTGAAATGCGAAATTGAAATAGCACAGCTTGCCAACTGTTGAAAAGCTCTACAAGTACATAATATGTGACTGTGCCAAATTTCAAATTCTTCCAAGGAGTCCCTGTGTCTTTTAGTTGGCATGTCATGTCTTTCTATTTACACATGCGAGGTTGTCATCTCCAAGGTTTGAAAGTCTCTGCAAGACGGCCGTTGGAATGCAGCAATGTAATGTTTGTTGGCTAGGTGGGGCTATGCGAGCTGAATGCTTGTGCTAAATTTCAAAGTAATCGCATGTGTAAGCGAATGTGGCAAAACCGTCCTCAAATGTGACATTTTTATTTGTATGCTGCATTTTGCCTGACATACTGTTATATGACTTGGCATGCGAGAGACAACGCCTAAATGCACCCTACATGATGGATGCACTGTGGAGCATTCGTCAGTCTTGGTGGCATAGTAGAACGCTCTTTGTATCTTGTTATGGATCTTCATGTATGACATTGCTTGAGAGCTTCTGGAGTGCGTAGATAAATGTCGCAAATCATTACTTGGTAAAAATCAGAAGACGTATCCAATGCAGACTTGTGGCAAGCCTCAAATTCATCAAAGAATTTCTGTGTGTTTTTACTCCACATGCCGTACACGATCTCGACCTTTCACCTTCAATAACCCCGTTGTTTTTAATGTCGCACTTAGTGACTCATACATTTGCGAATGATATTACAAGGTCCATCTGTGTGGCTGTCTTATTCTGATCGGTGAGTACATTGAATTTGGCTCACAGTATACACAGTTACACACAGCAGACAATGTGAATGTGTAATATCGATCCAACTTGATGAACGTGACTGACTACTCTGTTGTTAAACGTGAGTGCGCAAGTCGGTTCGCTCAAACGGAATAAGCTGTTACAGCAACACAAGCCAGAGAGATTACGCCATTGCGTCATGAGGTCGTGGTACTACGTGTGGTACATCTGTCCTGAGTATCAATCTGAAAATCCCACAGGTGAAGCCTTCTGCACACCTGCACACCTACCAGTTCATGTCACGAAGCGTTGGGAAGTACCACCTTCTGTTACGTCGTCATTTTTGCCTGTCTTTTGACCACCGCCAGACATCGTTGCGAGGCTGGCGCCACACGGCCCATGGAAACTGCAAAGCCGGGCGTCGGTGCTTTTACTCTTAGACGGTTGCAATTTCTTTCTCGCTGATGGATTCTGCACAAAGCGTGAACTTTCCCAGACTATCAGGGGTCGGGCAAGCCAATGGAAATTTTTGTAATGTTTTGTTTCGAGCTACGCTGGCATTCAGTTCACGAGCCCTCAACATCTTTTGAAAACCCCGAGAAAATCTGGCAATGCGCCTCAAGGTATCTGTTTTGCAAAAGGTAAGGATGAACCGGTTAAGGTGGGTCTGTTTATCTAATGCAGCCAATTAATTAATTTGATTCGATTTCAATTACAATGTGAATTTTCTCTTCTGGTAGTTTCGACTTGTCTTTCAGGCAAAAAAAAAGAAGATTAAACTGACCTCTACAAATTGTGTGGGTTGAATCTGTCTGGCCATTCCGGCGAAAGGTGGTGCACCGATAAAAGGCAAGAATCTGAGAACAAGGCTGGCCGAAATCAGCGTTCTTTTGTAAGATGGAGCGGCGCCAAGTTCCAGGGTGCGTCACAGTGCACCGTGTGACTGAGGTTGCTGTCGCTGAAGTCTTTTGCCAAAAGACAAGCTATCATTGGTCACCCTCAATGGCTTTGGTCTGGGCTAAAAACGTCGTTCCAGTGTTGTCGGTGAACAGCGGGGCCTCCCGGCACCGCAGCGCAATCTCCACGAAGACCGGACATGCCCGAAGACCACGTAAGCGCGCTACATGGAACAGACTTGTGCTAAGTCCGGCTGAGCAGGGTCGACATTAACTCTGATGCACAGTGTGCACAGTTGATTCCGAGTCTGACGTCAGGTGACTTTTACAAATTGAGTTCGGCTCCACATAGTGGCGCCCAAGAGAGCGTTAAATCGAGTGAAAGGGTAAGAGGGCCCTTCCGACCAAGGGGCCCCCTTGTCGCCCGGGCGTCCTGCTCTAGAATAAGGGGAGCCTCTTTAGGCTCGTGATCCTATCGTGATGCCTCGCGGACCCGGTGTTTGATTGCTAGCGGCCCCAGGCTCCTAAAAATGTCAAAAACCACTGGGCCTTCGTGTCCAGCTGAGGTGGAGGAAGCGGCCACGTCAAGGGGGCACGTCCAGGAGGCATGACCCTCAAAGCCTCCCCACTGGCAAAGCTACTGGCTCCACATCTGACACTGCTTGTGTGATGATATTTAGAGACAGCATTGACCCAGCCTTAAGAAAATGCTGTCCAATTGCCCAAAATGCCCAGATTAAGAGCCAGCTCTGGAGAGATCAGACCGCAAGTATATTTCTATATCCATCGCTTGCATGTGCCATTTCTTGCATTACACACGGCACAAGAGGCAATAGGCTATGCAAAACCGAACACAAAATTGTCAGTGCGGAATACAGCGTTGAAAAGCTCTTGGAAAATTGGTATCAGGCACTTATGGTATGGTATGCCTATGGTATCAGAACTTCGATAAGTGTGACCTGTAATAGGTCATGTCAGGTCAAATGAGTCTAGGCGATGGTATCATTGGCCGTCTATCTATATTAAAAGCTGAACAAGCGACATTAATGAGGAGAGCTGGAATGAAAAGACCTTCCACAGCCGTACGTTATGTGTAATTAAGGCTTGCAATGACTCGTGTGACCTTCCATTGGTTAAATCTGACGGAAAATGATAGTCTGGCGAAGCTTGACCTGCGTTGATGTGACCTTAAGAAGGTAATTAAACGATGGCAATACACCTGAGAAAAATCTAGATAAAATGAGTCCAGAAAACCTCGTTGAAGTGTGCTTCATGCGAACTTAAAGTGGTAGCTGTCACCTTTGGGTGAAATGTCGCCAGAGTGGCTTTGAGAAGCGAACTATGAATTACCAACCAGCGAGATCAGAAACTTCAAATTTTCAGATAGTGAAAATGATGCTAACTCGGTTGCCACCAATATCAGCACCGTGCTTAAAAACACTCAGAAGTTAGTCCAAAAATACCTTAAGGAGGTTTTCTGAGGTCCCCACCCCCGTAGATGGAGATTTAATGGTCCTTTCTGAACACCTACAAATCACGAACACCGGAAATATACCACACTTGCGTCTTATCTATAATTGTAGCCATAGACTAAACACCCAGACAGGATGTGCCACAACTGTCATCAGTCTTGCTGGGTACTCACCTGTCATTGGGCCATCTTCGACATTTTTCTTGAGAGAAAACTTGTAGCAAACCAAAAATGCTAGATGACCTAGGAAATCAAACAGTAACTTTATATGCCGTTGATCCACATAAGATCTCCTGGTGCAGTCTCCCGTTTTCTGTAAAAGAATCCGACCATCATAAATCACTTTCAGCTAAATATGTATACGTTTGAGTTGCTTCCTCCAAATTGATAGGTTTTGATCAGTTTATTTAGGCATAATATTAATTCTTCAGCGTTTTAGCCACAACACGGCTATATGGGAAAAGTGTGCCACTTAATGGAATTGCTATTGCGACAGCGTTTTAGTCCATTGTGCTAGGTCCATAGACAAGGCACAATAAGGGCACTATTTTAGGTGGTTTTTCGAAATTGGTTCGGGCCAAATTATTTTTGTTTTTGTTGTGTGACAACGACAGCTTGGTTGCCTGATTAGAAAGGCTGAGTCTTTTTAAGTTTTCACGTTCCATGTATTGCCAGAGGCTCCATGCAAGATTTAAAAAACATCAACGCGTTGCCTCCATCCTCTCCAAGGTGGGGCCCATTGCTGTGGCTTAAGTAAACAAAGAGCTTGAGGCTTGCCTGAACCGGTTTTGACAGCAGCTGCACGAACCAGCCTCCTGCGCGACTTTCCTCCGCCAGCCGCAATCGACATCTGACCTCGACCGTTTCCCCGGTTCTCAACATTCCTGTTCACCGCAGCAGCACGCTCGGTGGCTGCGGATGTGCCGGAGAAGTAGGTCACCATTACACCGCGGCGACCACTGCCGGAGGATTTTCCACTTCAGACCGCAGGGCCCGGGCGCCTGTGTGCCGACCTTGACCTGGCCGGGGGTCTGCGGCGACCCAGTGCCCCGGCCCCGCGTGTCCGGCAGCGGTCGGACACGTCAGCGTCGGCAGGACATTGTCAGGGTCAGGGCTATTCCATGCCATCGCGGACGTCCGACTCGACCGACGCCAGGTACCGCAGCACGGACGCAGGTCAGAGGTGCGTCGAGACGGGCGCCCGTTCGTGCGGGGACTGCCGTGGACTCTCAGCACCGTCTCGCGGCCTTCTTCTACGGCGCGGGTGGAGTGATCGCCCAACACTGACGCCGTTGAGGGTCGGCTTGGCATTCTTGGCTTTTAACACGCTGCGCGGGCAGCATCCAGGTCAGTTCAGAGTTAGTTTAACAGCACCATCAGGGGAGGGGGGGGGGGGCAGTTGTCTACGCTGATGGCGGCTGCCTGTGGGGCGCATGTGTAGGCGTGACACCGCGTTCTTGGGGTGGAGCTCGGCGAGCATCACCCTTTATCTGGTGCTAACGCTGCGTACGGCATATCGCAATCCATCAAGCCTAAATAATGCTTGTGAACAATGTGCATTCAGTGCGATACAATGATAGGCCTTGACTCATTGTGTGCACTTTCATTCCATCGCAAGTGATGCGTCAGACACGCGACTGCTCCATTACGAAAGCTTTTCGGTGGTGCCAGTTTCCATCGATATATGAAACATGCCTGAGTTAATCAGAAACGTAGTGCAGCGACAATGATCGGAGCGGTTAACTAGAAGCCTCAGAGGATTACAATCGGTTAACGCGTCACTTTTAGCTGGTCTCGTGACAGTTTTTACCATTGCCAATTTCTAAGTAAGTTCCCGTTTGAGATTCTGGAAACTGTTATGACCATATCATTCTAGGTGCTGCCAAGGGGGTCTGGGGTTCACCGATGAGTTTGCTTTATTCATCGAACCAAAATTTTCCCAGTCTGCGACTGTTACGTCTTTGTGAAAATCTCCCTTGGATAAGTACATTCACGTGTTGAGGTATAGCATCTGTTATGTAACGCAGCATAATGTTCAGTTATATGGCATAATAGGTTTAAACCAATTATGTTCCAGCCGTAACCAAGCGACAATTTTAAAGCCAAGCAAAAAACATTTGCTCTGATCAGCACCTCTACAAGGACGTATCCACAATAAGTTAATAATATGCAAATGAAGAAAAGAGTCGATGTAGTTTAGTTTAGGCCAATTTTAGATTGGCATTGTAGGTCAAAAATCAATAGGCCAAAAAAGAGTTTAGGCCAATCAATATTTAATGAGTCAGTTGTAACCGTGTGCAATGTGGCACGGCGCGTATGTCACGCTTTCTAGAAGATAATTTCTATGCAACCACTGATGAGAGCTTCCAGAAGGTTTCAGAGACAAGAAGCGCAATTACCAGGTGTGGTATCCAAAGTTAAAAATGTGTATGTTGGGCTAGCAAACTTCAGCGTACTAGAGGGTACAGTTAAACGATGTTGTAACGCTAAATAGCGATTGTATTGACATGCTAAGCATAATCATATGCAAGTGTTACTAAGTTACCACTTATATATATATATTCTTTCAAACCTGTTTCATTAAAAAACCAAGAAGTGCTTGACTTTAGCAAGCTTTCTGTTCGTTCGTTCGATGTGTCTAATAAGTTTTTGTGTTTAGGTTGAAGTACAAATATTAAATCACCCAAATTACTCTTATAAAAGACCATATATTTGCAGTATATTCATTAAAGCGCTACATTTTGGTTTATTCGTTAAACCAGTATAAAGCGGATATGATATGTCTTACACAAGCGAAAAAACACTTATACGTATTCGATGGTCTGAATGAAAAAATAACAACGTATCTCGTGCAATAATTTAGTACGCCTCAGCTAAAAAAGCTCAGTTTAAACAGGTGCCATGGCGTAGCGGACCCCTGTAGAACACCTCGACATGCTTCACATATATCTAGCATGCCCTACAAAGCGAAGACTCCTACCCATTCCCAAAGTCTCAGTGTAACGCAAGAATTAACTTGCTTGTTGAGTGCTGGGGCATGTCGACGAATGAGTAGGTATTTGTCATAATTTCGCGCTTTTGCGTTGTTTTTTGTGATTGTTGTGTTTTCGGTGAGTTGTTTGCGTGCTAATCTTGTTTGGTGACACTGAGTCACGTGTTTGTTTCGGAGCTCCGTCTCGAAGATGCATAGTAAGTCGCCTGGACAGCGAAGTAGTTGTGACGCCAATGAAGCTTATCCCACGGAGACCACAATCTTCATACAGAAAGCAGAATTGATAAATTTCATTGATACACTTCAAAATGCCATTTTTTTTGCCGCCGTGTTGTTTTTTATCAGCAGGCTGCTTGTTTCTCTGTTCTTGCAAATATGGTGTGAGCATATCACATTGTGTTGGAGGATTTCCTGGATGACTCGGTCGTTCCCTTTGTAAGAGGATGGCATGTGATTGCAACAGTAGGGGTGACATGTAATGTTTATGGCCGTTTTGTTGGAGCTTTGGTATTTTGTATTCTCTCTCTTATGCTTCATTATTTCGCCATTGATGTCTGCATTGGAAAATCTTTGCTTGACCACAATCTGTTTGAGTCTGACAAACTCTGCGTGTATTAATTCCCACGCGGAGCTACTTTTAAAGAGCCCTCCTCGTGGAGGTTCAGATCACACTAGTTTTGTACCGGGAAAAAGTACTCGCCTCCACCGTTTGAGCATTTCCCGCCTCTGTAATTTCGACAAAATTATTTTAAACCGTTTTGGGTTGGGTGTTGACCAGGACGTCAAGAGAAGGTAGCTTATTGTGCGCGCTAAGGTCAAAGGGGGGTTTTGGTACATAACTGGTTTGCATGCATTCGATGGCGGTGTGGAGGTGTTCGATGTTTGTTACATCAACGAAGATATCATTGACATATTGATTTAAAGATTTAACGGAAACGTAACGTTTGAATGAACATGCAACATATGTGCGTCATTTGATATGAGTAATATTGGTGACGCAATCTTTCAACCTCATTAGAAACATCAAGCGCATCAACAGTAAGCCTGCCAAAGCCCAGCACCCTTCGTTCTCAATAAAAGATGTTTAAAAGAAGATATCTTATATAGATATGCGAAATATATATATATATATATATATATATATGTATACATATTTATATATATATATATATATATATATATATATATATGTATACATATTTATATATAATATGAATTGATATTGATGGTACTAATTACTATTGAGCACCGTCAAGATAATCGCTGTCTAGCATTACTACGTCGTTTAACCAGCATCTTATGGCATATTGAAGAACTTTAACTCAGCGCAAAAGCTTTCAACTCACAATGCCAAAAGCCTATAGCTTTATTAAGCATTTGTTTCGTATATCAGTTATCATTTTGTAACTGCGCTGTTTAAGTAGCCACGTAGTTGCATACAAGCTGTTCCAACGCGGCTGGTGCACGCAGCCAGCCCGGATGAACGGGACGGGGCGTTGGGGATGTAGGTTGGAGGGTGGATGAGAAAGGGCGGATGGGGGCGTATATTTGAAATTGTGTTGGTCGATTTGTGGTCGAGCACTCTACGGCACATCCTTAATAGACGGTACGCATTAGTTTGCGCGGGCTCCATTTCATTTGCTCTCATCCGACTTACAAGCGGATGTCACGGATTGCCTTGCCTATTCGGTCAGTTTGTCTGCTTCGCTTCCCCTTGTCAGCCTAGCCCTGCCTGCCCGCTTACGGCCAGTCTCTCTGCAGTGTGCCACCGGCAGCGCCCGATCGTGCCTTGCCGCGACGGCGGCGGTCGCCTGATCCGGGCCTGCCCTTGAAGCCATGGATTTCCAGCCAGGTGACGTCACACCGCCCGTCCCGCAGACACAGAGCGGCGGCGGCCGGCCGGCCACCTCAGTCATCACCGTACCTCGCCAGCGTGAGCAGCGCCCGTGGGCACTCCAGGTACCAGTGACGTCACACAGGTGGGTTTGCGCTTTGGCAGCCGCGGCTGTCATACCAAGCTCGGACCAGCGACCGTTCGCGTCCACCGTTGAAGCACGCTTTGTTGCAGTGACTTCCAACAGTGTTTCGACCCGCTGTGGCGGCGCCTCTGGTTCGCGTCGCTGAGCACCTATGGTATGGCCAGAGAGTCGCGGGGCTCACCTCGCGGGGCTCGCGGGCCGGTTGCATTCTGTAGCCATGTGTAAAATGGCACGGCAACGATAGCAATTTTGCTAGGTTCCAGTAGTCAGTTAACTCTAGAATTACCTTTTCACTTTGCTCCTATTTTTCTGGACCGCCCTGCCCGTTGTGAATTCCGTCCTTTACTGAAGAATTTACACGACATCTGGCGTGACAATAGCATGCATCGTTTCCGTGCCCCAGCATTTCATACCTATATCTCCAAATGAAACCAGTTCAAAATTATGTCGAATATGATATAAAGAACCAAAAGATTTAAACTGCCGCGTCGTCTCCAGAGCCATGCCCTTGGAAATGGCGCATGTATTGCATAGAAGTTAATGAAATGCAATCACTTAGCACGATGATCTAATTCTTATAAGTGCTGACCAAGAAAAGATCGTTTTCAGTGAGCACCAGCGCGGCGGCCGGTGGTGCCCAACTAAAGGATAGGAAACGGTGTTGAAAAACCGGAGTTGGGAGTGGGGAGACTGGACTCTGCCTGGATTAAGTCAAATAGGTCAACAGAGTGTCTAAATACCCAAAACTGCCTGCACCACCTTGA
>NW_023597034.1:24710261-24733262 GCF_011947565.3 Pollicipes pollicipes
ACAAAACGCTACGACAGGAAGCATCGTCGCGACGAACGCACTCGTTCCATGCCCGGCCCAAGCGCGCGTCCGTGGCCTTACGTCCGTGTGTGGCTTCAGTGGGTTTGGATCCCTCACGCTCGGCATGTAGCGCGATCCTGCAACTTGCCGGCGGGCCGCGGGCGCAGGACTCCCTCGTCCGTCCAAACCCAAGATGCCGTCCTCTGCCGGCGGGCCGCGAGCGCAGGACTCCCTCGTCCATCCATACCCAAGATGCCGTCCTCTGCCGGCGGGCCGCGGGCGCAGGACTCCCTCGTCCGTCCATACCCAAGATGCCGTCCTCTGCCGGCGGGCCGCGGGCGCAGGACTCCCTCGTCCGTCCATACCCAAGATGCCGTCCTCTGCCGGCGGGCCGCGAGCGCAGGACTCCCTCGTCCGTCCATACCCAAGATGCCGTCCTCTGCCGGCGGGCCGCGAGCGCAGGACTCCCTCGTCCGTCCATACCCAAGATGCCGTCCTCTGCCGGCGGGCCGCGGGCTCAGGACTCCCTCGTCCGTCCATACCCAAGATGCCGTCCTCTGCCGGCGGGCCGCGGGCGCAGGACTCCCTCGTCCGTCCATACCCAAGATGCCGTCCTCTGCCTGCGGGTCATCGGTTCCCGCGCCGCCCCTGCGCACCGTCGGGTGCTGCCCTCTGCCGCGATTGCCGATGCCGCCTGATAGATGGCGTCTGCGTCTCCTTCCGAGCGCTACCCCTGCCGGCGCCTCGCGAGTTGCGCGGGGTCGCAGGCAGTCCCTCGAGACGTGGCGGGCTCGGTGTGCAGCTCGCCGCGGTGCCCCGCCATCCATGACAGGCAATCTCCCTCCGACCTCTGGCTAACGGCCCGGAGATCCCGTCCGCTTTGGAAAGTTCGACGCCGTACTCCCCCGTGCCGAGCCTTCGGTGTCCGTGACGGATCCCTCCAAGACGAGAGCGGCTCTTACCAACCGAGCATGGACACTGTACACCGATCAGTCAGTAATCGAGCCAGGCCAGGCAGCACAAAGGAAAACAATAGGGAAAGAGCCAAGCAACACGTACTCGTTAGAGGAATCCATGCAGCGCATGCGCTGGACGGAGCCGGCCGCACCGAATTAAACGAGAAGACGAGGAACTAAGCAGGAAACGACAAACAAAAAAGTATGTCAGTAGCATAACCAGAGCTTTTTGTCACCAATATTTTCAATATTTGATAGAATTTGGAAGCTTTAGAACCGTCTAATGTTTCTGCTTCTGAAACAGTAACACAGGCAGATGGGGCCAGGGTACTGGGCTGTGTGCCCCGCTTCGTATCCGAGAGGCCCGAAGGTCCCCTCGGGACCACGATTAGTGGTTCGACTTGAGGGCCCGAAGGGTTCAAAAGGCCATTCGGAGGTCCGATCACTTCATTGCCTGCTAGAGGGCCCTGTACGGATCAGGGGCCCCTGAGTCGGTAACAGGCTATATGTTGGATCAAACACCATGAGAAACGCACAGTCGGTTTCGTGGCAGCATAGGCCTGAGTGTCCATTTCTCAAGCAGGTAAGAAACTGGAGCCAGAGATTTACGTTGGTCGCAGCCCCACAGCGCCTAACGGGGACCCGGGGCGCTGTGGCTCCGGCAAAGGGCTCTAGACCGGCTGGCAAAGGGCTCCAAACCGGTCTGAGGCAATGTTGGAGGAGGCCCGAAGAGCCTGGAGGACTCACCGGGTCCGATGATCGAGAGCTCGATTGGAAGGTCTAAGAGTACGAAGGACTGGTCGGTATGTTATTCAGTAGTGTCGGTCTGCGGGGACTGACCCTTGGATGACAGTCAGAGGGCCCTTTGTACCGATCAGGGGCATCCTGGGCCGATATTCGTCTACGTGTCGGCCAGGCACCACCAGTGCTGCACAGTCTGCTCCGCATTGGTTTAGGAGCGGACCGTGGAAAGAAGGCCTGAAGGCCCACTTCCCAATCAGCTACAAAGTTGGGACCAGTGATTTACACTAGTTGGTGCACCTGTATTTATCAGTGGCTCCCAGTACCTAACAGAGGGCCCTATACTCGCAATAGGCCCGAAGCGACCAATGGCAGTGTTTCGATGAAGCCCTAAGAGGGACCCCGGTCAGCCAACAGAACCGACTATCAGGGCCCGGCTGAAGGGCATAACGGCCCGTAAGATTGGCTGTAGATCACATAAAGAATCGTGGTCCGTAGGGTGATGACCTGAAATATCGGGCAGAGGTCCTCTTGTACCGATAAGGACCTCTTGAGACAAGGCAGATGTCCAACTCGGCCAGAGACCGCGAACAACCGAACAGAGACTCCCTGTCATCCTGAACCGTGGGGGGCCCATTTGGCAAATAGGAGAAAGGTAATGGGCCACGGTCGACATTGGTCTGGGTCTCTGAAACAGTGGTCGGACCCCTTTGTGGGCCAGGGGCCCACAGGCATGACAAGGGGATACGTCTCGGGCCAGTGGTTCCCCAGTCGGTCACGGACATTGTTTGATGAGGTTCGAACAGGGACCGGAAGAGCCCGCGGGACCCAAGATCAAACGGCACAATTGGACTCGGAACCCGGCCCACACCCCGTAGTGCCATAACCTGAAACGTCAGTCAGAGGGCTTCTATTAGATCCCTCTTGCTAAGGTTCTGTATACCTATTTTTGGGACCTCGACAATGAGCCAAACAGTCGGCTCCATGTCCGTCTGAGCCCTTGGGACCCATTTCACAAGCAAGAATGAGGCCGGGGCCCGCGATTTGCAATGTTCAGGGTCCCTGACACAATGAGAGGCTCCTGTGTCGGTCAGGGGTCAGCCTGCGCGGGTCAGAAGGCCTCCCGCGTCAGGGAGGAGGACCAATATGGCATGACGTTTCACTATAAAGGCCTCCCGTCGGCCAGGGGATGCCGCCCCTTGTAGTCAGCAGGACGGCCGGGCGACACACCGCGGTGGGACAAAATGGCCTTTCATCCCTTCACCGGGAACAAAAATGTGCCTCATAGTGTATCTATCTATTTTTCTATATATATATATATATATATATATATATATATATTTGTGTGTGATACCTTAGTAAACATGCCCTCATTAACAGATGGGTCATATCCGGTGATTTTTGGGGGCCCCTTGTTAACCCGGTGCGCCCCTTGCCATGGCTCTGGCTGCGCCCTTGGTCCCTGGCTGCAATTTTTCCAACTTAATTAGCTTAATTCAACTTAATTTTTTAATGTGCCGTAAACGGAAATCAATACGCTAAAACCTACCAGTGGTATCGACTTAAATAACATCGTGAGGGTCCGGGCATAATAACCTAACACTGCTGTTATCTGGAAGTCCTAAAATTGAATGCGGCCGAAAATGATTTATAACACCGTAATCGGCATATCAAACATTAACACTGACGGATTTTCAGGAAAAAACTCGTTGATCATATCCATCGTCAGTGCGTCATAAAGCCCCAATGACTTCGAGCAAAATGGAGGGGTCTGGGTCTGAATATAAAGTAAGAATATGACTGGTCTGCAAATGCAAAATGGTCTTCTGATCCATCAAACATATTTAGCCAGAAGAAGAAGGCAGACGCTTGCTTAGAATCTTTCCAACGAACATGACTTCAAGGCATCGGAAACAGACCCTTGATACGTACCTACCGACGTACCACAACCTATACGTTATTCCAGAGACGGGATGCGTCGCCCCGCCCGAGACCAATCCAAATCTAGTAGTAGAAACTGGCATGAAAAAAAGCTAACTCACCGTAGAAACAGGAGCTTTCAACGCCAGTTCATGCAAATGCTGGCTTATATAGTTATACAGACATGCCAGCGTGAGATGCTAGCTGTTGGTAGGATTCGGTTCAAAGGCACTGTTTCCAGATGATTGTCTGCATGCCGAAGAATTATGCCCCCACAATTAAATTATTTGTAGGCTTGACTTGCACCATCGTAAGACGTAACTGCTGTTGTCAAACCACGTATTAATGAGTTTAATGTCGAGTAGCCATTCATAACACACATACACACAGATTCACGGGATTTGCAACTAATTAATGATAGTTGCCGTGCAACACCTCTCAAACTACAAATGCTACTAGTATGAGTAGGGTCTCTGACATGATTAAAAGGCTTGTTTGACATACAAATAATCTTAGTTGGATACAAGAGATCTAGTTATGCATACTAGTAAAATTGCATGGGAACCGTTTTTTGTCAGAATGCTTAGCGTATATTAGAACCTCCTAGAATCACTTTGGCATTTTTAAAACTTTTCAGTGACTCAACGTGAAAATGGCTTTCACGCAGGCAATATATATGCAATCTGCATAGGAGAGCCCACATGTCCGTGAATCTAACGTTCTATGTTCAACACAAGTGCAACTGCGTACATTGCTCAACATTGTAAAGCCAGCTGTCCGTACTAGCAAGCAGTTCGTTTCTCAAGTGCAAACGCTAAAGGTATCGTGAGGTCCTGCGTCTTGGAGCCGTCCGACTCGCCGGTCGGGGCCGGGCCGAGCCCGCCCGGCACACGAGGGAGGGCGCCTTTAGTGCGCGGCGTGCCGCGGGGTGTGTCGCGATGCGGCCGGGGCCGCGTCCCCCTGTCTGCATACCACTGACGCCGACCGTGTTGGATCGCAGCTATTTCTGGCGAGCGAGGGCAGATTTGCTGGTAGTTTCATTCATACCAGCTTGGGGGCGCCTGATAACGCACTCGATTTCTGGAAGTTGACTAAGATAATGGTATGATAACGCTGCAGCCATCATAAATTTGGGTATGACACCAAAACAATAAAAATAATACAAAAATATGGCATTAGTATGACACTAAAATTCCAGCTCTTGGAAAGGCACATCTTTGAATAAAAAGAGCATAGAAAGATCCATGTGAAATAGAACGGCAGCTTCTGCAAAACAAATGCAAGACACGACCAGCCGTACGCAATGCTGCAAAGACCTGGCTTGATGAAGCGAACTCAATTTCTGAGGTCCAAAGCCGAACAAGTAAACAAGACTGCAAAGTAAACCCATCGCCATAAGTTGTACGCATCCCGCGACGTATCCCGCAACACGCACTCAAGGTGCATGCACCTTGAGCAGGCTGTTGGCAGTCCGCAAGTATTCGATGCCGAGCGTCTCAGTTACAAGCATTCCTCGGGCACGGACAGGGATATCGCGCCCACCTCCACGGCCCGGCCGGCTTTTGCCAAAGAATCAAATCCCACAATGGTGACCAGTCCCCTCTTGACCGGCCAATTACCCAGTGGGGTGGCGGGGGGAGCGGCAGTGGTCGCCAGGCGCCGACCACCGTGAAGAAGTGTGCGTATGGAGAAGGCGGTCTTCTGACTCGTAAACACAACTAGATAACACACCGTCGAAAACCCATCCTACCAGTTCCGACCTCAAAAACGATCTAAACCACTTCGGAGCGCTTGAACAAATTTTTCACGAAAAAGCTTAACAATACCGAAATTTCGGTACTGCCAGGCGGGGTGGGTATTCACACTTCGGAAGTCGTTAGGATAGCACTTACAAACGCACACAACACACACACACACGCACACACACACACCCACACACACACACACACACCACACACACACACACCACACACACACACACACACCACACAACACACACACACACCACAACACACACATGCACACCCACCCACCCACCCACACCCACACCCACACCCACACCCACACCCACACCCACACCCACACCCACACCCACACCCACACACCCACACCCCCCCCCCCCCCCCCCCACACACACACACACACACACACACACACACCACACACACACAACATGCACACACACACACACACACACGCATACACACACACACACACACACACACACATGCACACACACACACACACACACACACACACACACACACATATATATATATATATATATATATATATATATATATATATATATATATATGTGTGTGTGTGTGTGTGTGTGCGTGTGTATGTGAATTACATAAATTAATCATTGCCAACGTCTTCTATGGCATTTAAACTCGTAATTTGTATGATCTGTCCGATTCCATCACCATGGGCGAGCATTTGTTTAGGAAATTGGCAGCAAAAAACTGGCGCTTAACCCGATTTTGATAGGAAAGTCTTGCTGTAAATATCAACTTTTCGAGGAATAACATTTTAAATGGACAAAGTTAATAAAAGGCCGCGTGATTCCACGTGGTGAGGTCACGGTTTTAAAAGTCAAGTCAACACAAATTTGAAAATCGCCAAAAGATACATTGCATCATTGTGAACTCAGTGGTAAAAGGTTTTGTAAAACTAAGATAAATGTAATTTATTTATGCACCCTCAAAGACACCCATGTTACCTGACCTCCTGACATTACCCGAGTATATAACTCCTCAGCTGTGGTTCTAATCTTCCTAAAAATGGCACAGCTGAGTCCAGGGTATAAGACAGCCATCTACTCATGCTAGCGAAATAAAAAAACGTGAGGTGTTGTTTTAGACCCTTACCCTGCCAATTTGTGGAATGGGCCACCAGTAGGGGTGCGCACGGTCGCTGTCATGACGACAGTGGTCGCGACTGAAGGGAAGCAGAGTAATGCTGTTACAAAACGTTGGCAGCGTACCTTGGACTCGAAAATACTTATGGTTAATATCCTTGTCATGTCTTGACGATGCTGCAGTGGCACTACCCAGCGCTATTACTAGACGTAACTAGTCATGAGGATTCACTAAAGTATGCTTTTGAAACATGCCCGAAAGGTGGGACACTCCCTTTAATAGCCATTAGCTTATAAAAATCACCGTCATAACACATATTACGTCATGGTTTGAGAAAGACAATGCCGCATACTTTTAGCTTCATCGCCCACTTAAGCTGCAGATCAGGATGCACGCTTACGTCGGCATTTTCCATATGGTCTAAAGGTTCTAACTACCCCCCTTACCTGCGTGTTTTCTATATTTGGGGGAGACCAGAGAACTTGGCAAACACACCGAGCTCACAGGATAGGACTCCCGTGCCGTTAACGTCCCCGTCCAGAACACGAAGCGTATCGTCGGTGGGCAACACTGTTTTATGCTCCTCTTCGTCTTTTACTACACTTGCAATGTCGTTTCCATCACGAATCTTCTGGGGAGGGCATTCCTTTGCCAACAACATGTAACAACTAAGCTTATCGTCTTAACAACATGATCTGAGCGCTGAACAGCTCAGTTTGCCACACAGATGCCTGATACACGAGATCCTTAAGGTAAGTTAAGGCTGCACATATGAAACATAAAACCAGGACATACAGCTGAGTGGAAATGGACGTTCCTTCAAAACTTCTTAAATAAACGGCCATGGATATCAGGTCGAAGGCAATTGATGCGTCTAAATTGATCACATAGTTGGTGATACTTTACCGCTTTTAGCTTCCGTATTATATCAAACATTAATTCTAAGACGTCAACGTATAAACCAGTTTCTCAAACGCCTGTATGCACAGGGGTCGTCAGACCTGGCAACGCTTTCTTGCAACCGTGTGACTAATGCTCCTGACAGGATCTCGCGGCCGACCATTCAACGGCACTATGAAGCGGCATGAGTTGGTTTGGTCTCTAAGCTTATTTAGTGCAGACATGGCGTCATTAATGGTGAATGGCAACTGTCTATTGACAAGACTTCTCCAATGCTGGCAAGAGGAAATACCTGAGGCTGTTGCCCTCATTGTCAAGAACTTAGCAGGGAAACCTCTCTGGCCGGGTGTTTTCTGCCCTCTCTTCAAAGCTTTAACAGCCTAGCTTAATTAACCTTATTCTATAACTGTCATCTCGCATTGTTCTTACCAGACACGTATCAGCCTTAACGAACACATATTTCACATGTCAATTGATGCATGTATACAATGCGTAACAGAAGCGCAGTAAACACACACCTCAGCTGTGCGTCACGACGCGTGCTCCATGCCCGCCAACAGGGCCAGAGCCAAGTCTGGTTCCCGCTGATACTCTCACTGGGGCAACAACACCTGATGACCTGGACATCAAGCGGACAACGTCGCATCTCCTGGGCGCTGCGAGCTGCAGAATCGTCTCACCTAGTATCCTTCGCATTGCGGTGCGACTTCATTCCGCGTGACGCTGTCAGCATACCTAACGCAGTGTCGCCAGGTAGACAGTCAGCTACTGCTGTTTGATTGCGTCCTTGCGCTGATCTCACGGGTTCCGCAAGTTAGGGGGAGGGGGCTGAGCAGCGCACCCACGTCGGCCTGTTCCTCTAGGTCTGCTTCGTGGGGCTCTGCAGGCGCTATATCTCCCCCACGATGCTCATGTTGTGAATCATGCGAGAGGCAACAATCACGTCAGCGACATGAGCCCAAGTTTTCATTTCCATAAGTTTTCAGCCACCGGAGGTGTTCTCTAGCACGTCGGATGCTTGTTTGATTTCGACCCATGTTATTTTTTATGGCCGTTTTTAAGCGGCCCTGGCTAGTCAAACCAGGTGACCGTTGTCTGTAAAGGGTGATGATCTCTGGAAAGATGGGGAAGCCCCTCTGGTCTCGGTGGTGCCTGTCCCCGACGACGACTGTCCCCGAAGAGGGTAGCCCCTCACGCAAGAGGGAAGCCCCTCTTGGTCTCGGTGGTGCCTGTCCCCGACGAGGTGCGTGTTTGCTGACATGAGCTCTTGACGATGCCGCTGAGATCGTGGTAGGGGGTTTCGCCGGAAAACCCGAGGCTCAACAGCTGATGCCAGGAACCCGGCAAGAACATTTGTGAATACCCCTCGGTGGTCACAGACCGCCAGCAGATGTAATACACGCCGACGCTTTTACGTATCGTAAGCAGCAGACTTCTCCCTGCTAAGCGCATCCTCAAAGCTGAATGATTCATCGATTGCCCTAAACCCACTCGGAAAACCCGCGCATAAATGAAGGCCTTCGATATCTCACGCAGCCATCCTGCTGTTAGCCACGCGCTGCTCTAACAAGCCAGCAAACGCCACCATACTCGAGTGGGATCCGGACTAGGATGAGCCAAATTTGTCATCCAGCGAGCGGTGGTGCACCGGCTCGGCATGGGATTGGGGCGCTCATAGTATCACATCCCGCAGCAGACGCTTCGGGTTGTCTCAGCGCTCACCAGGAGGGTCGTAAGGCCGCTGGATACGCGCGGTCTTGCAGTTGCTGCGCAGCGCCATCTATGCCATATATTTTGCAGCGCCGTTTACATTTCTGACCACATGATGCGTTGTCTGTTCCCTTCAGCTATGTATGCATGCAGCACACCTAGTATGAAGCCTTGGCGCCTTTGGGAGAAATTGGTTTGATTGGAAGCATTCGAAAATTGTTACAAGTAGCATATGTACGCGAATTCAAGATCAGCCACCACAAAAAGGAACGCTGGGCAGACCTCATGAGCGACAGATCAGCGGGACGAGATGAAGAGTGCCTGAACACATAGATCTGAGGCTCGATGTTGCAGAGTACGCTATTGTTCACTGGTGTGTGGAGACCACGAACGGTCCTGGGGTGCACACGACTTCTGTTGGTGATGCACCGATGTTTTGCTCCCGTTGAATGTGCCTGTGTGACCTATGCTGGTGCCCAACATGAGAAGTGTAGTGGCCAGTCACGTTGTGTGTTACGTGTCCTGGGTGTTTTCGTTAATATCAGATGGGTGCATCGTTGGCGACTGTTTTTTATTACGTGCTATTTATTTTCCCTGTACTTTCACACATCAATAACAACGGATCGGTCCCGCCGGTAACATGGGCGCAGAAACACTGCGGAAACCTTGGGGGGGGGGACATGCCTCATGAGCCATTAATTTTGTACGAAATATTGAGCGATTGCGCTGGAGTGCGGTAAGAATCTGCAGGAGTTCGAAAAAAACTTGATATTTGCCACCCGCACCCTCAAGGAAAATTCTACATGCGTGCTGCTCCATTGCGGGCAACTGGTGGATAACATAGCCTAAAAACCCACGGAGTACCCACGTGATAACAGCAGTAATCCGGGTAGCGAAAATCCCATCGTTGCACGCCTGGGATCTACGCACGTCTGCCTCATGGCCATGTGCCCCTGGTAAGTATGTACGTCATATGCCAACTGGTCGCCTGCAATATTTCCTGAGCGCGGTATGCCGCCGGGGGCCACGTTATGCCATGTTCACTGCCGTCACGATGTTTCTGTACCGCCGCAGCGAGAGGGGTTTGCGCCGGTTGGGTCCGTGTGTTTTATGTCATGGCATGTATTAAACACATTGCGCTTAAACGATTCGGCATGATTACTAAATCGCAGCACCGGCGCCCCTGCTTTGCACTAGCCACCTACCGGACTTTAGCAAAGTTAAGACCTTGTATGAATGTTGAATCGTAATGCGGAACGACTGCCTCAACTATCGATACCATTTACGACTCAGGGACTTCGCCACAACGTTCTACTTTTGTAGCTCAACCAGCAATTTTCGACGCGTCCTCTAAACCTGACATGAACATGACGACGCAATGTGCCCGCAGCACAGCCTCCATTCGTGGATATAGGGCCTGCGTAAGATTGCGAACATGACATGTGTTATTTGCGTGTCAAGGTGAACAGCGTAATGTCCGGGAACGTCTCACGGGAAACGGGCAGCTGCGGCGGCTATCTGAGCGGCATTTCGGCCATGTCCAGTCGCCAGTGTCATCACAAGCGCTGCACGCAGTGAATGCGCACGGGCACCATGGCAGCTTGTCGTCCCTCCCCGCTTGTGGCACGAGCCAACAGCCCTATCCGCCGTCCCTCGCTGCGCATCTCCCGCAACGACAGCCTAGCCCGCCGTCCCTCTCTGTTGGCCCCCGGTGCGACCAGCCCCGTCCGCCGTCCCTCTCTGCTTGTTCCCGGTGCTACCAGCCCCGTCCGCCGTCCCTCTCTGCTTGTTCCCGGTGCTACCAGCCCTGTCCGCCGACCCTCTCTGCTGGCCCCCGGTGCTACCAGCCCCATCCGCCGTCCCTCTCTGCTGGTTCCCGGTGCAGCCAGCCCTGTCCGCCGTTGCTCGCTGCTGGTCCCCGGCGTCGCCAGTGCCGGCCGTCGCGCCTCCCTGCGCGGTGCGGGTGGTCCGCCGCCGCGCGCTCGGCCTGCGCGTCGCCGCTCGCTGACGCCGGCCGAGCGCTGGCGGATGCGCGCCGTGCAGCGCTCGCAGCTGCGGCCGCGCCACTACCACGTCTCGTACGACTGCTGGTCAAGCGACGGCGACAGCCCGGCCGAGTGGGCAGCCTCCTCCAGAGCCGACTCATCCGACGCGGACGCCGACGCCGACGTGGACGCCGACGCCGAGCAGCAGGCCGCCGACGCCGCCGAGCGCGCGCAGGTGGGCGCCCGCTGGTCAGGCCGCGGCCGACCGGCCAGGCAGGCCACGGCGTGACTGACCGGCCGGTCCCGAGAGGTCGGGCCCGGTGTCCCGTCATATTCTGTCAAACTTACGGCAGAATTGCGCTGATGACAAACGCATGTCATTTTCGTTTTCAGGTTAGGTGTGAACCGCGATGCAGACTCGGTCCATTGTGTCACCGACATTTCAATCAGTTTTCCAGACATCACAGCCTTTACACACGCGGCCGTGTAGTCATACATTTATAAGTATCTAGGGCGAACAGATCCTAACCGTAGGAAGCAATTCTGAAAGCAGTGTTGTTGACTCTGCCCATCTGTGAGGTCCGCTGCTTCGAATAATAGCTCCGAACGTTCTCAATGCTGATGTCTCTGCCGTTCTCTCCGAGCTTCTGCATGTACCTAAAACATATCATTCATCCACATTGCCGCCTTACATTGTATCCCTAGGAATATTGCACCGAATTGCACAAATCATCCTGCCCCCCGACGCTCCACGCGGAGGGTTTTCCCTGAGTTGGGGGGGGGGGGGGAGGCGGGAGGGACAAAGCCTCCAGTCGAGCACCGCTCCATTACACTCACCCCGGCCCCTGACCTGACAGCTGAACTGATTAGACGTCCAGTCTGGGGTGACAAAGCCAATGTGTGGGTTGACGCCAACTCCCTGGCCATCGGTGAGGCGATGGAGATGGATTGCGCCGTCGCCGGGAGCGCCAGTTGGCTGCGCAGAGATCAAAGGCTCAATCTCGTTCTACCCTGGCGGGTGAAGAAGGTGGGACTGCTAACCGATACGGCGACAGTGTTGTCTCGGATCGGATGTCAGATGGTCTCAAGGGCAGCACCAGGCTGAGGACTCAGGCAGCGAGCGAGAGGCTCATTCGAAGGCGGATGGAGATTGTGATTTCCCCGGCTGAAGAACACACCCGCACTGCAACTCAGCACTCCTCAGGTGCCGTGCACGGACAGGGAGGCCGACGTGCTGACACGCGCGCTGCGGAGCCGAGGCTGCAGGTGCTGGCGGCCGACCCTCAGCGGCGTGCACATGCCCATGTTTGCTCCGAGACCGCCGACGTAAGCGTCAAGGGGTTAGTGACTAAGACGCAGGGCGTCCAGGCGTGAAGCAGACTCTCTACTTTGCATAAGTTTAGGAACAGGAGGAGGGAGGAGTCGGCCAAGGCCCCCAATTTTCAAAGTGAGCGGGCCAGCGATGTTGACTGCCCGTCTTCCCACGCACAAATTGTCAGATTTGATTTGCGTTTAGCATGCTCTTGGGATATTTGAAAAATGCATGCCGAGTTAGCCAGTTCACCAATCATATTCCTTAAACCACACAGGACCAAACTGCCTCCTATTGTAAATGGCAGCATGTTATGCTGTCATGTGCAGCAGGCGAAAGGCGACATTTTGAGGCAAGCTCCGGGCTGCACTAGTGCCCAACGTCCGTTTTGTCTGCCCATATGGGCTTAGTTCTTCGGCCCGCCCGCTAACAGGCCGCTCAGGATAAGTTTGTGAAACTCGGGATGGCTGTGTTGAAGATATCGGGCGTGACCCGGCATGTCAGGAAAAAACTAGGGTTTCATGTAATGCCGGTATTTTATGTAACCTTTCCAAACTTACCACAGCTACACTATTTGGTCGGAACTTTCAGGCGTCATTTTACACGCCCACAACTTTGCGGAGGCCGCTCTCCGAAGGCACCATTATTTGAACTTCATGGTCGAGTGCTTGTAGTTCTTGACGTTAATGGACGATGCGGAGCGAAGCCGAACCAGATAGGGCTTTTTCATGACCAGTTCAGTCACTGAGACGTGCAGCCGGCTCCTCTGGCTCGCTGTCAGCCGGGGTCTCAGGACTGAGTCACCCCAGTCCTGTGTCAGATCCGATGCTACTTTTGCTGAGAAGCTGATGTTCTAAATGTGAGACAAGTTCTTTCTCCTACCGTTACCACATACAGAGACACAACATATCTGCGAGAGGGCAAAGGCATCGACCAGCGCGGAGATGACGGCGGGTGGCATGTGCCCACTCAGATGATGGCAGGTGGTAGGTGCCCCTCAGATGACGGCAGGTGGGATGTGCCCCCTCAGATGACGGCAGGTGGTATGTGCCCCTCAGATGACGGCAGGTGGTAGGTGCCCCTCAGATGACGGCAGGTGGTAGGTGCCCCCTCAGATGACGGCAGGTGGTATGTTGCCCCCTCAGATGACGGCAGGTGGTAGGTGCCCCTCAGATGACGGCAGGTGGTAGATGTCCCTCAGATGACGGCAGGTGGTAGGTGCCCCTCAGATGACGGCAGGTGGTATGGTGCCCCTCAGATGACGGCAAGGTGGTATGTGCCCCCTCAGATGACGGCAGGTGGTATGTGCCCCCTCAGATGACGGCAGGTGGTATGTGCCCCTCAGATGACGGCAGGTGGTATGTGCACTCTCAGATGACGGCAGGTGGTATGTACCCCCTCAGATGACGGCAGGTGGTATGTGCCCCCTCAGATGACGGCAGGTGGTATGTACCCCCTCAGATGACGGCGGGTGGTATGTACCCCTTCAGATGACGGCGGGTGGTATGTGCCCCCTCAGATGACGGCAGGTGGTATGTGCCCCCTCAGATGACGACAGGTGGTATGTGCCCCCTCAGATGACGGCAGGTGGTAGGTGCACTCTCAGATGACGGCAGGTGGTAGGTGCACTCTCAGATGACGGCAGGTGGTAGGTGCCCCTCAGATGACGGCAGGTGGTATGTGCCCCCTCAGATGACGGCAGGTGGTAGGTGCACTCTCAGATGACGGCAGGTGGTAGATGTCCCTCAGATGACGGCGGGTGGTATGTGCCCCCTCAGATGACGGCAGGTGGTAGGTGCCCCTCAGATGACGGCGGGTGGCAGATGTCCCTCAAATGACGGCAGGTGGTATGTACCCCCTCAGATGACGGCAGGTGGTAGGTGCACTCTCAGATGACGGCAGGTGGTAGGTGTCCCTCAGATGACGGGAGGTGGTATGTACCCCCTCAGATGACGGCAGGTAGTAGGTGTCCCTCAGATGACGGCAGGTGGTAGGTGCCCCTCAGATGACGGCAGGTGGTATGTACCCCCTCAGATGACGGCAGGTGGTATGTACCCCCTCAGATGACGGCAGGTGGTATGTGCCCCCTCAGATGACGGCAGGTGGTATGTACCCCCTCAGATGACGGCAGGTGGTATGTGCCCCCTCAGATGACGGCAGGTGGTAGGTGCACTCTCAGATGACGGCAGGTGGTAGGTGTCCCTCAGATGACAGCAGGTGGTATGTGCCCCCTCAGCTGACGGCAGGTGGTATGTACCCCCTCAGATGACGGCAGGTGGTAGGTGCCCCTCAGATGACGGCGGGTGGCAGATGTCCCTCAAATGACGGCAGGTGGTATGTACCCCCTCAGATGACGGCAGGTGGTAGGTGCACTCTCAGATGACGGCAGGTGGTAGGTGTCCCTCAGATGACGGCAGGTGGTATGTACCCCCTCAGATGACGGCAGGTGGTATGTGCCCCTCAGATGACGGCAGGTGGTAGGTGCCCCTCAGATGACAGCAGGTGGTATGTGCCCCCTCAGATGACGGCAGGTGGTAGGTGCACTCTCAGATGACGGCAGGTGGTAGATGTCCCTCAGATGACGGCGGGTGGTAGGTGCCCCTCAGATGACGGCAGGTGGTAGGTGTCCCTCAGATGACAGCAGGTGGTATGTGCCCCCTCAGATGACGGCAGGTGGTATGTACCCCCTCAGATGACGGCAGGTGGTAGGTGCACTCTCAGATGACGGCAGGTGGTAGATGTCCCTCAGATGACGGCGGGTGGTAGGTGCCCCTCAGATGACGGCAGGTGGTATGCGCCCCCTCAGATGACGGCAGGTGGTAGGTGCACTCTCAGATGACGGCAGGTGGTAGATGTCCCTCAGATGACGGCAGGTGGTAGGTGCCCCCTCAGTTGACGGCAGGTGGTAGGTGTCCCTCAGATGACGGCAGGTGGAAGGTGCACTCTCAGATGACGGCAGGTGGTATGTGCCCCCTCAGATGACGGCAGGTGGTAGGTGCACTCTCAGATGACGGCAGGTGGTAGGTGCCCCCTCAGATGACGGCAGGTGGTATGTGCCCCCTCAGATGACGGCAGGTGGTAGGTGTCCCTCGGATGACGGCAGGTGGTATGTGCCCCCCCAGATGACGGCAGGTGGTAGGTGCACTCTCAGATGACGGCAGGTGGTAGATGTCCCTCAGATGACGGCAGGTGGTAGATGTCCCTCGGATGACGGCGGGTGGCATGTGCCCCCTCAGGTGACGACAGGTGGTAGGTGTCCCTCAGATGCAGCAGACCGCCCGGAGCCCCAAAGCAGGTCCGAATTATCGTGGAAACGTGCAAGTCCTAACTGAGTTAGAGGTCAAAGTTAATGCTTATATTTTATGGCTTAAAAAGTACAAATGAAGATCGCGGTATTTTGCGTTGATGTTAGACAGTACGTAGGTCTTGTGGGCTACAAGAGCATCAGCTGTCTCTTGGCGGCTTTTGTTGTAAGCCCGCTTGCTCGGAAGGGAATGTCTTGGAAGATTAGCACTTGCTGCATACGAGAGACGTCTCAAATTTGAGATTGCTTTGCCGCTGGCAGAAAATGCCGATGCTGGTGGATATTTTAGCAGCACCCAGACTGTCGGTGAAGCTCACACTCTGGGCTTAGCTTCAAGGGTACGCAGCACGCCAATATGTGAATACCGTAAATAATTAATTGTTCCAGAAGCTTTTATTGGTAGATCACATCGAAACATTTGCTCATTTCCAGCAGACAGATAAGGAGCACATATCCATGGTAACATCCGGACGATGGCAGACAGGGGGTCAGTGTCTGTCGTGTGACGGTGACGAGAACCGTGCTGATCAAGGGACGAGAACCGTGCTGATCAGCAGAGGGAAGGTGGCTTTCAAAAAAGACAAGGGTATGGCTGCTAATGGATGGCAGGCTAACTTTGGCGATGACTGGAATAATGGGGCCTCAAACTCAAATGACAGACAACAAATATGCCGAAAAAATCGTCATATTTCGGCAGTTACTTTAGGTGAGCTTGAAATTTGGGCTTTATTATGAACCATAATATAAAAATTCAAACTCAACAGAAATCCAGGACGTGAGACGTTTATGGGGTCACTTCATGTAGAAGCTTCTATGACAAGGTATTATAACAGGTTGGACCTTTTGCATTCGAAAACATTTCGTACATCCTGACAAACAGATGACACACACATTTAACACATACATTGTGAAAAACGGGACACTTGACGACAGGAGTAGGGCGAACAGATGGCAATACGACTTCATAAATCAAGAGAAGTGTGCATACAAGGGTGATCAAAGACATACGAAAGTCGTATGCTGAGGTCTATATCGAGCAAATGCTCTCGGCTACCATCACACGGGCCAGCTGTCGACGTTTTTGGTTATGGAAGGTTTAAGATGACGAATGAGAACTGCTTCAAGTTCTCCTACTTTCCAACACCTGCAAATAAGTTTTGCCGTATTGGCATGCCAGGCAGCACATCAAATCCGCAATGAAATCCGTAATCCGTCATAAATCCGGATCTGAAAATGAAGCTCAGCTTGGTCGTTGATGTCGTTTCTGAATACCGCAGCGATGATAAAAAGTGTTTTTTTTTAGCATTTCCAGTCGTTCGGAATTTTAGACACTCAAGGGGATTTGCCATGATTTATGACGTCCTCGAACTACCATCGCCGTACTGATGCCATCAAGTGTCATGTTTTTCACAGTGTATGAAAACTGTGCGAGGGTGGGAAAGCCCTATCATAAAAGCTCGTCATAAAAAGCTTGACATGGAGTGCTCCCATACACACCCCACGTTCCGGATTCTTGTTTGGCTGTAAGCTACATTAATGAGTCATCATAATATAGATAAGACAGTAGTATTATAAGTGAATCTTTCACCTCTGCGTTTCGATAAAGGCATGCTGCCGAAATATCAACCTAACTATATCTCCATTCTCCTGTTTTTTTCCGAAGAATAAGGCTAATACTGCTGTTGCATCTATGTGAATAATGTTCCTCGCTAGTGCACTGAATAACTGAGATAGTCATCATAGCATGCAAATCTCAAAACTCACCTACGGGGATGCCTGCAGAAGTGTAGTCATTTTGTGCCTTTTTTTGTCTTTGATCCGAATTTTAGCCTGCATCCAGGAGCGTGCGGCGTAGCACTGATAAAGATGCACGGTTTCAGAGAGGGTCGCATCGACAAAGGTTATGATAAAGATAGAGTGGACGAGAAAGTGCTTCCAGGGTTTAGGAGCAACAGAGTGAGATATACCGGAGCAGACCAAACGCAGAAGCACCTCACCAACCGAAACAAAACACGTGCTAAGCACGTGACTGGTAACGCTGGCGTCACTGCTAGCCGACGAGCCGTTGACCTCGACCCCGGTGATGATCCCGAAGACGATGGCATGCAGCTTGCGCAGTGGCAGTGACATAAGGTCGCATGCACAGTCACCGACCACGCTCACGCAGGGAGCAGATCTCTAAGCAAAAAAGAATACCAGAATTATAGGCAAGCATGCCGCGCAGACGCTGTCGTCTTGTCACAGTCCTTCCAGGTTTGACAGTCAGCGCTTGTCCACAGTAAAATAACTTTCGGATGCCTAAGACAGAAGTATTAGCCTTATTCCTCGGCGAAAAAACAGGAGAATGGAGATATGATAATGATAGCGATGATGGAGATAATGGAGAATGGAGATGTAGGTTCTGCTATTGGTTCGATAAAGGCATGCTGCCGAAATGTTAACCCAACTATATTTCCACTATCCTGGTTTTACTTCTCTTACTTCTCTCTTATCTATGTGAATAATGTTCTTCGCCAACGCACTGAACAACTTGCGGAACTTTGGAATGGTTGGACGCCTTACGTATAACATGACGCAAGACAATTTTAAAAACCCATCACTCTCCATGACCGAACCTGGAAACATTGGGTGTAGTTGAGTGATAGCTACGTTGACCATATCGTTTTGACAGTCAAGAACTTCAAGCATTTCACACTAGGCTATGCTTGAGCTTAAAATTAAAGTACTCACTCGTATCCCGTCCCTCTGTGCAATACAGTGCTAAGTATCATGCTCTACCAGAAACGTCCACAGTACAGATCATGTTAAGGTGTAAATACGAGAAGAGCTAAGGGCAGATGCAAGAGCCGCCAGGGACTTGGCACAGCGCGCAGGGAACGAGAGCACGACTCACAGTTCCGGGAAGCGCCCGAGAGCATGGCTCACAGTTCCGGGCAGTGCCTGAGAGCACGGCTCACTGCCCGTCGCGGACCTGGTACGTCACAAAGAACTCCATCGGCTGCTGGACGGACGACACCCTGCTGTCCAGCGAGAGCTTCTGGCCCGGGGCGGCGACGAAGCTGAAGCGCTGCAGCAGGCAGGTGAACAGCACGAACATCTCCATGCGGGCCAGCGTCTCCCCCAGGCAGATCCTCCTGCCAACGCCGAACGGGATGAGGCGCTCGTCGCGTCGCACGCTGCCGTCCGGCTGCAGGAAACGCTCCGGCCGGAAGACGTGCGGGTCGCCCCAGTACGCCGCGTCCATGTGCACGGCGTTCAGGTGCATCATGAGCACCGTGCCCTTGGGGATGGTGTAGCCGGCGAGGTCGGCGTCGCGGACGGCGCAGTGGCCCACCGAGAACGGCAGCACCGTGGCCCGTCGCGTTACCTCCATCAGCGTGGCCTCCGTGTAAGGCATGGCCTTGCGGTCGGCGTAGGCGGGGTGACGGCCGCCCAGGACGGCGTCAATCTCACGCTGCACGCGGCCCTGCACCTCCGGGTGAAGCACCATGAAGAGCAGCGCCCAGCTCAGCGAGGTGGAGGTCGTCTCCATGCCGGCGATGAAGAGGTCCATGCCGATGATGGCCAGGTTCTGCTCCGTGAACTGGCGACCCTCGGCATCCGACGCCTCCATCTCGAGCAGGAAGAGGTCGATGAAGTCGCGCGGACTGGAGCGGTCCAGCGTCCGCTGGTGCTCGCGGACCAGCTCCTTAAACATGCCGGTGGTCAAGCTGCGGTGACGAATCACGGCGTTGTAGCCACTCCATTCCGGAGCGATGTAGCGCAGCCACGGTGCCAGATGCAGCGGGTTGCGCGGATTGACCACCTCGAAAAACTCGTTGACGGTGTCGACGTAAGTCTGGGCATGCGGATCGTGGCTGTCGAGCCGCTTGTCGGCCACCAGACGCCAGAGGACGTTCAGCACCGTCAGGTTGAAGCGGCAGTTGACCTTCATTGGCGAACCACTGTCGCGAATCATGTCTTTGGCGAGCTCTTCAAACTCATCAATAACTATCGACTCTGTGGATTGCTTTCCGAAGCCAAGATCCTTCAGGTGGCGCAGAGCGAAACGTCTGTGTTCAACCCACGCGGGACCTTGGCTAAAAACTATGCCAAGCTGTTGATGATAACTGCGTAAGAGCGAAAGGAAGCTGTCCATTCTCCCAGCAAATTCGTGCTTTCCACATGCATCCTTAATGTCGTCGAAATTAAACAGATGAACAACGCTCTTGCCGGCCGGTGGGATGAAACCCACGATGTCGCCGAACTGCCGCCGACTTACTTCCATTAAAGAAATGAAGTTCCCTTTCAGTAGTTCTACCGAAGCGGACAAATTGCCAAAAACCAGGAACATCGGCGGGCCTGAAACAACAACAGTCAGACCTTTTGAGGTACTGTGCGCGAAAAATGAAAGGGCGAGTGGTAGTAGTCGTAGGCCAGCTTGCCCCTTGTATGTAAGTAGTGCCACACAGTGATGGACAACTGAATCCCCGGTTTGTAAGCCGCTCCCCACAAACCGTGTGCACTTATGTGAAGGAGCAATGGTTTAAACGTTAATAGCAAATAGCTGATTAGTTGGCATTTACTCTGTCATTATCGTGTAGCACTGCGAAGAGAAGGAGCCAACAATCACTTTCTGATAAGGTATACCGGTTTAGCCGGTTAGAGCTCAGGAATAGGTGGCACATTCCGTCCGTGTTTGTCAACCCCCTGTTTCTGACTAGGCGGTGCAGACATTTACGCAGTAGCAAGCACAAGGCCACGCTAAAGTAATGACAACTGCACGCACCTGGTGGAAACCGCGCCGGACGTTTCGGTCTTCTCAGCCACACACATGTCAACACCAGAAACGCGAAGGCGATGAAGACCAGCATATTTCCACACGTACGAGAAGCAGTTCAACCTCCTCGACTGCGGTGCGTGTCGTGCACCGTGCTTCCTTTCCAGTTTCGACCTGCCTCTCCCACCAGCGCCACCACAACTGATAGGCAGGCAAGCCGTCTGAGATTACGTGGGACGCAAGTGAGACGCGGGCCGGTCCAGAGGCGTTCGAAGGGTGCTCTGCTAGGAAGGTCGAGGTCTGAAGGTCTTGTCATGGTTACAAATTGCTTCAGAGATATTTAGGAGGCATAGCACCATGTGCTCATCACTCACCTCTAATGCTCACGCTTGGGAAACAGCGGCTGCACGCATGGGCACGCGTGAGTTGCATGGAGGATCACGTGAAAGGCCCGCTTGCGCCCGTGCCCGGACGCGGGTCGTTGTGTTGTGTGGCGAAAGTGACCTTGAGCGGCTGCTGATTGGAAGCGGACAAAACACGAGTTGGGTATCAGGGCCACACCACGTGACGTGGTCTAATCCAGCGGCCTAAACGCACAAGACCGGTTCATACGAAAGATTTAGTGTGAATATTCCCGAAAGAGACCTGAAGCTACTAGGCGGTTTTCAATGTCTTCTCGCATTCACACGGCTGTTTTGTTTGAAGAAAAACAAAGTTTGGAAATGGTCGCTGCATATATTTTTGTTTGCACCTTCTGGGATTACTTCTTAGATCAGAGCGTGAATAAATTTTTAGATTCTTTTTTAGCAGCATCAAATGATGGGTTTCTGTGTGCCGTTGTCTTGTCTTGAGGGTTTTCAGACACCAATCGCACCGTTTTTATGGAGCAGAAGAGCAACTAGCCTATGCAGTAAGTATAGTTTCACGCCTCCAGAGCCCTCACATCGGTTCCACACGCGTACAAACGAAATATCAGAAGGTAAACGTCATGAACAATGGATTGGAAGTGCACGTGCCAGCCCCGGCAGGAGCATCGCTGGAAGCACCCGCACGAAGCCCGAAGAGGGTGCTGTGTGTGGGATAAGACTTGTTTGCGGAGGTTTCGCACGATGGCCGCAATGATGCCCCACCACTCAGCGCTCTCATTCATCCTGTGGTTCTAAAATGACCAGCCGAAAATGAATGCTAGCCAAAAGGACTTTCAATCCCATGCCAACCAGACTACATGGGCGATGTCATGAACACGACACTGCCGCTGAAAGCCCTCATTCGTGAGTCTGAGTCCACATCCTTGTGATACCCAAAGTCGACATTGCTGGCGTTGAAAACGACAACGAGAGTTGCTGCGCATGCTTCAAAATATCGGCACACTGATCGAAAACGAAACGCTGCTTTGGCCCAACACGGGCATGTTCCGCCGGTGTGCATCCTGACGTACAATTTACCCGTGGCAATGGGTTTGGTCTCACCACTGCAGGCGTCGCTGGATGCGACAGGAGCCTGCGAGCCGCGTTCTGCAGCCCTGTGATGTTCAGTGACGCAGCGAATGGCGGCTCAGTTTAAAGTCCTTTCCTTCAATCGACAAGATCGGGTAAATCCTGACTGGTGTCAGGATCGCTGTCGGGCAACTGGTGCGGTCGCGCCTCGTCAACTGGCACGGTCGCGCCTCGTCAACTGGCACGGTCGCGCCTCGTCAACTGGCACGGTCGCGCCTCGTTAACTGGCACAGTTGCGCGTCGTTAACTGGCACGGTCGCACCTCGTCAACTGATACGGCCGCGCGTCGTCAACTGATACGGCCGCGCCTCGTCAACTGATACGGCCGCGCCTCGTCAACTGGCACGGTCGCGCCTCGTCAACTGGCACGGTCGCGCCTCGTCAGGTGATACCATCGCGCCTTGTTAACGGATACGGCTGCGCCTCGTCAACTGGTACGACCGCGATTCGTCATACTCCTGATTCGGGTGTCGGGCAATGCTAACTGTGGTTCGTGGGCGGATCTTCTCGACAGAATCAGCGAGCATGGTATTCTGGGGAGAGTTTGTGACGCACCGTCACTTTCCGTACGCGTGTATCTCCGTGCACGCGTTTATAATGTAGGGTCGAGTGAGGAGTGTGGTGGGGGGGGGGGGGGGAGCATACATTGCTGCTTGCCGCGGTTACAGTTATCATTAGTTATGAGCCACATGAAGTTCATTCTGACGCATAACGCGGCTATATGCTCTTTTGGGTTAAAAATGTCATTAGATATTCCTGTAGGCTAGTTTTCGGCGTGGTCCATCCATTGAGGCTGGCTTGATGCCGGTCAGGCTATCCAGCATTTTTCTCGATGTCAAGTGATTACCCCAATAGTGGATTTACGGTACAGCAACGAGAGTTTCCACCCTCTGCCGCAAACAATGCTAGGGTATAAGCTCCTGTCCGGCAAGAGATATCTCAACTCTTGACGCCCAACTCTACAACATTGTGAGTTGATCAGGAAAGAACAACATGTGCAAGGCGAAGCTATGGTGTGTTGCGCCGAAACCTGCGTTCACCGGCCACCGTTTCG
>NW_023597034.1:24734181-24742036 GCF_011947565.3 Pollicipes pollicipes
ATCAGGCTCGCTTTCGTTGTGGTGTGGTGGTGTGAGACCAAAAGAATAAGGGCGTTAAAACCTTGACCATAAAAGCATTGGGCACACAGCTGCCGGTTGTGATGCATCTTGTAAACAAACCAAACTTAATGCGTGCTAGCGGCTAAAGTAGCTGGGATTCTTGGGTTTGAAGGTATCTGGCGCCCTTGCTCCGTGCATACATAGACATGATTCAGATATAAGTGAGGCAGGACATAGCCATACGTGTCAAGGCTCTGTGGAGTCTCGTTTATGCTTGGTGGTTTCAAGTGAGTTCGGTTTTGGATGACATCTGAAAACGTCAGAAAAGGAAATAAGGGTTTCGCATGCGCGATTAAACAGTATCAGGCAGCAGCGAAAAGTTCACATAAAATAAGGGGAAAAGGAGTGAAAAATTCTTCCTCATAATGTGTACGATACACTCAAAGTCGGCAATTCTAGGACACTGCTTTCCCCAATGTCTGAATGGAGCTGAGGTAAACGATTAAGTATGATGCATATGAAAGTAAAGAAAGGCAATAAAAACATGCTACCGAATAATAGAGTGGAAGCCAATAGAATACGCCCACGGGGAAATGTGATTGCAAAAAGGACTTACAAACACACGGTTGTCTGGACTACATTGACGAGAAGTCCACACGTCGACCTCATTTGTCTATTGTCGGCCAAGTTGATGGAGTTCATGGTTCACCTCGTACCGTACGCCGCAGCTGTGACGTCACATGGCTCACCCGTCGTGCTGCCGGCAGAACACCACCAGGATTGCGATGGCCTGCAGCAGCAAGCCGTACTCGGAGCCGGCCTCGATCAGCTGCCGCAGGCTGGGTCGCTGCGTGGGCAGCAGCAGCATACCGAGCACGGCCAGGCCGAACACGACGGCCAGCGCTGCGGTCAGGCAGCGGCGCCAGCAGCGCGGCGGCCGCTGCAGTGGGCCCCAGCCGGCGACGGCCAGCGTCCGGCTGCTGAGCCAGGCGTGCAGGTGGCCAGGCTGGGCCATCGCCACAGACGGCTGACGACAGCGGGCGAGCAGTGACGGCCGCCTGGCTGCCGCTCCCGCGCGCTGATGGCGGTGTAGTATGCAACACGCAGGGGCCTAATTTTCACCAAATCAGAAGTGCTCGAGAGCTAAGATAGAAATAATAAAAACCCATCGCTTGTCTCAATAGCGTCAAAAGTGGGTAAATTTTGAACGGAGGCAACAAAGTTGGAAAACAATTTTTGTTTTCCATTTTCCAAATTCCATTTGGCAGATAATGTGTACCCTTCACGAGGCTCTGAACAAATCCTTAAACGTAGAAAATTATCAACTTTTGGGATGCTGCTGAAACCCTAATGTTTTTTTATAATCCACAGATATATAACTAGACTGCTACCTACATCGTTTGATATGATAAATAGCCTCTATGAGTCAATGCATTCAAATAAGACAAATCAGTTATCTCGATCATCTAATTTCAAGCTGCGCTTATGGAATATTTACAACATTTCGCGTTGTCCCTTAGCTGCGGAACAATGCAACGACGCAATTTCCCACAAAAATAGTCGATAAACTTGGATTAATCAGCATTGTAAATATTATCATTCTAGCATTTTGTCAGCGCACCTAACTTACATATCTGAAACTTTCCAAATGATTGCCTGTTTTGTCCTGTAGGTTTGTATCTCACTTCAAACTTAGTGTGGTGCCTCGTTTGGCGATCTAGCGACGGCCGGGTGGACGCACGGGAGCTCCCCGTCTCATTAGAAGAAGGATGTTGTTCGGATATCGTTAGCATTTGAAAGCGAACCAACAATCGCATCATACTTGTAAGTGTAGCGCAAAATAGCCTGCACCTCTTGCCACCGGGTGGATGTGGTAGGTTTCTTTTCTGAAAAGTGCATCCGTACATGTTTATCAATTAGACTATTGTAGCGGTCGACATACACGCGATCGTCAAATGTTCTTTTATGCGCCGCAATTTTAAAAGCCGACAGAATGATTAAAAAATTGCGGTACCTACACTGGTAAGGTGGATATGTTTAAACCTCATCTGTAAAAGATGAAAACAAACCCGCAAAACTATAGTCTCACTTTTTGACTGAAGAAAATTGTGTCCAGCTTCTTTTTCCGCCATCCTTCGATGATGTTCCCGTTCGCGTTCTAGTTTCGCAGCGTTTTATTTTATCTCTAAGTTATCACTTGACTGCCCAAAAGGCAAGTGAGAAGTGTTTTTCGGTGTGCTGTCTCATCTCAGCATGCGGAAATTTGAAGAAAGCTTAAAGGATGACGTAAATTTTATTTTTTTTATTTTCGCGAGAGAAAAATCGCTACGCTTAACGCCCACACCAATCATGCCCACCGTATGACAGAGACGATAAGACCATAACTGAGCATCGTAGGTAAGCTCTCCTTTCAGACACCATTTCACTGAATTTCATTCGCAAATCACTGCATCATTTTTAGATTTGGCGCTGAACCACAAACCTGAATGAATATGACTGTCAGTCACCTCATCACAGTGCGCCGATAAGTAGGAACAGTAGAAACTCAGCCAGTACTTAATATGACATTATTTTCATGCCATCGGCTTATATACTTCGAGTTCCACAATGACTCCCAGAATACGAACAGCGATGCATACTAAATAGACATCAGTATTCGCAGTGCTATTGTGCTGTCAAAAATATTACTCCTATTATCTAAGCCATCTCGCCAACATTACGATAGTATTCAAACGCATTTCAAGAACTACCAAAAGTGACATTTACTTCCCAAGCACTTAGTCTGACGTCTTGCGCCTGACGTGCTGACGCACCAGGCGCTCCGGAACAATACCGCTCTCCACTACTATGCGGGTACACGTTGCTTTACTCTACCAACTGCTGAATGAGATGTGTGTGAAACGGTCCTCCGATGCACCAAAACCCATCCTTGTGGAAGTATAAAACCCACCCCTGCATGCATGTGCGGCGTGAAATCCCTGTCGGGGCAGACGTTCAAAGTGCTCCCGCCATGCGTCGCACAAACTGTCAACCCCAGCTGGCTAACAAATGACATAGGATGACGTACTGTACTGCACGTTGAATGGATGGTCGTATCAGCGGCATGCGTTTTAGCTGATACAGTTTTTATTCGACCTTTTCCTGGCGTAATGGGTTCAATTACTGATTATAACATACAATCCATTGCCATTGTAGCTCGTTAGGACTGATCCACTGGTGTTTTCCGCAAGGTTCTATCGTAGAGGTTGGAAATGGACGGGGAGGGGATGAGTCACATCGATCCTACTCATATCAGTCCACGCTATGGAAAAGGGCCAATCAGGGTGAGGGTTAAAAGCATTTTCCTAAATGCACCAGTGAAAACGTTTTTCGAACTGATCAAAAAGATCAGCAAACATCCCCATTTTGTAAACATGTCTTGTCTGATTTCCTTTGTGGCAATCCCAAACACCTATCATGTGTTTTTGTGAGTTATGATGGCTGGGTAACAAAGCTGGTAAAATGACGTCAAAGAGTGATAAATATAGTATTTGCTTCGAACGTTGTCAAGCTAGACTTAGCAGCAGTAGGTATGTGCTGGCGATTGAAACATGAAAGTATCGGTAACGTTCCATGGCATTTCATATACGCTCATCGTTACTTACCTCCATGTCAATATCTTTAATACGGAAATAGACAGTTATGACAGACAGGTTATGGTAAGCATTGCAAATGTCAGTGCTATGTCGCTATGTCATTATTGAGCAAGAGAAGGACGTCTTCCATATAGCATACATCTCCGTTTTAGGCGCTTTAGTTCTTTCGTGTCTAAAATTGAGCTCTAAGATAAGGCAAACCTTGTTGAAATAAAAAATGGCTGGAGTTGGTACTTCCGAATTGCTTGAAGCCCACTATTGGTCAACAGGCGTTCAAAAATTGCAACAAATAGTTTTCAAAGTATTTACTTCTGCTCATGAACCAAGACAAGGTACTGTCATCTAGCGAGGATGCAATTTCAGAGACATCTTGACACAGCTATACCATCCTCAAGTCGCTAGTTTCCAAATCGGACACTTACAAATTGGATTACTAAAATATATTGGTTTCGACGTGGCAAGGCAATCCAAAAAGATGCGCGCAGCACTTCCAATCGAACCTAGAACATGACACCATCACTGAAACGATTAAGGGGAGTGTTTCCCATTTGAAAAAGTGAAGCAAGGATCAGATAAAATGAAACAAGCTCACTTACACCATTGGTGTACTTTTGAAGTGGAAAAGAGTGCTTGAGACAGCACAATTCTTGGTTTGTAAATATGCTCTCAATGTGTGGTTTGATACGTCATGGTACCTGCACAATATTGATTAAGAGCAACTGACGGGCGTAATATCTTGAAATCGGGCTGACGAACGCCAGACATGAACACCTCGACAATTGTGATTTTTGGCCTTGATTGGCTAGTGGAATGGCAGGATTGGAATGACGTTGCCATGATGTCATGAATTCTAAGATGACTTTAAAAATTCTCTCGATACCTTTCGCCATTTTTGCGGGCGTGAGGCTCAGAAACTAAAGGGTTTAGGTCTTAACACGGGCAGGGTTGTGAAAAGCACGAAAGGTCTTCAAAATGGCTGTTTCAGTTCAAAACCCCATATAAATGTGGAACACTGGTTTTAAGAAGTCGCTGACTTTTAAACATTTGATGGAAACGTCTTGAATGGCTCGATTTCTGGGAGCAAAGTCAAAGCTTCGAAGCGCTTAACAGTGCAATTCAGTGCACTTAACTTTTCAACACAATTTGCTTTGCTCCGGGGACGTATATTTTGACAGAGACGCATCTACTATATGAATGGAATACTGGTAAGCAAAACATGTCACGTTCGTACCTACCATTTACAAATTCTCGTTGCAAATTTAAGCAAATGGCTCAGGCACTGTGGGTCTTTTTGTACTTTCCTACGCAAGACATAATATTTAGGTAAATTGAAACGCCATACGGCTTGGTAAACAAGACCTTCATGGGTCCAATGAAACCTGATCAGTTGGGTTAATTCCATGCTAGATCTTGGGCTGGATCCTCAAAGAGTCCAATCAGCTAAGAAGTGTTTGCTACCGAGTGCACTCCCAAATCCAGAGCCATTAATAAGGACACGGACGTCGATTTGCATATTTTGGGTGGGTCACTGGCCTCCCCCAATGTTCAATCTGACCTTCCAACGGCGAGTTTGGTCCCCCTCCCAGCTTCTGGAGCCCAAGCTCATGTGGGAAACGACAAAAAGAAGCTCGAAATTACACAACATTTAGAGACGGCTTTTAATGATAGCTCACGGGTAAAAAAAGAAAATGAAAGTGCGATATCAAGCCCAGTTTAGTGCCCCTTACTGAGCTAGTCACACTTTTAAGCCTCCCGTTCGTTCCGTGTTTATTTCAGTTTTTCCTTTTTTTCTGTATGCGCTGACTATGATCTAGTTTTGCGCTTTTATGGGAGTGCTTTGGCATCATTCAGCGATGTTCAAGGCATGTAGACCGCAGCAAGTTGCGTTGTTTTGGTACGACATCTTATCGGAAAATAGAAACAGCACGTTATGAAGTTTTTACCCACCTACACTTGGAGAAGACCTTGAAATGTTCATGAATATTCGATGAAATTTCACGTGCATCTTTGATGAAACAGTTGCAATATCTGACGAACGACACCAGCCCCTAAGCCGATAGCGGTAATCGTCCAACCATAGCCCCAACACAAACCGTGCGGAACATGCCTAATGGGATCGGTGCAGCCGCAAGACGCCAGGCGTCAATCAGCAGGGATTTCCATAGCAGACATTACTAGTCACGCAAATCAACTTACACTCTGCTCCCGAAGTCGTATACGTCCAACAACGTCTGAAGCCACATACATCCGAAACCTGGTTTCAACGATCGACGAACAAGATTATAATGATGCGCAACGACACCATCTTTCGTCGGGAATAAGGCTCATTTTTTATATTCTAATTTAGTCAGCAACTTTTGAACGCATAGATTTCTGGGATCAGAGCTCACACTAAGCAGCGCTTGTTGTGTGTGCTCTGACCACTACCATCCGATCTCGCAATTCCAGATCAACGACAGAATTTGGTGGCAAAAGCGTTCCTTACCGCAATGTTCGGCACAGTTCGTCCTGTCTCTGACGTCATCTGACCTTTATCGCGGCAGCCGTCACTGGCTGCAAGCCATGCCTGTCAAGGGCAAATAGCGAGCGAGCGCCTCCCCCCCCCCCCCCCCCCCTATGGTGGATGAATCGGGAGGCCGGCACTCTAGCCAGCTGAACCATCGGGACTGACATAAAGCAAACAAAAATCGTGAAATGTCCTGCTTTTTTAGCGCGTTTGACGCTAGTTTTTCTCGCTCGGCCTCGCCAATCGTATGTTGCAAGACTCACTAGTATGGTAGAATCTTAACGGTCGTGACACGCGAAAGATTCGTCACCAGATTATGCTCCAAGCTCATGTGTGGGACTTGGGGTCCATTTACAAACAAAGACAGAGCGGAGATTCGTGATTTTCATTGGTCGGGACCTTTCAGTCTGTGTCAGCCAAGGGACCACGTTGCCTAACAAGGGTTCGTTATTGACAAGGAGCTCAGAGTCGGCCTGGGACAGTGTTCAGACAGGGACGCGACCCGAAAGCCAGCGGCCTCGTGCGTTGGCCGAACCCCCTGACAATGAAAGAGAGAGATGAAAGTTAACGATGTGAGTGCACGGCGCGATAATGGAAGGCGGGGGCCCCGGTACCGAATGGAAGGCTTTTGATCCTATTCCAGCCACGGACCCGTTATGCCAACTGTAGTCTCTATGCCAATTATGGAAACCACTATAAGAACTTTTTTGCATCAATGAGGGCCTTTGCGTCCACTTGGGAAAATATGGCCGGATCATGGGGCCCCCGGCATCAGGTAGGCGACCAATGTATGATGTATTCCTGTCAGGGTGTCTGTTTTGGCCAGGGGAGCCCAGTCCTGCGCCACCGGCATGATAGCCAGCAGGCACCCTGCACTGCAACCAAATGGCCCTGAAATCCCTGACCGAAATATAATGTACCCCTTATGGTCCCCATTGGGTCCTTACCCGCTAAAGGAAAGCAGTTTCCTTAATGTTCAAAGGGGTGGATTACAATGAAGCCAAAATGGAAAAAACGCAAACGAGGTGTCATCCTTGTTTAGAATAAGCATGTGAAACTCATTGCATAAACAGTTTTGGGCCTCTATGCTCACAACCTTAAGAGCAAGAACACCAATGGCCGGGGTTGCAGCTTTCATGAGACCAGGACGGCATCGGCTGTTGCGGCCAACACCGGGTGGCGAGCGCCTGGCGCCCGAGAACAGCCATCGTGAAATAATGCTGCCGAAAGTCTTTAAACCAATCCGTACGTTCAGAAATTGAGCTGCGGCGTATATCCCACTTGAATGAATGAATTAAGCTTATCCTCTGATGACATACAGCGACAGCAGCACGAAAATAGAGATTCTGCCTTTGGTTGTTCACTTCTACCATAAAAACCTTGAAACGGTTCGCTGAATGAATGCTTATCCGTCTATGTCATAAATCTAGCAATTGCACAGGTGAAATAGACTCCTGAAACATCCTCCAAACGCTCCAATTGACATCATAAAGCGTTCAAAGGCACTTCCTTCAGAAATGTTGCGCTTTCGTCGTCTGCCCGTTGGCCACCGCTCAGTGTTAGATACGGGACCGACGCGGCATGGCCTCTGGAGACTGCGACGCTGGGCACCAGTGGTGTTTGTTTATGTCAGGCTTGCGAGAGCGCATGGCCAAAACCAGATTATGCAATTCTTGCCCTAGTTGATCCTGAACAAAGTCAAGCATTCTGAGAC
>NW_023597034.1:24742918-24748314 GCF_011947565.3 Pollicipes pollicipes
GAAACTAAAGGGGTTTAGGTCTTAACACGGGCAGGGTTGTGAAAAGCATGGAAAGGTCTTCAAAATGGCTGTTTCAGTTCAAAACCCCATATAAATGTGGAACACTGGTTTTAAGAAGTCGCTGACTTTTAAACATTTGATGGAAACGTCTTGAATGGCTCGATTTCTGGAGCAAAGTCAAAGCCTTCGAAGCGCTTAACAGTGCAATTCAGTGCACTTAACTTTTCAACACAATTTGTTTGCTCCGGGGACGTATTTTGACAGAGACGCATCTATATAAATGAATACTGGTAGCAAAACATGTCGTTCGTACCTACCATTTGCCTTTCGTTTCAAATTTAAGCAATGGTCAGGCACTGTGGTCTGTACTTTCCTACGCAAGACATAATATTTAGGTAAATTGACAAACGCCGTATGGCTTGGTAAACAAGACCTTCTGGCGTAATGAAACCTGATCAGTTGGGTTAATTCCATGCTAGATCTTGGGCTGGATCCTCAAAGAGTCCAATCAGCAAGAAGTGCTTGTCACCGAGTGCACTCCCGAATCCAGAGCCATTAATAAGGACACGGATGTCGATTTGTATATTTTTGGGTGGGTCACTGGCCTCCCCCAATGTTTAATCTGGCCTTCCAACGGCGAGTTTGGTCCCCCTCCCAACCTTCTGGAACCCAAGCTCATGTGGGAAATGACAAAAAGAAGCTCGAAATTACACAACATTTAGAGACGGCTTTTAATGATAGCTTCACGGGTAAAAAAAGAAAACTGAAATGTACGACATCAAGTCCAGTTTAGTGCCCCTTACTGAGCTAGTCACACTTTAAAGCACTCCGTTCGTTCCGTTTACTTCAGTTTTTCCTTTTTTTTCCTGTACGCCGCTGACTATGATCTAGTTTGTGCTTTTATGGAAGTGCTTTAGCATCATTCAGCGATGTTCAAGCATGTAGACCGCAGCAAGTTGCGTTGTTTTGGTACATCTTATCGGAAAATAGAAACAACATGTTATGAATTTTTAGCGGCCTACACTTGGAGAAGACCTTGAAATATTCATGAATATTCGATGAAATTTCACGTGCATCTTCGAAAACAGTTGTAAAATCTGACGAACGACACCAGCCCCTAGCCGATAGCGGTAATCGTCCGACCATAGCCACCAACACAAACCGTGTGGAACATGCCTAATGGGATCGGTGCAGCCGCAAGACGCCAGGCGGCAATCAGCGGGGATTTCCATAGCAGACATTACTAGTCACGCAAATCAACTTACACTCTGCTCCCGAAGTCGTATACGTCCAACAACGTCTGAAGCCACATAACATCCGAAACCTGGTTTCGACGATCGACGACGAACAAGATTATAATGATGCGCAACGACGCCATCTTTCGTCGGGGAATAAGACTCATTTTTTATATTTCTATAATTTGGTCAGCAACTTTTGAACGCATAAATTTCTGGGATCAGAGCTCACGCTAAGCAGTGCTTGTTGTGTGTGGTCTGACCCCTACCATCCGATCTCGCAATTCCAGATCAACGACAGAATTTGGTGGCAAAAGCGTTCCCTGCCGCAATGTTCGGCACAGTTCGTCCTGATCTCTGACGTCATCTGACCTTTTTCGCGGCAGCCGTCACTGGCTGCAAGTCATGCCTGTCAAGGGCAAATAGCGAGCGAGCGCCTCCCCCCCCCCCCCCCCCCTATGGTGGATGAATCGGGAGGCCGGCACCCTAGCCAGCTGAGCCATCGGGACTGACATAAAGCAAACAAAAATCGTGAAATGTCCTGTTTTAGTGTTTGCGCGTTAGTTTTTCTCGCTCGGCCCCAATCGTATGTTGCAAGACTCACTAGTATGGTAGAATCTTAACGGTCGTGACACGCCAAAGATTCGTCACCAGATTATGCTCCAAGCTCATGTGTGGGACTTGGGGTCCATTTACAAACAAAGACAGAGCGGAGATTCGTGATTTTCATTGGTCGGGACCATTCAGTCTTGTGTCAGCCAAGGGACCACGTTGCCTAACAAGGGTTCGTTATTGACAAGGAGCTCAGAGTGGGCCTGGGACAGTGTTCAGACAGGGACGCGACCCGAAAGCCAGCGGCCTCGTGCGTTGGCCGAAGCCCCCTGACAGTGAAAGTAGAGATGAAAGTTGACGATGTGAGTGCACGGCGCGATAATGGAAGGCGGGGCCCCGGTACCGAATGGAAGGCTTTTGATCCTATTCCAGCCACGGACCCGTTATGCCGAACTGTAGTCTCTATGCCAATTATGGAACACCTATAACTTTTTTGCATAAATGAGGGCCTTTGCGTCCACTTGGGAAAATATGGCCGGATCAGGAGGCCCCCGGCATCAGGTAGGCGACCAATGTATGATGTATCCCTGTCAGGGTGTCTGTTTTGGCCGGGGGATCCCAGTCCTGCGCCACCGGCATGATAGCCAGCAGGCAACCCCACTGCAACCAAATGACCCTGAAACCCCTGACCGAAAATATAATGTACCCCTTATGGTACCCATTGGGTCCTTGCCGCTAAAGGAAAGCAGTTTCCTTAATGTTCAAAGGGTGGATTACAATGAAGCCAAAATGGAAAAAAACGCAAACGAGGTGTTCATCCTTGTTTAGAATAAGCAGTGTGAAACTCATTGCAAAACAGTTTTGGGCCTCTATGCTCACAACCTTAAGAGCAAGAACACCAATGGCCGGGGTTGCAGCTTTCATGAGACCAGGACGGCATCGGCTGTTGCGGCCAACACCGGGTGGCGAGCGCCTGGCGCCCGAGAACAGCCATCGTGAAAGAATGCTGCCGAAAGTCTTTAAACCAATCCGTACTGTTCACAAATTGAACTGCGGCGTATATCCCACTTGAATGAATTCGAGCTTATCCTCGGATGACACATACAGCGACAGCAGCACGAAAATAGAGATTCTGCCTTTGGTTGTTCACTTCTACCATAAAAACCTTGAAACGGTTCGCTGAATGAATGCTTATCCGTCTATGTCATAAATCTAGCAATTGCACAGGTGAAATAGACTCCTGAAACATCCTCCAAACGCTCCAATTGACATCATAAAGCGTTCAAAGGCACTTCCTTCAGAAATGTTGCGCTTTCGTCGTCTGCCCGTTGGCCACCGCTCAGTGTTAGATACGGGACCGACGCGGCATGGCCTCTGGAGACTGCGACGCTGGGCACCAGTGGTGTTTGTTTATGTCAGGCTTGCGAGAGCGCATGGCCAAAACCAGATTATGCAATTCTTGCCCTAGTTGATCCTGAACAAAGTCGAGCATTCTGAGACCAAAACAGGTTTATTTGACCGCAAATATACGACTTTATTTAAAATAAGATCTACGTTTGCGATGTCTCTACACAACCCTGTCCCTGTAAAGTCCTGTAGGTACAGCCACTGAGTGTCACCGGCTTGGAAAGAGTTCGCTGAAGCATTGTGAAGTGAATGGCACCGGTGTATTGTTTTCAGTTTATTGACTTAAAAATACAAACAGCATTGTATCTTTTGGTGACTTCTGCTTTTTAAAAAGGGTAGGGCTCTGTTCGAAATGAAGTGGTCCGTAGCCGATGACTTCTTGTTTTGGGTTGTAGCCTTTTCTCATGGCGAGAGCTTGGTCAACCCTGTGTCCCACCCATCCCCAACCCCCCAATTACCAAGACTCTGGCTGGCTCGTCCCTGCGCTGGTACGCTTATTGGGCACCGGACATGCGAACGTAAGTATCATGTAAAACTGAAAGGTCATCTCAAGTAGCAACGCTGTTACAAAATCAACCTGCACTGCGCATGACATTGGTATGGCGGGTGTTATATACAGATACATTTACAAACACACACACACACACACACACACACACACACACACACACACACACACACACACACACACACACACACACACACACACACACACACACACACACATATATATATATTATATATATATATATATATATATATATATATATATATATATAAAACTGATATCAGAGCATTAGGCACGAAATCCGAGAAGATTTTGACTGTGTTCCCTCATGACGACTTCCGCAAATCTGTCCCCCCCCAATCATTTTCAGAACTCGTCTCCCATGAATAAGGAAACCCATGTATAATCATGTGTGTATCGGTGCTTAAAAGGGTGTTCCACATTCATATGGGGATTTAACTAAAAGAGCCATATTGAACACCTCTCTGTGCCATTCACAAACCTTCAAGAGCGAGAACTTGCTTTAAGAACATCTTAAGATAAGGACGTGATATTTGACGTGTCGAATGAAGATACAATAGTGCGCGCGTGTGCTGAAACAAACCGATTTAACAATGCCGCGTTGCTGAGCATGCACGGCAATGCCCGCAAAACAGGTGACGACAACTTGGAACACAGCCCGTGTTATAACATTTATATAACCTGTATATAACATGCATTTTGATAGCAAGTGATTCGCACATTACTCTGTTTGACGCATGTACAACATGTCAGTTTAAAAATACATTCTGTTGCCTTTTCATGCGGCGTTGATTACAGAGTCGGATAAAAGTCTGCAAGATATAAGTGCGTGTTCCAAAATAAACGAACGAAGCAATATATGACAAGGTGTGTACAACCGAAACCTAAGCAAGGTACGAAGAACTGCGGATAAAACGTTCCATGCAGTTATGGTAGGTCAGCTTAAGGAGAAACAATTCGCCCGTTGTCGGCAAGACTGACAGAGAACAGAAAAGTAGCCATCGGGGATGAGCGGAAGCCCGCTGTGGTGGAGCATGCATGAACCTATCGCGACCACCGATCAGCATACGGTGAGCTTACCATCACCGACAGACAGCAACACTGGAAACTTACGCAGGTCTAGCAGGCTGTGACATTGACAAATAGATTCGTCAGTAAACCAAACCTATCATCATCACGATATGGCTGCCAATTCTGCGAACAAAATCTACAAATGCCCATTGGGATGAATACGAGGAAGCTCCAACAAGGCAAGACTGCCCTTTCTGGTTAGTTCAGTGGTAAAATGATCGACTTGTTATTAGAAAACCCCGTTCCGAATCCCAGCCATTCCAAGGATAAAAACTGAGGTATGACGCGTACCGGGCTGCAATCCGAACACCAAACACATCCCATGAGAACCCAGTAACATTTGAAGATGGCCGGATAATTAAGTGGCCGAGACATTATGCACATACTAACACACCACACGAGGACGATGGCCAAAAGATCTACTGCACCCGTAATACTAATGCCTCATCTCAATAACGCCGTAAAAGTAGTGGATACGTTATTATGTGCTTCCCACAATGATTCACGGGTTGTCATTGCCGCAATTTCAGGTGAAATCACACAACAATAGCACTCATTTCATTTTGATGTGACAAGGTGTGCCATGTGAGACAATTATTCAC
>NW_023597034.1:24749206-24923005 GCF_011947565.3 Pollicipes pollicipes
CAGCGTCACTCGGCTGCCGGTGCTCGTCAAGGGCGTGATGACGCCAGAGGACGCCGTCGCCGCCGCCGACCGCGGCGCCAGCGGCGTCATCGTCTCCAACCACGGCGGCCGCCAGCTGGACGGTTGTATTGTGACGGTGGACGCGCTGGGCCCGGTGGTGGCCGCCGTCGGTCCACCGCTGTCCCGTCTTCATGGACGGCGGCATGCGGCGCGGCACCGACGCGCTCAAGGCGCTGGCACTGGGCGCGCGCATGGTGTTCGTGGGCCGGCCGCTGCTCTGGGGCCTTGCGCACGACAGACAGCGCGGCGCCCGGCTGGTGCTGCAGCTGCTGCACAGCGAGCTCCGACTGGCCATGGGACTCTGCGGTGAGCTATAGCACAGTACTGGAGGAGAGCTGGCTATGGACTCTATGATGATACATAGCACAGGACTAAAGGAGAGCAGGCCATGGAACTCTGTAATGAGCTTTAGCACAGCATTGGAGGGAGCTGAATATGTAAATCTGTGATGAGCTGTAGCACAGCGGTGGAGGGGAGCTGGCCATGAGACTTTGGTAATCTATAACACAGAAATGGATGGGAGGTAGCATGGGACTCTGCAGGGGACTATAGCAGATGACTGCAGCTGGCTATGGAACTTTGGCTATATGGAGCTCGTGAAAGCCACAGGTCCAAAGTCTATGAGCTATGTTCGAGACAGGAGAGGAAGTGGCCGTCAGCTGTGAGTTGAGCTAGATACAGGACTGGAGGTGGTCGATCCATGCCACTCCGTGGTGATTTGTAAACAAGAGCGGGGTGGTGGCGAGTAGCTGGCCATGTGACTGCGGTGAGATGTGCACAGGAGTGTTGAGGAGTTCGTCATTAGCCTGTGTAATAAGCCATAATAGAGGACTGGAATGAAGCTGGCCAGGGTTCTCTGTAGCGATGTTTTGAATTGGACTTCAGGGAAGCTGACCAGAGGGCTCTGTGATTAAAGCACAACACAGGACTACTTGAGCTATGCATGGGACTATATGGTGGGTCGCGTATGGGGCTAGGAAGCTGGCCATTGAAGTGTGCGGTGTGCTAGCCATTGAATTGTGCGGTGTACTGGCCATTGAATTGTGAAGTGTGCTGGCCATTGAACAGGGCGAAAAGCTCCATTCTATGTGGCTACTAGCGACATGCGATGGGCTGCATAGGCATTTTCGGTTGTGGGCTACCTGGGACTTCAACGGTAGTTTGCCATGTAACAGGATGTGTGCCATAAACGGTACCCAGTGACAAAAATTCAGTTTTCATTCGCAGATGTTACGAAGGTGGCTGATGCAACCGGAGAAATTTTCGAGAAATCAGAACGCTCACAGCTTTAATGCAAGACACCCAAGAACCATGACCAGCTGGTGATGTTCCCACATCTGCAGCACGCTAACATTTGTGTTAGGGATCTGCACATCCTTGCTGTTAAACAAATGTATGAGATGACAAGGACTGTGACGCTGTGATGAAGACATGCATCATATATTACAGAACGAGCCTATGGGCACGAAGGTGGCTGGTACAAAAGGGGATAATGGTATGCTATTTGTCAGCTCAGTTGTGGTATGCTTCGGACTGGAGCTATGAACTAGCAGGCAGTAGGATGTGCTCGATAAGTAGTCCTCCGTGTTTATCAATGCTGTGTCTTATGGGCACCACGGAGGTGGCGAGTGGTAACTGGAAAAGTTCTAGGAATATCGGAGCGATCGCAGGTGTACCACATGGGGATAAATGAGCATTGAAAAAGGCCGAACATCCTGCATGTAATTGCTCAGGAATGTGTTGTGAGCATGGACGGCATGCTGTCACGTAGTTCAAAACACACCTGGACAGTGGTGCCGCGAGCGAGGAACGATGATGTGTACTATGGAATGGTGAAATGGCATTTCATTCGTCAATAAATAGGGACCAATGTCCACAACACTGAAGAGGCATTTCCAAAAATATCTAAGCGCGGCTTTAGATTTTATTACATTTTGCCCTCGGCGAATAAATGACGAAGGTGAGTTTTATTTTGCGAAAGCGTTTATCGTCCATGGCCTTGCGAAAGGTAAACTGAATAATAATGAGATAACTCACGAATTTACCGGTGATATCGAAAAACGGTAACAAGAGAAAGACAAACTGGAACTACAGGTTGAGCCACACATTAGTCATGAAAGACGTTGATCTTTAAAATGCAATTCAGCGCGCAAATACGGGAAAGTCAGAGCGACCATTCTTCTACATCTCCTACATGGCGTTTACCAAATACTTTTTGTTCATAAAACAGAACAATAAAGTGTCGTTTGTTTTACTCTTAAACCCATTCTGCAGTAGTGAGTCGCGTGGCCTTATTCGCCTTTGTGCGTCATGCAGGGACGTCAGTTTATACACTTTCGTGTCCTGGGCCGGTCCCCCTAATGGTCATTTGACCAACCCCCCCCCCCAATGCAAAGAGAGTACTGATCAGAGAAATGCAGACTCAATTTATCATTGGTAAACCAGGTACCAAGACGCATTACCATTATTATTACGCCCGTGTTGCATCAAAGGACGTTCTTTAGGCATCTAATGTTATTGTCATGCAAACTCATTTATATGTTAGGTCAGTCTGCGAATGTTTTACCAATATTTCACAAGGCAACGCGTGGACTGGTGTAGAGAACAGTTGACTGCGATATAAACGGATGCTCAAAAGTGATAACTAACTCTTCTTTCTGCCCTGACATGCATTTCAAAGAGACTTTCCAGGTGCAGTTCTCATCCACACCAATCGGACGTGCATGATTATCGCTTTGGTGGCCTTGACAAGGTCAGCACTTCTAAGGTCAAGCTAAGTCAAACTGAAATATTTGTAAAAAAAAGTTATTTGAAGGCCACACGACTTAAACCGTAACAGTACATATCTGGCAGCTTTGGAAGGGATTCTAACGTCGTTTCACTGTTTTCAACATCGGTATGGTTTTAGTATTCCATATAGCCGCAAAGGCTAATACCATAACAGCTTTCACATTGACGTGGCGTGGAATCATAGGTAACATGGGTCGATGTCAATTAGTGCCCCTCTGGTATAATTTTGCATGTGGCGTTCAACGCTGTCGTGTGCATAGTCGAAGCATGCTGACTTCTTGAGGTAACAGGAAAGGTGCATTACGTGTTATTTTGATGATAGTGACGTCATTTGACCTGTCGAGGGCACCACTTACTATCATTGAGACTCATTGCAAAAGACAGCATTGTGCGCTCCGTTTAATCTGAAGGTGAATCAGCGCTACCCCAAACATCAAGCTCCAGAGTAATAAAACAAGTTGGTTTTGACCTTGGTGTAAGCTTCATACTTGCCCTAGTTGAATAGAGCTTGCTAATTCAATTTTTGTGTTGCATAAGAAACTGTGTCAGAGATGTATGGCTTCGTCTAACATTCTGTTGCTGCATTAGCTTTAACATTTCGCTATAATCTGACTTCGCTGAACCATGGCTTGGCTTAGACCTGCCCTAGGCCAGCGACCTTACAATTTACACTGAAATTTTTGGGTGCCAAACGATCTGCTATTTAATTGCCTACAGCCAAGCACGACTTGGCACGGCTACGCCGTGGTCTTCAAGACTAATTCCGGAATAACTTTCAGCAGGTCAAATAGATCCGCAAACCGAAAGCGTGTTTAGGCACGAGCACGCCCCTGGTCTGCAACACACGAAACGCATGTATCCGTCTTGGCGCCGCAGCGGCGCAGACACTTCGGAACATATATTCTTGAGTTACACCGCACACTCAACGTGTTACACGTCACGTCTTCTCCTTGTGTGCATCAAACAACCCCGCTCACCTTGATCTAGGTGGTTACCACTCCTCTTGATCTTTGGTCCTCGATCCTCGGCCCTCGATCCAGTTCAAGTCTGGTCGATCCAGTTCAGTTGCTAGGCCTCCGTGACCACATGTCCCTGTGCCCGGGGTGCACCGGATCATAAACCGCCACTGGTGCCGCTCGTCATAGAGCCACAAACAAGACGGCGCTGAATGTAAGCAAAGCTGCAGAACAGCGAGGATGCTCTACAGTGCATCCCGTTGCGGCCATATGGGCATACTCCATCTGACCGTCCTCCAACCAGTGGTGAATTTATACACCGAGACGCTGCAGGTGAGGGCACTTGGGACACACCATATATTTACAGGAAACAAGCCCACATCTTCATGCAAAACAGTGGTCTATCCAGTGGTTCGCATGCGTCGCGTTCTACAACTCTGCAAAATGTGAGACAGTAACGATGAGGGCTGTTAGGTTCAGGTGTTGAATTCTAACTGTGCTCTCCTTTCCTTTCGTTTCCGTGTTATGTGCTCAGAACTGTCCTGCGCTATCATTCGTAATCCCACCAGTTACTATGCCCGTCAGTTGTTATCCGACGTGATTACGGTAAGCATCGTTATCACGTCACACCATGTCGAGCATTTACACCAAACAAATGAGCACAATGAATAATTTGATGGAAGTGTTAATAACAATCAGAGTTTGCATCGTTGTCACGTACAGTTGACATCGTTGTCACGTCACACCGTGTTTAGCATTTACACCGATTAAAAGAGTACAATGAATTATTTGATAGTAAGATTAATGACGGCCAGTGTTAAAGGCTATTTTGGTGCGTTAACGACTTTCAACATACCAGGAGGTAGTGATAAAACGACATTGCAGTGCTAAATAGTGACTATCTTAACGGTACTCAATGTTTCGCGCCGCGCTCAGCCTCAAGAGTGAGAAAGGTTCCCACAGACTCAGCAAAATATTAACTGGAAAAATAAGACACTTCAGACAGAAAACCTACTCAGTTTGTGTAGACACTGTCACTAAAAGCCGTCAAAGAAACATAAGGCATCCGAGCCCCCAATATCCCGCATGCGTTCCAACGTTAAAAGCTGCCAATAAGACAACTCAACACAGGCAGTTCTCCTTAGACAACTCAAGACAACTCAAGACGTCACACAACTCAAGTTGGAACCGGCCAAAAACTAGCTTTCAATATCGTGTTTTTATCACAAGTGCTGCTATCAACAGATCAGTGAGTTGAGATGATGTTCATCATATGGGCTACTCCAAATTAGGTTAAGTTGGTCAAGTACATGGCAAGTGGCAATAGGAGTTGTGCAAGAATCAGTAACTCACGACTGCTGCTGTGATACCAACAGGTTATACAGGATGAGACGATGTAAGGCTTCTTTAGGCTAGTCATGGGCTGCTTTCATGGAAATAAGCATTGGTATTTTGTAAGAAACAGTGACAAAATGTTTGTTTTCCCTGATATCTTAACAGAAGCCAGAAGTATGTCTATTGTGTTTGACTTGGTGATGGGCTGATGTGTAGGAGTCCAAAGTTTTTCCCTTGAGTTGTTTTTTTACTTGTTTAATTGTCTTGTTATTTTGTTATTGAACTCCTTTGCTCTGTTTTGTTTTAAAAGTGCTGTGGAAGGGAACTGAAAAGTGCAGCCTCAAATTATTGGTGTTGATAGTTTGTTATGCTCAAGATACTGTCATGAAATTACTATGTTTTAACACGCTCTCGGTTGGCCGGCTAGACACCCTTCGCTCAGGTGTGGGGGAGGGGGCAGTTTGACAGCCCCCCTCTGAGATCTCGGGAATTAAGAAAGCTAGAGACACCAAATTTACAGCGTGTCTTGACCTATACGTGAACTCACTTAGGTTATGGTTTTAGCTTCCTAGGTCATGGCCTTCAGGCCAAATAAGGCCAAACAAGGTCAAATTCAAGGTTGTCTCCAAAGCGCCCCAGAACCTAGACAACTGTCTCTAAGGAAAAGTTCACAAGCCCATTTGAGGTCATTGACCTTATTTGATCCTTTGAAGGTCATGGTGACCAAAATGATACAAGACTGATATGCGTTTTGCATTTGAATAAGCGACTAAGATTACACTAGGCAGTATGTTCATAAAACAAAACGTTCGACCCGGGTCATCTTAGGTCAATGGCCTGTTCTGACCTCTAAGAAGTCAATTGAAGATGTATCATGCACTTCCTGCTGTCAATAAATTCGAAATGAGCACCAGAAACTATCATATACAGCATGCCCTAGAGTAATAAATCAGGTTGGTATTGACCTTGGTCTGACCATCATACCTTACCTTAGGTCAACGTATTCCCTAGAAATTACCTTCGCGGCAACCATGGGCTGACTTTGACCTGTCACAGGCTAACAACCTTACAAAGTACATCTAAAATGTGTATTTCAAACGATCCGCTATGCAATTTTCTACAGCTGTGCAAAATTTGGCGCGGCTACGCCGTGCTGTTCAGACACCCCCGGGAAAAGCCCTCGGGGATCATTTTGCCCCCCCCCCCCCGCACCCCCCGCCCGAGAGCGTGTTAATGTATTCTGTTTCACTTTCAAGGCCTAAGATGTTAAAAAACCAAATGGTTTTGCCAGGTTCCTGATATTACGTTCATGCCAACTTGAAATGGATGTCTTTGCTGCTGAAGCATCAGTCACGAGCTCATAAGTTCCATCTTTTTTAAATTTATTTTTTCACTCCCGCATAGTCTTTTTGCGATGGAATTTGTCACTCCCACCCCAGTTCAAAAGCAATTCTAGCTCCCTGCCTAAAAATGCTGTTCGAAATACTGCCCCATGATGAAGTTTGCATGCTCAGCCTCGAGTGAATGTTACGAAAATGCACCGATGATAAGATTATGCGGTCCATATTGTCTTTACCTCTTTCTAAAATATGAGCTTATTTCATCATATCTGATGCTCAGTTCGATATTTTCAATGGTGGAACTTACCCTTTAAGGGGAGGGGCGCGGAAACCATGCTCAAGTTGGGGAGGGCAAAAAACTGGATGCCAAAACAGGACCTGTAAGATTAGAAGGTGAACCTTCTAAAAGTGCAAATAGGCCTTTTACAATAATGAATGGGGCCTCCACAGGTCAGAATGGCCTCTCCAGAGTCAGAATGGGCTCTATGCAGGACAAAATAGTTTCTCCATAGTCAGTAATGGACTTCTAAAGGTTAGAATGAACCCAATGCAGCTTAGAGTAAAACCTCTGCAGATCACAATGGGCCCTCTACGGGCCGGAATGTAACCTTTACAAGCCATAATAGGCGCTCTACAGACTAGAATGGGGCCTCTGCAGGTCACCATGGACTCTCCGCAGTCGAAGGCACTTATATGGTCAAATTAGGCCCTTTTTATGCTAGATGGCTCTCTAGATACTACACGCATGTTACATGGCTAGAATAGACCCTCCACAGCCAACAACGGCTCTTCCACAAGTCATAATGGGCATTCTGCAGTCAATAATGGACACTACTCAAGCCTGAATGGGCCCTCTGCGGTGAAAAGTGACTTTCCTGTCACCGACGAAATTTGGAACCGTCTGAATCGTCATCTGGAGCCAAACATTTCAGCAACGGACGCAGGATAATTTTAAAAGCACTGAATGACAAACACAAAAACAACTGAAATGTAATGCGGCATAGCCACCAAATCTCTCGTTTCGGGACTCCATTTGTACCAAAGCATCGTTATCTGGCCATCAAAGATGCATGATGGTTGAGACTTAACTAAAAAAATCATAAGACAAAGGCGTACCTAACCTAACCAGCCCAGACGCTTATGGTTGTCTATTCAGTTGAAGCGGGGCAGGGGAGTATTGTTTCTCCTATTAAGCGATGTTTTTTTTGCTCTCATTTTCAATTCCTTATTTTTCTATAATACAAATTGTTCACGGTTTTGGCCCTCCCCCCAGACCACTTTTGAAAAACTACACCTCTGCTTCCGACTCTGAAACGGAAAGTCTGCCAAATCAGGGAAAAACATTTCTTAGTGCATTTTCAACGCACGCTCAGTCATTTTCTTCCTGCAACCCACCGTCCCTCACGCCTAATTATTTTGCAAAACTGCATCCCCTTATCCCTACATTTAAAGATAACGTTGTTCTACAAGCACCTGAAAACAATATCACTTTTGGTTTTGTTGCGCTATCATAAAACCACCTGGAAGAGTTGGCGACCTTCAATGGTCGCTGACAAATTGGCAATGTCAGCCCCAGTGTCGGCGAGCTGGGTTTGGGGACCGCTTAAAATATTTCCCTTAATGCATTATTAGATAATATCGCCCCTGATTACGGTATGTCCTACACGGCCTTTACCAAATACTTCTTTTTGTTTAGAAAACAAAACAATCATGCGTCGTTTGTTTTACGCTTAAACTCATTCTAAAGTAGTGATTTGCGTGGCCTTATTCGCCCTTGTGCGTCATGCAGGAGGTCAGTTTATACACTTGTCCTGTCCTGAGCCGGTCTCCCCAATGGTAATCTGACTCCCATCCCCCCCCCCCTCAAAGAGAGTACTGACCAGAGAAATGCGGACTCAGTTTATCATTGGTACACCAGGTACCAAGGCGCATCACTATTATTATGATGCCTGTCTTGCATTAAAGGATGTTCTTTACGCATCTAATCTTATTGTCATGCAAACTCATTCATATGTTAAGTCAGTCTGCGAATGTTTTACCAATATGTCACATGGCAACACGCGGACTGGGACAAAGCACAGCTGACCGCGATATGTGATCGGTGAACGACTGCTCAAAATTGTTAACTATTTCTTCTTTACGTTCTGAAATGCACTTCAAAGTGATTTTTCAGATGCAATTTTCATCGATATCAATCGGACGTGCATAATGATCGCTTTGCTGGTGTTGACAAGGTCAGCCATTCTAAAGTGAATCTAAGTCAAAATAAAATATTTGTAAGAATAAGTTAATCTTTGAAGGCTAATTAAATTTTGGTGTTGCGTAGGAAACTATGTCAGATTTGCATGGCTTCGTCTAACACCCCCATTGTTGCATTAGATTTAACAATTCGCTGTAAACTGTCTTCGCTGAACCATGGCTTGAATTAGATCTGCCCTAGAGCAGCGACCTTACAAGGTGTATTAAAATTTTTGGTGCCCAACGCTCCGTTATTTAATTGCCTGCAGCTAAGCACGATTTGGCGCGGCTACGCTGTGGCCTTCGAAGTTAAATCCGGAATAACCTTCGGCGGGTCCAATTGACCCCCACCCGAAAACGTGTTTAGGCACGAACGCGCTCATGATCTCTGCAACACACGAAACGCATATGTCCGTCTAGGCGTCGCAGCAGTGCAGACACTTCGGAACATATATTATTGAGTTACAGCGCACACTCAACATGTTACACGTCACCTCTTCTCCTTGTGTGCATCAAACAACCCCGCTCACCTTGATCTAGGTGGTTACCACTCCTCTCGATCTTTGGTCCTCGATCCTCGGCCCTCGATCCAGTTCAAGTCTGGTCGATCCAGTTCAGTTGCTAGGCCTCCGCGGCAACATGTCCCTGTGCCTGGGTGCACCGGATCATAAACCGCCACTGGCGCCGCACGTGATAGAGCCACAAACAAGACGGCGCTAAGTGTAAACAAAGCTGCAGAACAGCGAGGTGCTCTACAGTGCATCGCGCTGCGGCCGTCGGGGCGCACTCCGTCTGACAGTCGCCCAACCAGTGGTGAATTTATACACCGAAACGCTGCAGGCGAGGGCACTTGGGACACACCATGTATATACAGGAAATCCCACATCTTCATGCAGATCTGTGGTCTACCCCGTGGTTCGCATGTGTCGCATTCTACAACTCTGTAAAAATGTGATACAGCGACGTCGAAGACTCCTAGGTTCAGGTGTTGAATTCTAACTGTGCTATCTCCTTTTTCATTCGTTTCCGTGTTATGTACACAGAAGTGTCCTGCGTTATCGTTCGTAATCCCGCCAGTTACAGGCCCGTCAGTTGTTATCAGGCATGGTTACAGTTGGCATCGATGTCATGTCACAGCATGTTCAGCATTTACACCCAATAAATGAGCACAATAAAAATGTGATAGTAGTGTTAAAAACACTCGGTGTTTGCATCGTTGTCACGTACAGTTGGCATCGCTGTCACGTCACGCCGTGTTCAGCATTTACACCGATTAAATGAGCACCATAAATAATTTGATAGCAGTGTTAATAACACTCAGTGTTAAAAGTTATTATGGTGAGTTCACCACTTTGAACATACCACGAGATAGTGATCAAACGACATTGCAGTGCCAAATAATGATTATTTTAACGGTACTCAATGTTTCGCGCCACGCTCATCCTCAAGAGTGAGAAAGGTTCGGACAGACTCAGTAAAATATCAAACTGCTTACTGCGTATCGGTCACCATGAACACTGCCTTGAACAACCTGGACGTGCCTAGCTTAAAAATGATGTTCGAACTAGGTCCCATGATGAGGTTTGCATGCTCAGCCTCGGGTGAATATTACGAAGCTGCAACGATAATATGATTGTGTGGTCCGTATTGTCTTTTCCTGTTGCTAAAATATGACCTTATTTCATCGCATCTGATGATCAGTTCGATATTTTCAATGGTGGAACTTTTTCTTTAAGGGGAGGGGCGCGGAAACTATACTTAAGTTGGGGAGATAAAAAAACGATGTCAAATGGGGCCTGTTACATTAGAAGGTGAATTTCTTATAAGTCAAAATAGGCATTTTGCAATCATTAATGGGGCCTCTTCAGGTCAGAATGACCCCTCAAGATTCGAAATTGGCTTTTTGCAGGACAAAATAGTTTCTCCATAGTCAGTAATGGACTTCTAAAGCTTAGAATGGACCCACTGCAGGTTAGAATCAAATCTCTGCAGGTCACAATGGACCTTCTACGGGCCAGAGTGGCCTCTTTACAAACCATAATAGGCACTCTACAGACTAGAATGGGGCCTCTGCAGGTCACCATGGACTCTCCGCAGTCAAAAGCATTCCTAAGGTCAAAATAGGCCCTCTGCACGCTAGATGGCTCTTAGATGCTACATGTATGTTACATGGCTAGAATGGACCCTCCACAACCGACAGCGGCTCTTTTTATATTTTAAAAGCACCGTGCCAAAAACACAAAGACAACTGAAATGTAATGCGGAATAACCACCAAACATCTCGTTTCGGGGGTTCATTTGCACCAAAGCGTCGTTTTCTGGCCATCAAAGATGCACGGTGGTTGAGACTTAACTAATAAAATTATAAGATAAAGGCATACCTAACATAACCAACCTACACGCACATGGTTTTCTATTCAGTTGAGGCGGGGGGAGTATTATTTCTCCTATTAAGCGATTTTTTTTTTGGTCTCATTTTTCATTCCTTATATATCTTTAACAAAAATTGTTCAGAGTTTTGCCCCGCCCCCCCCCCCCATGAGACTAATTAGCCCTACATTTAGGGATAACATTGTTCTGCAAGCACCTAAAAACAATATCACTTTTGGTTTTGTTACACTATCATAAAACCACCTGTAGTCCTTCTCACAAAGGCAGTTTTTTGTAAATTTGTATTGTAGTTTGTTAATTAGTATGTGTGGTTGTAAAAATGTGCTTCATAAAGCAGAAACCTACAAACAACAAGTACAAATTACAAACCTACAAAACCACACACAAAAATTGACAAATCCCTCGATAATTTCTACAATCTTACCCTGGTATGTTTCATAAAGGCCAGCTGATTTTCCAGCCGCGGTGCATTTGTAACATTAAAAGTACAAAGTACAACTACAAATCAACGATGGCCTACCCCGTTGTAGAATAGGTGATCGTAAGCTTAAGGCAATGCCACTAGCGAAAATGGATTGTGGACGCAAAGCTCGCAGAAGAAGGAGGCTTGCAAGAATCCCCCGGGGCAAAATAAACAAGAACTCAGAGGAAGTGGAAGGACAAACATGCTCGCAGAACGCAGCGCTCAGAGGAAGCAACCCAGTGATGGTGTTGATGGATTTAATCATCTCTAACTCCGCGTATGGCCCAAGTATGGCGCGTATGGTGCAACCATGCGTGCAGCAAATTCATTCCTTTGCGCTGTTACCACCACTATAAGTGACCTTGGCAGCCGTACCGATCCGATCGAAATCCTGCGTTGTCTTGTGCTCGCGCGCTGAGGGGGTGGGAGGGTATTGATACGATGGTGATTATTTTCCGTGAGTAGGCCTACTGGCATCTAAGTCACTGCCAGGTTGGAATGGCTGTACTAATAGATTATGAAATGTCTTGATTTCAAGTGCAGTTTCTACTCCTGCAAGCGAAAGCATGTATACCCATCCTACCAAACTGCGGGCATGCGACGACATACACCTTGACGCCAAACAGAGACAGCTATCGCCAGGTGTGAACGATGCATGAATCCCATGTCTGTGTGTAGAATATAGGTGTCTATCATGGTAACAGAACGCTAGTATTATGCTGGTTCACTAAGTCACTGTTTCGCTAGTTGCCATGACGGTGCCAATATTCTGTGTGTTTACTTCTGCTTAAAACTGTAAGACGCACGGTGAATATAATGCTAAATGTACTTGATTGCTGTTATTGGGGAACCTAATGTTCTGTTCCTTGACACTTCCGATACATTTCTTTTGTTTTTGTTTACAAACCGTGGTATTGATGATAATCCATATCATAATTTGTTTTTTTTCTGCACTCGTCGGACATTAGCAATGTCAGCTGGTGGGTGAAACACTGGAGGGGGGGGGGGGCATCATTGGATTTCCTGTTAGTGGAATCCCGTGCGACTCAGCACAGGGTAATGACGTCACTGGTGCCCTGTGTCATTGGCCCCTACCGCTGCCGTGGCGTCTCCATCCGCCGTGGCGTAGCGGAAACGTAGGGTAGATGCAGCATTCAGAGTGATCGGAGGCAAGGCAATTAATAGTCCTTCAAACTTTGATTAGGAGTATCAAGCAAGGTAGTACTAGTTCGGTTAGTGTTTCTATTATGCTGCAAGCAGGGGCGTCACCTTTTCTAAGTGGTTGGGGATAAGCCCAGGACCCAGGTGAAATGCATATTTTGTGATAGGGTGAGCCATTTTCCGCACTCCCCCACGAACAAATCATTCAGCGGCATTACGCTCTTGTGAGGAACTGTTAGCCTAACCTCGCCCTAAAGACATCTTTACCGGCTCTTAGGCCACTTGACGTTAATGTACCGTAGTTTTTCAAGTTAGTCGCACGCGAAAGTCCTTCATTTTAGTAGAACGGTCATCAACCGCAGGTCAGGGCTGAAGAACGTCCCTGTGATATTTTTATTTTCCGGAGATTTTGTAGCATTGGGGTCAAAAGTTTTGTGAAGGGGGAGGGGCAACCAAATATGGTAGACGGGTGTCAAACAAGGGCCCTCACAAGCTCACAAAGGTAACGAACCGACTCCTGCCTACAATATCGTGGTCTTCAAACCCTGCTGCCGCTGCTGTTTGATTGTTTGGGAGGAGCACAGTCAAGGGGCGCTCCATTCTGCCCACAGGTCTTCATCTTTACCACAGCGCTCTCAAAAAAAATAAAATTAGCGTGAGGCGTTTTCGCCGAGGTATGCTCCCACCCTCTCAAGAAAATCTCGGTTGTGCACCTGCTGTTGGTACGAACTAATGACAAGTAGGCGCGGAGGCAAGCTAAGCACAGATGAAAAAGGGCCACTTTGTCTTATCATGGAGCCACAGCGCCTGACGAAGAATTCTGCGTCAGAAAGGGAATCCAAGTCGGCAGCGGGCCCGTTTGCTAGAAAGGAGCAGTGACGTGACCTGGAATATCAGCGGACCTCTTACATTGTTGGGGCCCCCGACAATAAAAGGAGATAGGAAATAGGACAGTAATAGGGCCCGAATTGATTGACACAGTGGAATGGTTATGTGTCGGACATTGGGCACAACGACCAACAAACGACCTTGCTCCGTTTTGGCTAGGGGCCTGATTTTGTTAAAAGTGTTCCCTGTGTCATTTAGTAGGTCCCTGTACCTGCAAGAAATTATTGCGCGTCACTGAAAGCCTCTACTCCGAGTCGCACTAACTGCTCCCGTCAGAGGACGCCCAGCGTCATAAAGAAGACCAGTGTTTCCTCAGAGGGCCTCTGAATCGATCATGAGGCCCGGCACCCGTGTCACCAGAATGTTACACCATAAGTTTTTTGTGGCCCCCAGTGTTTCACTGACGGCGACGCCTGAGCGAAACAACTATGTGGTGCCAGTGTCCTTTCCATGGCCCCTTCATTAAAACGCCCGTCGGAAGAAGTGGATAAAAACAGAAACGAAAGAAAAGAAACTTTGGTGCCCGCTCAAAACTTAGACACTTTCACCAAGGGCCTTCCATAAAGCCCTGTGTCACCAGGGCCCTCCACCAGGATTACGGGTGCGACCCTGGGCACGTGCACACGAGTGACACAGAAACCAGCGCTGGAAGAAGCGGGGACAGCGAGAACGGCGGGCCCGACTACGTGAGCCTGACTGCATGCATTGACAGCTACGTTCCGCTCAGTATGGGCGATGTAATTTAGGTCAGGTTTACTGAATTTGCGCCGAACTAATCGTTTAATTACGCAAGGTATTTTTAGGGACGGAAGGAAGAAAGGGTGGCTTTTCCCAGCAAATTTGGCATGCAGTGCAGCTGTGACCAACGGAAACGCAAACGTCCAGATCGTAATCTGCATCGCACGGTCCTGCGCGCGGCTCTCGCTGAGACTCCAATGACGTCACGTCAACGTTGGGCATATGGGGTGCTAAAAAGTCGGCCAGTCGTACTCATTATGGGTCCTTGGCAAGGCCGGTGATTGGCGGCGACAAATTACGCACGGCGCAGAGTTTTACGGCTACAATTCTTCAACCCGCGCTAGTTCTGTGAAACAGTTGTAAGTTGTAGTTTGTAAATTATAAATTACAACTTACAAACACAAACTATCTGTAACAACTCTTTGTGAGAAAGGCTACTGGAAGCATTGGCAACCTTCATTATCTTTGCGTAACCGTCAATGGCACAGAACCCGCGCTTCCCATCGTGCTCCCAATTGATTAGTGCGAAACCCATGCAACATTGGTATCAGCAGATGCAAACGAAATTTTTGAACTCCTCACCCACCGTCATTTAGTTCGATATACAATACGATGACAAAAAATAGCGTTTTATCTCACGTCTGTCTTCTGGTTGGGACGCTAAGTCTGAGGTGCGGCATGGGCGTGAGAGGCCTGCACCAGCATTTCTTGGCACTTTTTTCTCAGAGCCGCTGTTCCTCTCAGCGGCAGAAAGGCCCGGATAAATCCTTCACACGTACTGCTCCAAATTCCCCCGTGGAACCCGACAGCTACTGTTCGGGTATCCACAAACAACAAGCTTCCTAGACTGGCAGGGGTTTTTAACCGTATTACTAAGGACGCTTTCTTTGGGAGATCCTTGGAAAAGCCGCACAGTGCCTCACAGTGAGTGCTCCACATTTCCATGCGGCTTTGAACTGGAGCAGACATTTTTCTCTTGATACAACTCATGGTCATGCCCTTTTTAAGACCTAAAGCCCTCTGTTAAAAAATCACCCCGGTTTAGCTGAAAGGCCACAAAGATGTAGGAGAGTAGGTTGGGGAAGTGCTTAAAGGTCGCCTTGGCAGTCATGAAGTCATAAAAACGTCATTAAAATCATGCCAGTTAATAAGTCATGCGGTGGTCTAGACCAAGCAAAATGTAATGGACGGATCGTTCATGCCTGGCGTTCGTGAGCACAATCGCCAAATATAACGGCCGTCTAGTGCCTCTCAATCCATTCGTAATCAAAGAACATTATTTCTGGGCGCATGTTTATCAGATATATTGTGTTGTCTGGAACGGTTTTTTTCTTCCTTGACGTACATGATTATTGATGATTACTGATGGTGGTTACTTCAATATCTGGGAATGTGAAGCATTCCCTTTAAAGCAAAAACTAATAACTTGTTACATTTTCCGGACAGCCAGCATTTCACAACATGAACACAACCAAAGACAGCTCACAGCCCTGGTCTATTGTAATTTGTTTCCAATTTAGCAATTCTGTCAGCATTTGGCTGGTAAAAGTTTCCTTTTTTCACCAATCATATCCGGTAAATCGGAAGCTTTTTCACCCCTGGGGTCCCTTTACATGCCAGAATGGAGTCTCTTCAGTGGGTAATAGACCTTCTACAGATCACAATGGATCCTCTACAAGGAAAAATGTACCATCTCCAGGCTGACTTGTCGCTCCGTGATGATAAATAATTATCTACATTCCAGAATGGGCCCTCTACAACCTGTGTGACCCATCTAGGTGCAACCAATCTAGGATGATGAACACTTAAGGCGATAGTGGGCTCTACGGGCCTGAATAACATATATACAGACCAGAATGAGTCATGCGCAGGGAAGAATGGTCTCAACAGTCAATGATGGATCACCTAGTAGTAATAACTGGCACATGGATAAAGTGCTTCCACGTCGATCCCAAACAGTCTAAGGGTTCTTGGAAACTAAAGATAATAAACCCGATTAATGTGCTCAAAGAGCCCCGACGGGTTGACCAGGAGTCATAATAACCAATCCCGGTCGTGCGGACAAGGACCTTCGAATGTCATTAAGAACACCTCCTGCACCAATCCCTGGAACAATTCATGGTTCCCATGCTCGCCAGAGTTCGTAGCTGGTGATATTGCGCCAGAGGCTGATGAGAAGACACTGGTTATATGGCATCGGATAGGCTCGCAGTTCATACAGATCCTCACGTGCCCACTGTTGGATCACTGACGCGTACATCCTGCGCACGGGTTCGTAGAAGACATTGGCGAGAGAACCGCCTTCTGGTTGCTCGGGATGTACGTGAGATGGCGCAGGGGTGGGGCGCCCACCTGAAAACCATTATGTTGCGTGCTAGTCGTGGTTATTCATCTTGCAACGATGAATGTGTGGGCGGCGCCGCCGGCCGCCTTTGTCGCTGTGTTGGAACGGCATCGGATTGTGCAACAGGTTTGGCTGACATTTTCTCCAACTCGTCGGCTGAGCGAGGGTCGGTCGCCTCAGGATGACTGGGGGCCGTAACCCGAGGCGCGTCCTATTACGGACTGGTCCTGGCGCGTGCTTTCTTTGTATGACACGGGTAAAGGGCCTCGGTCAAACACCAGGGGCCCATTTACCTAATGCAAATGGAAACGGCACAGCGATGTCACCGGTAGCTCGCGTCAGGCGGGCCCTTTGACTACGTCATGGACCTCGATGGGAGCACGAACACTCCGGCAACTGATATATACTCCGGCAACGGCAACTCTGGCTGCTCAGGGGCTCGCTGGAAACTCAGAGCATGACTGGAAATCGCGTGGAGCCCCGAAAGAGACCTCTTCCCGTGGGCCCGGAAACCCTCATGGGCTGTTGGTTTTGAACCTGGATTTCCGGGAATTTCAAAACGGGGAATCCGAGGAAGATGTCCGATGAGTCTCTAGATGGCTCCATATCAAGACCCTTTTCGGGGTGCCCGGCTTAAAACACAGATGACCAACGGAGGCCTTGATGTCAACACCATGGCACCTCTCTGCTGAAATGCATACCTACGAAAAAAAACGGAGCCCTTGATCGACCAGGGGAATCCGGCGAGATAACTTAAATCCGCGGATCGAGATGGAAGGTGCCGACTGCTGATATCGCAATGCATGGACGCTGGACGGGAACCTGAGTGTCGGCGTTCTGCTGATGCTGAGACCAGGTGATCGGCATCCATTTGTTTTGCTAATTTGAGCGTGGTTGGATGATATCGGAGAATTACTAGAAACCATGAAAAAAGAGAAATCGCGGGTACAGTGGACAAACCATCATCTTTTGAGTACAAACAGCAAACTCATGATGCGACCGTGTGGTTCAAATCTGACTTTTGCTATGATATAAAAGTCAATGGCAAATGGGTTGCGTCTCTGAAATAATGTGTATACGTTTCCTGAGTCCATCTCCAATGAATCGGAACGCACAGACAAAGAAATTGGTGTTACCTGTTGGCTTTGCCGCAGTCATGTCTCGCGTGGTCTGCATTGATGACCTTAAGCAGGCGGCACTGGCCCGTCTGGACAAGAAGGCCCTGGGCTACTACAACAGCGGGGCTGACGGAGAGCAGACGCTGAGGGACAACGAGGCCGCGTTCCAACGGTAAGAGCCCCGATGGGACTCAGAAATGGACCACTAACAGCGTTCAATGGTAAAAGTCGGGATGAGACTCAGAAATGGATCACTAACAGTGATCGTCCGAATGTGATATCACACATCCCGCACGAGAACATGAATCTAGGTAATGTCATTCCAATGACATGTGGAATCAGTTATAAGGTTTTTTTCTATGGACATGGTCCGTCGGCATAGCGAGGTCTCAGAATAGGATCACCAAAACTCTAGACATGAAATGTCGACCATCAACTTGATTAACATGCCTGAATTTCGCTACAGAGCTGGAAAATCCGTAAAGTTGGTTTAACCCATAAACAACAAATCATATCGATCGAGGATAACACTGCGGTGTTCCGCAGGTACCGCCTGCGTCCACGCTGCATGGTGGACATCTCCACCATTGACCTGACCCACACGGTACTGGGTCAAGAGGTCAGCATGCCCATCGGCGTGGCACCGACTGCCATGCAGGCGATGGCGCATCCCGAGGGCGAGTGCGCGACCGCCAGAGGTACGTGACGCTGGCCCACTGTCGTCAAGTCGGAGGTACCAGTGCCACATGTCCAGGGCACCAGCAAACTTCCCGGTCAGAGCACGTGCTGACCCAAGCACGGAAGATCCAACATCTGGTGCCTTGAGCACATGTTTCGTGAGAATAAAGGGTGGCCCTGCCGTTACTTGCGCCAACTTAAGAAATCGGAAGCAACCAATGTAGGAATAATCGGTTAGGAAACTGGGTTGCTGCGCTGTCGTGCTTTTGACGAAGCGGTTTTCCTTCGTCTCTACGCAATATGATCGACTTGCTTTGAAATTAACCTTGCTAGTGTTTCACAGCATATTAGGATCTAATGTTCATGCGATAAAGGCATATGTTGTCGAAGCCAATGAATGAATCGTTGCACGTATCGTGCCACCATGCGGAGGAGCCCGTAGAAAGATTTAAGCTGCTATCAAACGGCAGGACTGTTGATTGGATTCCTTGTTCACATTCCGTTGCTCTTCAGCGGCGGAGGAGATGGGGGCTGTGTTCGTCCTGAGCAGCGGGTCAAACAAGAGCATAGAGGAGGTGGCAGACGCAGCGCCACGTGCCATCAAGTGGTGCCAGCTGCACATCTTTAAAGATAGGTTTGTTGGTGTCAGGCAGATTACTGGCTGACTGACTACACTGACTGGACCATGCCTTGACAACGATACAATGCAACACCACTTCATTGGATTCATGATAGGCTTTCAATGAAATATAGCTGACGGATCAATGCATCCGTTTTTGCATAACCAGGAGGGGTCGTGTAAAAGTATTCCTCCGTCCAGGTCGACGACAGTGAAGATGGTTCAGCGGGCGGAGCAGGCCGGCTTCTCGGCCATCGTGCTCACCGTGGACGCTCAGGTGTTCGGTAAAAGGCTGGCCGATGCCAGGAACGGATTTCAGAGGCCTCCACACCTCAGGTAATAAATGACGTTTAAACAGTTGCGAATGCGGAGCTTGGAATGGAATAAATGAGAGGACATTGTCAAAGGCGGAGAAATTTCCTTCACGTAACTAAGTAGATGGCAGCGCCGTGTACCAAAGGCTGACCTTCACATCATACGACGAACAACGCAAAAAATCATCATTGTTCAGTGTTAAAAAGCCCACTTTTTCCACCACCGCCATCCAAGCATAACTTCATGAACACGCATACTGAAGGACGACCTGACAGTGATCAGCGAAAAGGTCCGCATTGATGCTTGACTGAGTGCTGTTGCATGTCCTATGACGATTTGCTGGATCTCTCAGATTGGGCAACTTTACATCGGACGTCGACAAGGCATGCCATCGGGGAGACAATGAGTACGTGGAGGCCTTGTTCGACTTGTCGGTAACGTGGGACGACCTCAGCTGGCTGTGCAGCGTCACTCAGCTGCCGGTGCTCGTCAAGGGCGTGATGACGCCAGAGGACGCCGCCGCCGCCGCCGACCGCGGCGCCAGCGGCGTCATCGTCTCCAACCACGGCGGCCGCCAGCTGGACGGCAGCCTGGCGACGGTGGACGCGCTGGGCCCGATGGTGGCCGCCGTCGGTCACCGCTGTCCCGTCTTCATGGACGGCGGCGTGCGGCGCGGCACCGACGCGCTCAAGGCGTTGGCGCTGGGCGCGCGCATGGTGTTCGTGGGCCGGCCGCTGCTCTGGGGCCTGGCGTACGACGGACAGCGCGGCGCCCGGCTGGCGCTGCAGATGCTGCACAGCGAGCTCCAACAGGCCATGGGACTCTGCGGTAAGCTATAGCATAGTATTGGAGGAGAGCTCATCACGGGACTCTGTAATGAGCTAAGGCACTGGACTGGAGGGGTGCTGGCTATGAGCTCTGTAATGATGCGTAGCAAAGGACTAGAGGAGAACTGGCCATAAGAATCTGTCATGAGTTTTAGCACATCACTGGAGGGAGCTGACTATGTAGATCTGCGATGAGCTGTAGCACAGCGGTGGAGGGGAGTTGGCCATAAAACTTTGGTAATCTATAGCACAGAGATAGGAGGGAGTTAGCCATGGGACTCTGCGGGGGACTATAGCACATGGCTGGAGCCGACTGTGGAACTTTGGGTATATGGAGCTCGTGGGAGCCACAGGTGCAATGGCGATGAGCTATGTTAGAACCATGAGAGGAAGTGGCCGTCAGCTGTGAAGTGAGCTAGGTGCAGGACCGGGGGTGATCGATCCATGCCACTCGGTGGTGATTTATAAACAAGAGTGGAGTGGTAGCGTTTAGCTGGCCATGTGACTGCGGTGAGATGTGCACAGGAGTGTTGAGGAGTTGGCCATTGGCCTGGGCACTAGGCCGTGGTGGGGGACTGGAAGGGGGCTGGCCAGGGTACTTTTTGGTGACGCTTTATACGGGACCACAGGGAAGCTGACCAGAAAGCTTTGTGATAAACCATATCGGAGGACCATGTGAGCTAACCAAGGCGCTCTGTGGTGGGTCACGCATGGGATTAGGAGCTGGCCATTCAATCGTGAGGTAAGCTCCATAGTCTGTGGTGACTAGCGACATGCGATGGGCTACATAGGCTCTTTAGTTGTAGGCTTCCTAGGACTTAAACGGTAGCTTGGCATGTGACAAGATGCGCGCCATAGACGGTGCCGGTGCTTACAACTCTGTTTTTATTTGCAGGTGTTACGAAGGTGGCTGATGTAACTGAAGACGTTTTCGAGCAATCAGAAGCGCTCACAGCTGTAATGCAAGAGACCCAAGAACCATGACCAACTGGTGATGTTCCCACATCTGCAGCACGCTGACGTCTGTTTTAGGGATCTGCACATCCTACCTGTTAGATAATTCATGAGACGACAAGGACCGTGACGCTTCGATGATGGAATATGGGATTTATTACAGAATGGGGTAGTGGTATGTTATTTGTCAGCTCAGTTGTGGTTGCCTGGGACTAGAGCTATGAACTTGTGGGCAATAGGATGTGCTCGATACGCAGTTCTCCGTGTTTAGCAATGATGTGTTTTACAGGTACCACGGAGGTGGCGAGTGGTAACCGAAAAAAGTCCTAGCGAAATTGGAGCGATCACAGGTGTGCCACACGGGGCTAAAAAAAACATTGAAAAAGGCCAAACATTCAGCACGTAAAAGCTAAGCAATGTTTTATGAACATGGAAGGCAAGCTGTTGCGTAGTTCAAAACACACCAGAACAGTGATGCGCGAACAGGAATGATAATGTGTACTGTGCAATGGTGCAATGGTGCTCCATTCGTCAATAAATAGGGACCAGTGGTCACAACATTGAAAAACATTCGCGGAACAAGTCCGAACTAAGATTTTGCTGGCATTTTGCCCAGTGGGAGCCCACAACAATTTAATGCGAATGTGAGCCCCATTTTGCGAAAGCCGTTATCGTTCAGGATTCAGGTCAAGGCGAACTGAAAGATACTGAGGTAAATCTCTAAATTACCGGTGACAAAGAAAAGGCAGCGACAAAAGAAGGGCCGATTGGAGCTTCAGGTTGATCGATGCATTCGTGGTGATAGCCGTTGATGTTCGAAGTGCTATCCAGTAACAAAATACGCAGAAAAGCGGAATGTCCACACTCGTCGCTAATGAAGGACACCGGTATGTGAAAATTGTTAATGTCAACATTTCGATACCAGAAGTGACTGATGGAACAGATGGTTGGTGAGACGCTGACGATGATTTTTTTTTTAAAGGAAGCAACACATTATGGATGGGGTGCATAGTTTCTGCCCCGACGGAACAGATGGAATGTGGCGAATGGTCTCTTTCCAAGGCTTTTATACCTCTTAGTGCTTTTTCCTAGAGGCTTGTGAGGATTCTATAAAGCATGTGTTTAGAAATTTGGAGGTTTTTAGGATTCTGGAGATCTTTACCGCGGAGAAATATAACGTTGTCAAATTACAATGCGACGTACTTTCGATGAAATTTAGAACAAGTGTTAAACTATCGTGGCTCTCATTGGTAAACGCGAACCAGAGCTTCCACTTTTGAGCCCGCACGCCCACAACACGCGAGCTTAAAAGACCCGCAGGGCTTTTGGCGGGTATTACTAACAGAATGGCGGGATTTCAAAATGATGATGTTTCTGAGCTGTGTTGGTTCAGTGCAAATGTAACATGAATTATCTATATGTTAAGCAAAATAACCAACCATAGAACAAAAGTTTCGCAAAATATGTGACAGCCAGGAAGCAACAGACCTAATGGCTAGCTGTTCCAGATACCAAGCACACTCCTTCATAAATAAATCTACCGTGGTCCTTTCAATACTTCCATTACCAGAAAAAACATGCATTTAGCACTGTAACGCTTCTGCTTATAACTGAGCCACACAAAATCCATTCTGAATGCTTAAAATCCCCACAGTTTACAAAGGAGCAAGACTTATTCTGAACCCATCAAGAAGTAGGGGTGAGCAAGGCAAAAGACCAGTCATAAAATATGGCACATGTCATGATAACACAAGGCAAAGGCACCATGCAAGGCAGGCATAGACGTCAGCACCATGCGTTACGAAAGATAATAATACATGAAATGTCTTCTATAACAGCAAATGTCCTTGGCTGAAAAAATCGTAAGTAATCTGAGACGCGTACACCTATACTCTTGCCTTGAAACCTTCATAATTACGATACCGAACGTCCGGGCGCTTCAGAGATGCAACACTCCCGACCCACCAGCGCTATCGCTGCGACGTGGCTAAATTGTTGCGCATCGAGGACTATAAGCAATATGCGGACCCACGTAACGATAATTGAATAAAGTATCCTTGAAACAGCCTGATGAGCGATATTGCACCATAAGTCGAGATGGAGCTGCACGAAGTTGTTTAGTTTAGGGGCATGTTAAAACTGGAACATAAGATCGAAGGCCCGGATCACCTGCAATTTCTCCTCGAAAAGGGCCTGATCAGAAAAGTAGAAAAGGTCCAGAATTTAGCCACACCTAATTTCACCTAATCTAGTCTAACAAAGCGTAACGTAACGTAACGTGACGTAGCTTAGCCAACCCTACTCGCACTCCGTCCACCACTCCTACCCCTACTCTTAATCCGACTTGTTATGACGCTTGCCATTCTCCACCTAGCCCCCTGTCACCTATCTTCTCGTTGATGTGTAGCGCAACATCATGTTGCGATGTCATATTTCTATCATATCAAGGCGCCATATAAGCTGCTTTGACCCATCAATGAGCAGTATGTAAAAGACCAACCATGAAAAACAAACGCTGACCTTGATCCAGCCGGATGGTCTCGATGCGTCAGCATTGTGCTATCCTTGTAACAGGCCGGCGCTTACCGTCGTTAGCGAAGTCAATAGATTTTGACGGTAATGTGATAAGATATCCTTAATATGTCTCTGGTTAGTTATCATTTATGGACCTCCATGTCCTAGAGACATTAATTGATGTATGATGTGCTTTTGCAGCGTAGGTTACAGATCTCGATGATATCCCTTTGACACCAAATCCGGTTGATAAAACAGCAGTAACAGCCTGAGCTGCGCTGTCTAAGGTTGTGCTGCGTGGTCCGTAGGCACTGCAGTGTAGTGAATAATTGTCTCACATGGCACACCTTGTCACATCAAAATGAAATGAGTGCTATTGTTGTGTGATTTCACCTGAAATTGCGGCAATGACAACCCGTGAATCATTGTGGGAAGCACATAATAACGTATCCACTACTTTTACGGCGTTATTGAGATGAGGCATTAGTATTACGGGTGCAGTAGATCTTTTGGCCATCGTCCTCGTGTGGTGTGTTAGTATGTGCATAATGTCTCGGCCACTTAATTATCCGGCCATCTTCAAATGTTACTGGGTTCTCATGGGATGTGTTTGGTGTTCGGATTGCAGCCCGGTACGCGTCATACCTCAGTTTTTATCCTTGGAATGGCTGGGATTCGGAACGGGGTTTTCTAATAACAAGTCGATCATTTTACCACTGAACTAACCAGAAAGGGCAGTCTTGCCTTGTTGGAGCTTCCTCGTATTCATCCCAATGGGCATTTGTAGATTTTGTTCGCAGAATTGGCAGCCATATCGTGATGATGATAGGTTTGGTTTACTGACGAATCTATTTGTCAATGTCACAGCCTGCTAGTCCTGCGTAAGTTTCCAGTGTTGCTGTCTGTCGGTGATGGTAAGCTCACCGTATGCTGATCGGTGGTCGCGATAGGTTCATGCATGCTCCACCACAGCGGGCTTCCGCTCATCCCCGATGGCTACCTTTCTGTTCTCCGTCAGTCTTGCCGACAACGGGCGAATTGTTTCTCCTTAAGCTGACCTACCATAACTGCATAAAATGTGTTATCCGTAGTTCTTCGTACCTTCCTTAGGTTTCGGTTATACTCACCTTGTCATATATTGCTTGGTTTGTTTATTTTGAAACGAGCACTTATATATTGCAGACTTTTATCCGACTCCGTCATCGACGCCGTATGAAAAGGCAACAGAATGTATTTTAGCCGACATGTTGTACATGCGTCAATGTACCCGGGCTGTGTACCACGTTGACACCGGAATCGACGCCAGCAGAATCGATTCCAGTTTCATTTACCGGCTGCTGAGCAAAATCCACTGTAATTCCGGGAATTGCGACCTGCTGCAAAGGAACAGTGATGATTCTTTCGCGTTTTGCACATATTGTGAGGGACTGTAAGGCCTCAAATAAACTTGAATGCTGCAAACGAACACGTCCTGCAGGGTATAACCTATCACTTAGCTATTTGCAACCAGCATATGCTTCACCTTCGACTGCAATGGAATACCATCTGTATTGCCACACCATGCATTCCAAACAAATCAGCGAGTTGCTAACCCCATTTTTCTTTCAGTTGCTAGTGCCCCAGCGCACTTAGCTAAGTGTGCACAGTCACCAATTTGAAAATGTCGATAAGGCAGGGCCCATGCTCTTGCAGGCTGTGTACAGTTTTGAAAAGCAGCCATAAACCATACGCCCCACTTGCAGTTTATTTGTCATGAGCTTGCAAGCGCCCCGGCACACTTAGCGAAGCACACAAACAAAGGCGACGGCAGCATGTCATAAGTCACAAAATGTCATTTGAGCGGGGAGGATACTGCTGTAGGCTGTGCACAGTGTTTTGATGAGCAGCCTGGCGCAGGTCGATGTCACGCCTCAGGCCATGGGTCTATGTCGGCGCCGCGTCGCCATAGCAGCCCCAGCTCGCGAGGACCGCGGATTTGGAAGGTGAGGTGGTCGAGCCGCTCGACGGGTTGTCGCGTTCAGCCAGACCGCGTTCAGAAGCCACGTTCAGCCAGACTGCTTTCAGTTCCGGAGCCAGATGGGGCTGTCGGTCTACGTGCTCTGCGAGGTGACCACATCCTTGCAGAATAGAGAAAGTCAACTCCACCAGCTTTACGGGCATTGCCGTGTATGCTGAGCAACGCGGCATTGTTAAATCGGTTAGTTTCAGCACACGCGAGCACTACTGTATCTTCATTCGACACGTCAAATATCACGTCCTTATCTTAAGATGTTCTTAAAGCAAGTTCTCGCTCTTGAAGGTTTGTGAATGGCACCGAAAAGTATTCAAAATGGCTCTTTTAGTCCAAAACCCCATATGAATGTGGAACACTCCTTTTAAGCACCGATGCACACAAGATTATACATGGGTTTCCTTATTCATGGGAGACGAGTTCTGAAAATGATTGGGGGGGGGACAGATTTGCGGAAGTCGTAATGAGAGAACACAGTCAAAAACTTCTCGGATTTCATGCCTAATGCTCTGTTATCAGTTTTATAATATATATATATATATATATATATATATATATACCAGTAGAGAGAGAGAGAGATATATATATATATATATGTATATATATATATATATATATATGCGTGTGTGTGCATATGTATCTGTATATAGCACCCGCCATACCAATGTCATGCGCAGTGCAGGTTGATTTTGTAACGGTGTTGTTACTTGAGATGGCCTTTCAGTTTTCATACAGTGATACTTACGTTCGCATGTTCGGTGCCCAATGAGCGTACCAGTGCGGGGACGAGCCAGCCAGAGTCTTGGTAATTGGGGGGTGGGGGGTGGGTGGGACACAGGGTTGACCAAGCTCTCTCCCTGGGTAAAGGCTTTAACCCAAAAAAAGAAGTTGTCGGGTAACGCCCACTTCATTTCAAACAGAGCCCTGCCCTTTTTAAAAAAGAAGAAGTCACCAATAGATACAATGCTGTTTGCATTTCGGCATCAATAAACTGAAAACAGTACACCGGTGCCAGTCACTTTGCAATGTTTCAGTGAACTCTTTCCAAGCCAGTGGCACTCAGGGACTGTACCTACAGGACTTTACAGGGACAGGGTCGTACAGGAACATCGTAAACGTAGACCTTAGATCGAAATAAAGTCGTATGTTTGCGTTCAAATAAACCTGTTTTGGCCTCAGAATGCTCAACTTTGTTCAGGATCAACTAGGGCAAGAATTGCCTAACCCGGTTTTGGCCACGCGCGCTCGCAAGTCTGACATAAACAAACACCCCTGGTCCCCGGCGTTGCAGTCTCCAGAGGCCGTGCCGCGCTGGTCCCGTGTCTAACACCACGCGGCGGCCAACGGGCAGACGACGAAGGCGCAACATTTCTGAAGGAAGTACCTTTGAACGCTTTATGATGTCAATTGGAACGTTTGGAGGATGTTCCAGGCGTCGATTTCACCTGTGCAATTTTTAGATTTATTGCATAGACGGATAAGCATTCATTCAGCGAACCGTTTCAAGGTTTTTATGGTAGAAGTAAACCACCAAAGGCAGAATCTCTATTTTTGTGCTGCTGTCGCTGTATGTGTCATCAGATGATAATCTCGAAGTCATTCAAGTGGGATTTACGCCGCAGCTCAATTTCTCAACGGTACGGATTGGTTTTAAGACTTTCGGCAGCATTATTTCACGATGGCTGTTCTGGGACGCCAGGCGCTCGCCACCCGGTGCTGACCGCAACAGCCAACGCCGTCCTGGTGTCATGGAAGCTGCAATCCCGGCCATTGGTGTTCTTGCTCTTAAGGTTGTGAGCACACAGGCCCAAAACTATCTTATGCAATAAGTTTCACTTGCTTATTCTAAACAAAGATGGACACCTCGCTTGTGCTGTTCTTTTCATTTTGACTTCATTGTAATCCACCCCTTTGAACATTAAGGAAACTGCTTTCCTTCAGCGGGTAAAGGACCCAGTGGGTGGACCAATAAGGAGTACACTATATTTTCGGTCAGGGGTTTCAGGGTCATTTGGTTGCAGTGCAGGGTGCCTGCTGGCTATCATGCCGGTGGCGCAGAACAGGGATCCCATGGCCAAAACAGAAACCCTAGCAGGGATACATCATACATTGGTCGCCTACCTGATGCCGGGGGCCCCATGATCCGGCCATTTGTTTCCAAGTGGCCGCAAAGGCCCTCATTGATGCAACAAATTATTATAGATAGGTCTTTCATAATTGGCATAGAGACTACAGTTGGGCATAACGGGTCCGTGGCTGGAATAGGATCAAAGGCCTTCCATTCGGTACCGGGGCCCCGCCTTCCATTATCGCGCTGTGCACTCACATCGTTAACTTTCATCCCTACTTTCATTGTCAGGGGGCTTCGGCCAATGCACGAGGCCGCTGGCTTTCGGGTCGCGTCCCTGTCTGAACACTGTCCCAGGCCCACTCTGAGCTCCTTGTCAATAACGAACCCTTGTTAAGCAACGTGGTCCCTTGGCTGACACAAGACTGAATGGCCCCGACCAATGAAAATCACGGATCTCGGCTCTGTCTTTGTAAATGGACCCCAAGTCCCACACATGAGCTTGGAGCATAATCTGGTGACGAATCTTTGGCGTGTCGCGACCGTTCAGATTCTACCACACTAGTGAGTCTTACAAAACACGATTGGCGAGGCCGAGCGAGAAAAACCAACGCCAAATGCACTAAAAAAGCAGGGCATTTCAGGATTTTTTTGTGAGTCCCGATGGTTCAGATGGCTAGAGTGCCGGCCTCTCGATTCATCCAACCATAGGGGGGGGGGGGGGGGGAGATCGAGTCGTTCTAGGCGCTCGCTCGCTATTTGTCCTTGACAGCTATGGCTTGCCGGTGCCCTTGCCAGCCGGTGACAGCCGCCGCGATGATGAAGGTCAGATGACGTCAGAGAGCAGGACGAACTGTGCCGAACATTGCGGCAGAGAATGCCTTTGCCACCAAATTCTGTCGTTGATCTGGAATTGCGAGATCGGATGGTAGTGGTCAGAGCACACACAACAAGCGCTGCTTAACGTGTGCTCTGATCCCAGAAATCTATGCGTTCAAAAGTTGCTGACTAAATTTTAGAATGATAAAAAATGAGCCTTATTCCCCGACGAAAGATGGTGTCGTTGCGCATCATTATAATCTTGTTCGCCGTCGATCGTTGAAACCAGGTTTCGGATGTAATGTGGCTTCAGACGTTGTTGGACGTATACGACTTCGGGAGCAGCGTGTAAGTTGATTTGCGTGACTAATCATGTCTGCTATGGAAATCCCCGCTGATTGCCGCCTGGCGTCTTGCGGCTGTATCGATCCCATTAGGCATGTTCCACACGGTTTGTGTTGGTGGCTATGGTCGGACGATTTCCGCTATCGGCTTAGGGGCTGGTGTCGTTCGTCAGATTTTGCAACTGTTTCATCAAAGATGCACGTGAAATTTCATCGAACATTCATGAACATTTCAAGGTCTCTTCCAAATGTAGGCGGGTAAAAACTTCATAACATGTTGTTTCTATTTTCCGATAAGATGTCGTACCAAAACAACGCAACTTGCTGCGGTCTACATGCCTTGAACATCGCTGAACGATGCCAAAGCACTCCCACAAAAGCACAAAACTAGATCATAGTCAGTAGCATACAGAAAAAAACAGGAAAAACTGAAATAAACAACGGAACGAACGGGGAGGCTTAAAAGTGTGACTAGCTCAGTAAGGGGCACTAAACTGGGCTTGATATCGCACTTTTCATTTTTCTTGTTTTTTCACCCGTGGAGCTATCATTAAAAGCCGTCTCTAAGTGTTATGTAATTTCGAGCTTCCTTTTGTCGTTTCCCACATGAGCTTGGGCTCCAGAATGCTGGGAGGGGGGACCAAACTCGCCGTCGGAAGGTCAGATTGAACATTGGGGGAGGCCAGTGACCCACCCAAAAGTATGCAAATCGACGTCCGTGTCCTTATTAATGGCTCTGGATTTGGGAGTGCACTCGGTAGCAAACACTTCTTAGCTGATTGGACTCTTTGAGGATCCAGCCCAAGATCTAGCATGGAATTAACCCAACTGATCAGGTTTCATTGGACCCATGAAGGTCTTGTTTACCAAGCCGTATGGCGTTTGTCAATTTACCTAAATATTATGTCTTGCGTAGGAAAGTACAAAAAGACCCACAGTGCCTGAGCCATTTGCTTAAATTTGCAACGAGAATTTGTAAATGGTAGGTACGAACGTGACATGTTTTGCTTACCAGTATTCCATTCATATAGTAGATGCGTCTCTGTCAAAATATACGTCCCCGGAGCAAAGCAAATTGTGTTGAAAAGTTAAGTGCACTGAATTGCACTGTTAAGCGCTTCGAAGCTTTGACTTTGCTCCCAGAAATCGAGCCATTCAAGACGTTTCCATCAAATGTTTAAAAGTCAGCGACTTCTTAAAACCAGTGTTCCACATTTATATGGGGTTTTGAACTGAAACAGCCATTTTGAAGACCTTTTCGTGCTTTTCACAACCCTGCCCGTGTTAAGACCTAAATCCCTTTAGTTTCTGAGCCTCACGCCCGCAAAAATGGCGAAAGGCATATCGAGGAGAATATTTCAAAGTCATCTTAGAATTCATGACATCATGGCAACGTCATTCCAATCCTGCCATTCCACTAGCCATGCGGTGATCAAGGCCAAAAATCACAATTGTCGAGGCGTTCATGTCTGGCGTTCGTCAGCCCGATTTCAAGATATTACGCCCGTCAGTTGGCTCTTAATCAATATTGTGCAAGGTACCATGACGTATTCAAACCCTGACACATTGAGGAGCATATTTACAAAACCAAGAATTGTGCTGTCTCAAGCACTCTTTTCCACTTCAAAAGTACACCAATGGTTGTAAGTGAGCTTGTTTCATCTGATCTGATCCTTGCTTCATGTTTTCAAATGGGAAACACTCCCCTTAATCGTTTCAGTGATGGTGTCATGTTCCAGGTTCTGATTGGAAGTGCTTGCGCGTATCTTTATTGGATTGCCTCGCCACGTTGAAAAACAATGTATTTTATAGTAATCCAATTTTGTAAGTGTCCGATTTGGAGAACTAGCGACTTGAGGAGCGATATAAAGCTGTGTCAAGACGTCTCTGAAATTTTATCCTCCGCTAGATGACAGTAACTTAGTCTTGGTTTACATGAGGCGAAGTCAAATACTTATTGAAAACTATTTGTTGCAATTTTTGAACGCCTGTTGACCAATAGTGGGCTTCAAGCAATTCGTAAGTACCAACTCCAGTGATTCATTTATTTCAACAAAGGTTTTGCCTTATATTAGAGCTCAATTTTACAGCACGAAAGAACTAAAGCACCTAAAACGGAGATGTATGCCAGATGGAAGACGTCCTTTCTCTTGCTCAATAATGACATAGCGACATAGCACTGACATTTGCAATGCTTACCATAACCTGTCTGTCATAACTGTCTATTTCCGTATTAAAGATATTGACATGGAGGTAAGTAACCGATGAGCGTATATGAAATGCCGATGGAACGTTACCGATACTTTCATGTTTCAATCGCCAGCACACATACCTACTGTTGCTAAGCTCTAGCTTGACAACGTTCGAAGCAAATACTATATTTTATCACTCTTTGACGTCGGGATTTTACCAGCTTTGTTACCAGCCCTCATAACTCAAACAAAAACACATGATAGGTGTTTGGGATTGCCACAAAGGAAATCAGACAAGACATGTTTACAAAATGGGGATGTTTGCATTGCTCTTTTGATCAGCTCGAAAGAATGTTTTCACTGGTGTATTTAGGAAAAATGCTTTTAACCCTCACCCTGATTGGCCCTTTTCCATAGCGTGGACTGATATGAGCTAGGATCGATGTGATCCATCCCCTCCCCGCCATTTCTAACCTCAACGATAGAACCTCGCGGAAAACACCAGTGGATTAGTCCTAACGAGAGCTACAACTGGCAATGGATTGTGTGTTTCTAAGTCAGTAATTGAACCCATTACGCCAGGAAAAGGTCGAATAAAAACTGCATCAGCTAAAAACGCATGCCGCTGATACGGACCATCCATTCAACGCGCAGTACAGTACGTCATCCTACGTCATTTGTTAGCCAGCTGGGGTTGACAGTTTGTGCGTCGCATGGCGGGAGCATTTTTGAACGTCTGTTCCGACAGGGATTTCACGCCGCACATGCATACAGGGGTGGGTTTTATACTTCCACAAGGGTGGGTTTTTGGTGCATTCGGAGCGACCGTTTCACCATCTCATTCAGCAGTTGGTAGAGTAAAGCAGCGTGTACCTGCGTAGTAGTGCAGACGGTATCGTGTTCCGGAGCGCCTGGTGCGTCAGCACGTCAGGCGCAAGACGTCAGACTAAGTGCTTGGGAAGTAAATGTCACTTTTGGTAGTTCTTGAAATGCGTTTGAATAATATCGTAATGTTGGCGAGATGGCTTAGATAATAGGAGTAATATTTTTGGCAGCACGATAGCACTGCGAATACTGATGCCTATTTAGTATTCATCGCTGTTCGTGTTTCTGGGAGTCATTGTAGAACTCGAAGTATATAACCTGATGGCATGGAAATAATGTCATATTAAGTACCTGGCTGAGTTTCTAATGTTCCTACTTATCGGCGCACTGTGATGAGGTGACCGACAGTCATACGTTCAGGATTTGTGGTTCAGCGCCAAATATGCAAATGATGCAGTGATTCGCGAATGAAATTCAGTGAAATGATGTCGGAAAGGAGAACTTACCTACGATGCTCAGTTATGGTCATCTCTTTTCTGTTATGCAGTGGGCATGATTAGTGTGGGCGTTAAGCGTAACGATTTCTTCTCTCCCGAAAATAAAAAATAAATACATTTACGTCATCCTTTTAGCTTTCTTCAAATTTCTCGCATTGCTGAGATGAGACAGCACACCGAAAAACACTCCTCACTTGCCTTTTGGGCAGTCAAATGACAACTTAGAGATAGAATAAAACGCTGCGAAACTGGAACGCGAAACTAGAACACCATCGAAAGAGGGCGGAAAAAAGAAGCTGGACACAATTTTCTTTAATCAAAAAGTGTGACTATAGTTTTTCCGGGTTTGCTTCCGTCGTTTACAGATGAGGTTTAAATATATCCAGCTTACCTGTGTAGGTACCGCAATTTTTCAAACCTTCTGTCGGCTTTTAAAATTGCGGCGCATAAAAGAACATTTGACGATGGCGTGTATGTCGGCCGCTGCAATAGTCTAATTGATAAACATGTACGGATGCACTTTTCAAGAAAAGGAACCTACCACATCCACCCGGTGGCAAGAGGTGCAGGCTATTTTGCGCTACACTTACAAGTATGATACGATTGTTGGTTCGCTTTCAAATGCTAACGATATCCGAACAACACTCTTTTACTAATGAGACGGGGAGCTCCCGTGCGTCCACCCGACCGTCGCTAGCTCGCCGAACGAGGCACCACGCTAAGTATGAAGTGAGATACAAACCTACAGGACAAAACAGGCAATCATTTCAAAAGCTTCAGATATTGAAGTTAGGTGTGCTGACAAATTATCTAGGATGGTATTATTTGCAATGCTGATTAATGCATATTTATCAACCATTTTTGTGGGAAATTGCATCGTTGCATTGTTCCACAGCTAAGGGACAACGCGAAATGTTGTGAATATTCTATAAGCGCAGCTTGAAATTAGATGATCGAGATAACTGATTTGTCTCATTTGAATGGCACTGGACTCATAGAGGCTATTTATTAAATCAAATGATGTAGGTAGCAGTCTGGTTATATATCTGTGGGTTATAAAAACATTAGGGTTTCAGCAGCATCCCAAAAGTTGATAATTTTCTACGTTTAAGGATTTGTTCTGAGCCTTGTGAAGGGTACACATTATCTGTCAAATGAAATTTGGAAAATAGAAAACGAAAATTGTTATCCAACTGCTTCGCCTCCGTTCCAAAATTACCCACTTTTGATGCTATTGAGACAAGCGATGGGTTTTTACTTATCTTTATCTTCGCTCTCGAGCATTTCTGATTTGGTGAAAAATTGGGCCCCTGCGTGCTGCATACTATCCCGCTATCAGCGCGCGGGAGCGGCAGCCGGCCGGCCGTCACTGCTCGCCCGCTGTCGTCAGCTCGTCTGTGGCGATGGCCCAGCCTGGCCACCTGCACGCCTGGCTCAGCAGCCGGACGCTGGCCGTCGGCGGCTGGGGCCCGCTGCAGCGGCCGCCGCACTGCTGGCGCCGCTGCCTGACCGCAGCGCTGGCCGTCGTGTTCGGCCTGGCCGTGCTCGGTATGCTGCTGCTGCCCACGCAGCGACCCAGCTTGCGGCAGCTGATCGAAGCCGGCTCCGAGTACGGCTTGCTGCTGCAGGCCATCGCCATCCTGGTGGTGTTCTGCCGGCAGCACGACAGGTGAGCCCTGTGACGTCACAGCTGCAGCGTACGGTACGGTAGGTGAACCATGAACTCCATCAACTTGGCCGACAATACGACAAATGAGGTTGACGTGTGGGACTTCTCGTCAATGTAGTCCGTACAACCGTGTGTTTGTAAGTCCTTATTGCAATCACATTTCCCTGTGGGCGTATTCTATTGGCTTCCAGTCTATTATTGCGGTAGCATTTCTTTTACTGCCTTTCTTTACTTTCATGTGCATCATCCTTAATCATTTACCTCAGCTCCATTCAGACATTGGATAACAAGCAGTGTCACAGAATTGCCAACTTTGGGTGTATCTAACACACTATGAGGAGGAATTTTTCACTCCTTTTCCCCTTATCTTATGCGAACTTTTCACTCCTGGCTGATATTGTCTAATTGCGCATGCGAAACCCCTATTTCCTTTTCTGAGGTTTTCAGATGTCATCCAAAACCGAACTCACTTGAAACCACCAAGCATAAACGAGGCTCCACAGAGCCTAGACACGTATGGCTATGTCCTGCCCCATCTACATCTGAATCATGTCATGTATGCACAGAGCAAGGGCGCCAGATACCTCCAAGCCCAAGAACCCCAGCGACCCCAGCCGCTTGCACGCATTAATTTTGGTTTGTTTACAAGATGTATCACAATCGACAGCTGTGTGCCCATCGGTTTGATGGTCAAGGTTTTAACGCATCCCTTATTCTTTTGGTCTCACCACCACACCACGAAAGCAGAGCCTGATGCAAATACCAGCAAGGCCTGGTAGAGAACTTTACTCCACGTAATTCTTTTTTGCCGAGGAAACATGACCACTAAATTGCATCACTCCCGAAATGCAGGGGTGACAAATTCAAGAAATGTCTTCTAAATTAAATTTTCAAGATGACTGTCACCATTTGAGCACTTCTGTTAACAGGTTTTAGCTCAAATCAGCTGATTACCAAATGTTGCCAGAAAAGTATCAGTCTTTACGTTAATTTAACTACATTTGTTTGTCTTGGCACCACACGAGTGTAATACCACTTAATCCTTCCTCTATTTTGGATTGCCTTTAGAGGTACCATCTGTTGCTTAAAATGTTGACCAATTTCTCATCAATATTCTCTAACTGCAAACTTGTACGTATTTCACACATCAATTGGATTAATTCGCCAGTCGCCCAAACATGTTTGATACGCACCCAAAACTGAACAATTCACAGGGAATGAAGGAGACAATTTGAAGTTAGCCATTTTCTGTTTTTGATCCATCGAGTTTTGTCATCAGACAAATTATGATGTCACAGGGCATGCAATGGGCTTATTTTGTTCCATATTCGTGATCATTTGCCCCAAATTACTTAAGGTGTTCCCTCATGGATGCTTTAATTAGATGTTTTCTATAGTTGTCATGGTTTGCTCACTGGCAAACGGCTGTATTGTATAACTGAACTATATTTTTAACACAGGGATACTCTAAGCTCCATAGCAATCATGATAGGAGCTAAATATTGCCATGTAACAAATTGTCAGACCAACCCATTTAAAATGTGAAGCCAACATTCCAAACTTTGTCATTAAATATGAATAACCAGGCCTAAATAAATGTATTTGCTGCAGATGAAAAGACAAGCAGCAATACTGGTATGGTCATCTAAAAGTTATGTTATTTTTGGAGAAGAGAGATTGTTTTGTGGAGCATACCCATTATTGCCCTTGACATAGGTCAACTTTTTCTGATGTCAACAAGCATAAACAAATGAACTGAATAAAAATGCAACTTGAAACCAGCCTAAAACTAGCCTTATCATGCTTTATTACAACTGCTGTCGCTGACAGGTCAGTTGAGATGGTGTTCAACATATGGGCTACTCTAAGTTAGGTTAAGTTGGTTAAGTGCATGGCAAGTGGCAATATGAACTGTGCAAGAATTACTAACTCACAACTGCTGCTGTGATACAAACAGGTTGGACAGGATAAGATGAAGTAATGCCTCTTTAGGTTAGGCATAGTTAGGCTACTTTCATGGCAATAAGCATAGATATTTCGCAGAAACAGTGAAAAAATGTTTGTTTTCCCTGACCCTATCTTAACAAAAGCCAGAGGCATGTCTACTGTGTTTGACTTGGTGATGGGCTGATAGGTAGGAGTCCAAGGTTTTTTTGTCGTTGTTTTTTGTTTGAGTGTTTTATGCTTGCCGAATTGTTTTGTGTTATTTTGTTATTGAATTCCTTTGTTTTGTTTTGTGTTAAAAGTGCTGTGGAGGGAAGTGCAAAGTGCAGCATCAAATTATAAGTGTTAATAATTTTGTATGCCTATCACATTGTCATGAACTTACGATCCTTTAATGTATTCTGTTTCATTTAAATGGCCCAAGATGTTAGAAAACAAAAAGTGTTGTGAGGCTTCTGATATTACGTCCATGCCAACTTGAAATAGATGTATTTGCTGAAGCATCAGTCACGAGATCATAAGTTCCATCTTTTGTGAAATGATTCTCTCATTCCTGCACGGTCTTTTCGCAACGGAATTTTTCGCTCCCACCCTAGTTCAAAATCGATTCTAGCTCCCTGATAATAAGATTGATAAGGTGCATACTAGACACCAGTGGAACTGGCAATCATTGGTCAGCGACCCATCGCCTTCTGTCGTATTTGTGGCTTAGATAGCGATGGTTGGCGCGCGTAGCGTATGTGTAAGACCAAAAGAACTTAATGAATAGTTTTTACTCAAGCTTCAGTCGTCTGCTTCAAATCTTTGATATGGCAGTATTTAAAAAACAGGCAACACATTGGAATACAGAACTTGATATAGATATAACTTGGTATGGATTCTGCGACAGAAGAACCCTGACCATTGAAAAGGTGTTATGCATGCCACCGCATTGGTATATTGTTCCATCGCAACTCTTTGTAATCCATGACCAGTATGAATTTTGTGAGACACGAAGCCAAACTTGTCGAACAGTTGGTTTGTTCTGCCAGTTTGCACGAACTTCATGAAGAGTTGGCAGCACTGGAGCGGCGCTCTGTCGGCCCCGACGCGTCTTGGAGACGGCGCCTGGTCGGCAGATACATCCTTCTCTGGCTTCTGACCATCGCCTCGATTGCGCTTTGGTTCTGCTTCCTGCTGGTGCCTGGACGGTTTCGCCACCCGTACTACGTGGTCGCCATGTTCGTGCCCGAGGCGCTACACTTCAGACCCCAGTACTGGATCGCCATCGCCTACCAGGTTATGTGCTGGCAGCTGCAAGGCCCCTCGTGCCCGCTGGTTCGGCGCCGTTCTTCGAAACTTCAGCGCAGTCAGGCAATACCCAACACCCTGTCGGATATGCATCACATTCGAGTTCTGGTAGGCAACGTTTTGACATTGAAGAGTAGGCAATGAAGCTAAATAGGATATTTCGGACGGCACAGGAGCTGTACGGGAGCAAAACGATGCCGTCTCTCTACTTGGAACAAAGCTCTCTAAAATACAGAGCCCATTACTTTACCGCAGACCATAAAAGCCATGTAATCAAAGCGTGAGGCGATTTTTCATCCCGACTTTCTCAAGTTGGCTGCCAGGAAAAATAACGCAAGTATTGGCAACGATCTGAGTTTTTGGGCACTTAATCATAAACGCCACTTTGCGTTCATTGTAAATATTCGCAAATAAATGACGATGTTTTTCCCACACCACATCCTATTATTGCTGGAAAATTTGCAAACGTTCACAGGTTCAGGCCATCTGAATATGCGCAACGTACGAACCCACGTATCCACATATTGTAAACCGTAACACTCGCCGAACAGGCGCCACTCGTCAAAAATCCTGAACTCGCATCCATGCTAGCTAGTGTTAAAGCTGAGGTGGTTTTTTGAGCTACGCTGCTACTTGTAAGCTGCTACATTTTTGAACCATGGAAGCATTGAGTTTAGTGCCGGCGCAAGTCTCGTGATCAATGTGTTGAGATCCTCCTGCTGGTATCCGAGAGAAGTCTGGACTTGCACCGAGTTCTACCGATCGATACTAACCCAATTCTTATACCGAACATCAGGACCAGACCATCAGCGTCATTCTCCTGAATGGTTTGTTAAAACGAAAGAAGCTGCTTTTTCGCCGGGCCTCGTCTGAGTTCTTGAAGGAGGGGGGACGGGTAGCATTGACTGGGTGGCTGGCTAATCCTATAACACGCAAAGCTTGATTGCAGGGGGCAGAGAAATGGGGGCCAAATTCCCTACTTGACACGCAGCAGGAGGCTGCGCTTCACTGCGCACAGGTGGCACTTACACGTCACACCTTCCTCCCGGTCACTGTCACAAACAGCGTAATCGATGGCATGTCTATAGGTCAGATCTTTGACTCCTAGATACTCAACCATGAGATACATCACAGTGGTGTATACACCCGCTGCATGTTCCAATAATACCTGCATGTTGTGGTCTCCACTAGGAATATGCTTTCTGGTATTTTACTGAACTGAACGCATCAGAGTTTCACTAGAGCTCTAAGAGCTTTTGGAATAAGGCTGTGCTCATGTTGACCGGAACCGAAGTAGCATGAGACGACTCGCGTGACGTGTTCACATTTACTGACACGCATCTCCCAGATTCATGAGGCATGCTCCCTGGTGCCTTTGGAAACGCAAATCGACAAGCTGGGCATAGAAAAGTATCGTTTAATGAGCTGTGGGGTCGGGGGTGGTCAATTTATCAATAAAGACTATTGAAGCAACCCCAAAGATTCGTAATAGTTGTGCTTTCGTGCTGCTTAAATGGGCCCGCACAGCAATGCCAGCGCTGCTACACGCTATTCTCATGAAGGCTGGGGAGTATGATCTGGTGCACCACACTCCGCAGCGATACAAAACACGGGCTTACCCGATCCAGAGGCACGGCGACATCCTATGGCGCGTCACCCTCTGCAGCAAGATGGACAATGCGAGTCACTCAGAGCACCCAACTGGGAATATGAGAGTTTCGTTCATTACGCTACTCCTGGAATGTCAGGAACGTTGAAACGCATTGATTGCCATTATATATGCAATGTTCATGAACGCCCATTGCGCTTTACTCAGTCTACAATATGTATGATGGTAAGTAATCTTGCTATAATGACCTATTTCGAGCTAATTGTGTCGAGCTAATCGACCTGGTGCCACCGTGACCAAATAATCCCCAATAGTGTATATCAGAGGCCCGTCTTTGTCTTCTGTAAAAAAGCTCCACAAAAACAAGACACGTGTAACCGTAAGTAGATGTTCATGTGCAGACGTAAAACATGGTGTGGATTCTTGCTTATTTACTCCAAATATCAACTCCAACATACTCATCGCAAATCTTCCGCAGACAGTGATTTGTTTTAATATTAAAAAAGCTCGCTTAGGTCCATTTACTTAAGCAGAGCGGAACCTCCACAATTCCTCCTATAGTTTGAATTTTAACAGGTTCTGCATTTTTAGCTGTTGTTACCCTAGGCTTATATTACGAATGAGCAGAAAGAACTCTAGAATGAATTACTTGAATAAAAAACGAATTATTGTAGTCGGTTTCGACCCGATCCCTGGTCATCGTGAAATACGGTTCGTGCACTGTTGGAACTGTAACTGAAAATACAAACAAAAGTTATAAACAGCGTCAAAACAGCATGCGCTTAAAGCTTATAGACAATATATATAGGGTTTTCAAAGACTCACACCCTCATTCATACATTTCACGACGATCAGACCAATGCCGGTCAAATGACTGGAGCTTACGAGGTCACGAGGTCTGTTTTTGTCGTGGATGTTACCGTTCGTATACTATAAACTTTGGCACGTACATTCCGCTCATAACAACCCTTCATTGCAACGATGTTGAAGGTGAATTTGGATAACCAGATAAGGCTACGTAAGAAGTTATAACAAAATCTGATACACGAGGACGTCACATTATCTGGGTTATGGGTTTTGGTTTATTTTTACCTTCGTGGTGGTAGGACCGTCCCATACAAGACTTAAGCCATGTCGGTCATGTCTCGATAAGGTGCCCCTAACTGTGCCCGCTGTCGTCGTGTTGCAGATGGTGCTGGTGATTTTCTCCTGTTGTCTGGTGATGACGTTCGAGACTTGCTGCTTCACCTGGATGAACGCAGTCAGCTTTCATCTGACCACCGTCAGGACGCTGGTGGACATCAGCGCCCAGGCTGTGCGCGTGGCGGAGGCGCCTGTGAAGACGGCAGCAGTCCGGGCATCAAGCAGCCTGATGACGGCGGGCGACAGGCCGTTGTCGGGAGACCACACGGACGGACCGACGCCGGAGACGACCAAGAGCCGGCCGCCAGAGCGGCACTGGGTCCACGACGCGTGGGAGGTGACGCCTGAGAGGAGTGTGCCGGGGACACCGCGCTGGCCGCTGCTGTCTCGCCAGCCAGACGGATCGACTCCAGACGGCGCCGTGGTGGAGCCGCTAATCGCCGCCGCCCAGCACTACGCGCGCGTCTGCAGGTGAGAGGCTCTGTGGAGCATCGAGAACCTCAGCGGAGCTTGTGCCATCTGGCGACAAGGACTGGTTTTAGCATTTTCAGGCGTGTTTTGTGATTTTTGATAATGCATTTAAGACGCTAGTCGACCTGTGATCTGATCTGTCGATCTGCCATTCATGCAGCACTCCATTTTTCAGGCTTGTCGCCATCATGAGCAGCATCAGCAGGGTGCCGTTACTCTTTGCACACGCCGCTGCTATGTCGGCTATTCTTCTCTCTTCATATTACATGATCGCTGTAAGCCCCACTTGAATGACATCAGCACGCCAGGCTACGTATGAGTTACTGCACTTTACATGCCCGTCCAATAGTCATCAGCTAGCACCTCCAAAGCATGCGTAGCATCGCGGTGAATGGCTGCCTCCATTAGCAAGGTCAATATTAGTGCCAATCACCATTAGCACGTTCATACTGGAACGTAAATAAACAAAGGGTGGTTCAATTCCTTCGTGACTTTTCAATTTAGGTAAATTACCTGCTCAGGACTCTGGAGACTTGCAACTGTGCGCCGTTGAAGCGTCTCTGTCAGCTCGTCATGCCCCGAGTCTGTTGATGACGGCCGGCTCGTCACGGTATTTCGGCAGGCAGCGAACGGCCCACCATCAGAGGGCAAGCTGGCGAAGGTGGTGGGTCCCTGCACCTATGTAAGCCTCTTCCTTTTCCGCATCGTTTGGATGTCTATGGACGGCACCTTCATGATCGAAAAGGTGAGCTCAACCATGGATTGGGGTAAATGTGTATTTAGAATGTTTCAGCATGATTGGTTTGCAGAACGAAAAATCATCTTGGGCCGTCATCTATGGTTCCAAAGTAAATGTTGCGTGCCATTAAAACGCTATTGTGCCTCCCCCTCTCTCTCTCTCTCTCTCTCTCCCTCTCTTTCTCCCTCCCTCTCTCTCTCTTACTCTCTCTCTCTTTCCCTCTCTCCCTCTCTCTCTCTTACTCTCTCTCTCTCTCTCCCTCTCTCTTTTGCCTTTTCCGTCGGTGTTCTCCCGTTCATCTCCTTCTTTCAGCTATTTTTCTTTTCTAGTTTTCGTCTTCAGTTGCTCCCCTGTCTTGCTTTCATTTTCTGTACATGCAAGACTCCCGCACAGAACCCTTGAAACAATCGTCAAATTTGCACATTGTAAGGTGGTTTGTATTCCCTCTGTTTCAGAACGCTGCACTAACGGACTCACTGATGGATATGAATTGGCTAGTAATGACGCAGGAAACTAAAAAGAGACGGAAGGTGCTCTTACAAAAGGCTAAACGTCCATTCGGTGTCGAAGTGATGGGTTTTTTCATCGTCCAGAATTCAAACATCCTTTCGGTGAGATGGGAGTCGTGTGAATCTCAGTGTGTGTTGTTTCTGCGTGTTAGAGGACTCGCTTCCATCATGATGTCGTTTTAGCTTTACTTTTCTTAGACGCGGGCATTTCGGTGATGAGCTGTTAATTCCATCAAATTCCGAGCGTACAAATAGTGCGACCATTACTTTATCTCCGCTCGTAACCCTGTGGACCAAAACACTGTCAAAGTGGAAGCACCTCCTCCCGTCCTGCGTGCTCTCACTTTTTATACGGCCCGTGGTTATGACGAAACTTTGCAAAATTATTAGGCATGAAGAAAATCTCCTGGAAAAAGATGCATGTAGAGCCAAGAAAGCATGCCTTCAATGCCTAAGCATTTAACTAAAAACGCGGCATTTGCTAAGCCAACTCCTTTAAGTGGCACGTGTTCGACATGTACAGTGTCATCCAAGGAAATGTTGTCACATGGCGCTCACGACTAAAAAACCGAAAGGTAAATACCGATATACTTATTTTGCACGTTCACATATTCTCTTTTGCACTTGTACACATCTGTCGCCAAGTCGTGCAGGACTGAGCTGACAAAACTTTATGTTTTTTATAACGATTGTGATGCCCTGATTTTTCCAATAGAAGTAAACATGCCTCAGGCACCAATGGATTTTGTGGGCAGTGAATACTTCCAAATACACACTGATCATACTAAACTATTCGTTTTGATGCTTAGGCTATTGCATCCAAGTACATTTATTATCCGTTATCGTACGACATGCTATTGCCCTTTTGACCACCGTCATTATCAACCAGAACTATTAAATAAACAGCAAATTTTCATATTGCTTCGCAACCAAAACATGTTACCCGACATCATCCCAACGAGCCCTTGATATGGATGTGATGTTACCGAAGCTCGCCCGAACGTTTGAAGAAACAGAGGCACGTTTAGCTTCTTTCCTCTAACTTCTCTTTACCTAGCTCCTCTCCTCTAGCTCCTCTATACGCATTTTCCCTCCTCTAGCTCTTCAACACGCAGCTCTTTTCTCCAGATATCGCAGCCAATGTTGACGGCGTTGCCGCCAAACAACGTTGCTTCCATGACGACATTGTCACATCATGCCATTTTCGCTTTTCAGATTTTGGGCTTCGTCCTGACATACATCGTCATACTGATCCAGATGGGCGGAGATGGCATGAACCTTGCGGAAGAATGAGCCAGACCTTATCCTGGACAAACACAGCAACATTGATAGCTCTACACCGTCACCATATGAAGCACCCGTATGATATTTATTTAGACTATGCACTATGGGTGGTGCACAACTCTCCATTTCTGTACGCAGAGTAAGGTCTTAGGTACGTAAGCTCCATGCGGATGCGAGAGGCGATGATGGTCGGCGGCAGGTGGCTCTGGGCTGAGGTCGCGCAAGATGAACAGGCCCTGCGTACCACCGACAGGCGGATAGCTGGCAGACAGAGGGCGCCCGCTGCTGCCGCCCGGGTGGGTCGCTGGCATGCAGCGGTACGTGGGTTGAATGGACCGGACCGCCACCGGAGCCCGCGAATCATTAGGGATCCTGAAAGCAGCGAAGCTGTCACGGTGGGTGATAAGGTGACTAACACAGCGCCAGTCCAGCCCTTGAAAAGTCGCCGCCATCGTTTCTCCCCGACGAGCTTCACTGTCGGCCCTGGCCCCAAAGAATTATCACTCCGCGCGCCCCGTTTAGGTGACACGCTGCAGCCATAAACCAGACCGGGGGTAGTACAGAAGATGGGAAAAATGTGGGACGGCATTAGGGGTTTACGAACATTGGGCGTAAGATGGTGGCAGATTCTATGCAAGCAGAAAACGATGGAGTTGCACTTTGACAACATAGGATATGTGCATCTCCCAGGAAAAGGTCCTTTCAAAAGTAGCCCCCGGTAGCTCCACGGAGAGTAAGAGGCTTAATATGTGTCCCGCAAAATCAAGTTGAAGGCATGAGGCTTCCGTCAATGATGCTGGACTGCCGAGAATGAGGAGAGTAAGATATGATACACTGTTTGATTTCGAAGCAAAATGTAATGGCGATCGATAAGTGATTTACATTGCCGGTTGATAGTGCTCTGAGAAGGACATCGTGTGCGCATGACGCCACCCGCGGCGTGCGCACGACTAAAAACATTTCAAATCGGCCGCCGTATGTTTGAAAACCACCGTACCCTCGTGAACGTTGAGCGAGCCGCTGTCGTGGGGTCGAACAAATAAAAACGATGAGTTAAAAGTATAAACCCCTGTTGGATACGTGTGTTGTGCTGGCAGCTGACAACCCTAAAGTAGACCTATCGAATACTCGCCGTCGAATTCATAGCGCGAGACTTACGACTTTTCCCGGGTCGCTCCGTGCTGGGCATCTCGCTACGGACGGGCCAGATTCAGTTAGCAATATGCCATCAAGATGTGATTTGAACAACAAGGTCATGTTGGGCGATGAGCCATTTACATTGCTGGCCGATAATTCTCCCACACTGGCATCAAGGGCACGTGGTCGTACCCACCGCGCACGAATAAAATAATTATGTTTTGGACGCCTTGACTTTGCAAATCGCAGCTCAGACACGACCCAACCTTGAGCGAGACGCTGCCGTGGGGTCAAATAAACAAAACGAGTGCCCTAATCGTACAAGCGTATTGTACTGGCGGCTGGTAGCCCTATAAAACCGCTATTGAATGCACAAAGTCACACTTTTCTCGCGTATTTATGAGCATTTTTGGCGCGCCGCCGTTTGTTTCCCAAGACGTTACGAGCCGGCCAGCCGCAGTTGACGTCGCTCCGCACATGGGGTGATTTGGACAAAAAACGTCACGCAGTTGATCAAGCGATTTGCATTTTTAGCCGATAGTGCTCCCATTACAACACCGTAGTCACATGGCCGTGCCTAACGTGCACGTCTAAATGCACTTTTAATTTGACGCTGAAACTGTGCAACTCGCTGGTGCGATTTACAAACTTATAACGATCGTCTCGCTCACTTGGAATAAGGCGCCATCAAGAGCCGTCGACCGAATCAAATGGATGTCTTAATCAGACAAGTGCATTGTAATGGCAGGCAATAACTATACAGCTGCGGCATCTGACGTACGCATTCCAGCGTTTTGCGCGTGGTACAATTTTTCCGGTCCGCCTTTTGCTAGCCATAACACCACAGGCCGGCACACTGCAGTGAACATTGCGCCGTTAATGGCGAGAGGGGATTGAACAAAAAGTGTCGCGTTGGCCGATGAGCGAAATACAATTCCGGCTGATCGAGTTCCCACAGAGACATCGTGTGCCCATGCTCACTCTCGCTGCGCACAGCTTACACAAACTTTAAAATAGATGTCATATCCTTGAAAACCCTCTCTGCGCGCCAGCTTTGGGTGAGACGCTGGCGGGAGATCGAACAAATAAGATGCGTGCCGTAATCAGACAAGAGGGCTGTACCTGACGCTGATATCCCTAAAGCAGCGCTGCGGAATGCACAGAGTCTCACTCTTCGCGCACGATCATCAGTGTTTGCGGCGTCCACGTCATGCTTGCTATGACTTTACAGCCTGGCTGGCCGCATGCAGCAATGCAAAACAGTTCATGTCCTCCGAAGAGCTATTTATATGACCGGCCCGTAGTGCTCCCACAATGACATCGCATGCATGTGGTCTCCGCGCCACGCGCGACTGTAACCATTTTACAATGGACGCCCTAGCCTTTGTGAGTCGCTGCTGCAGCCGGCCGCCAGCGTTGAGCGTGCTGCCCTTTGGAAGGACGGAGGTAGACTGAATGAAATGAATGTCGTAATCGAATAAGTGTGTTGTGCTGACAGCTGATAGCCGTATGAAAGGGCGCTAGGCAAATATGGCGAACAGCGAATAGCGCTGTGAACTGCTCACTGTCGCGCTATTTGTGCGCGACTAAGTGTTTTTTCTTGGAACGCCGTAAGCTGCCACCAAGCTGCAGGGCGTCCAGGCGCAGTTATCACTGCGCAGTCTAGTGGTGGCCTGAACACACAAGATCGCGTCAGCCGATGAGCGATTTAAGTTGCCAGCCGATGGCGCTCCCCGGAGGACTGCTGTGCATGGGCTTTACCATAAGTCAGGTTGCCATCCGCTGTATGCACGGCAGTGACGTCACTTGTTTACGTCAGACATCCGGAACATCGGAAATATTCGTATAGATAATGAAGGCGCTGATAACGGAATGGCATGAAAGTGGAATGCGTACGCGCAAGAATTATACAAAATAGGACGGCCACAACATCGACATCTTTGTATCGATAGTGAGCAGACTGTTAGCGACAGGCTGATGAGGTCAGCAGGCCAGCTGCATGGGATTCGACGTCGAATATTGTTATGTGCTTTGCAGGCTTCTGCGGTTAGCTATTTCAATGAAGTCGGCGCGGGAATTAAACACGCTCATGCACGAACTGCTGCAGAGATGGGCGGCCAAGACATCGGCTGCCTTCGTGCCAATAATGGACAAACTGTTGAGAGTAAGTGCACATAGGAAGCGATACGAATGCGGAAATGTCAATAAGAAGAATGGTGATGTGTTATTTGCAAGTTGGCATGCTAAGCGGGTGAAAATGCAATCAGAGTGAAAAGCGAATGCGTTTACGAGTGAACTGTTGTAGGCAGGCGGCCCGAACTTCGGACTACCTTTTCACCAGAAACGTAAAATGCAGATTATTACTGATAGGTACATACATTCGGAATCTGATTAGTCAAAAATAAATCCAAGCATGATCATATGGTTTGCGACCTGATATTCAGGCGAACCTTAAAAAAAGAACAAAAAAATGCAATGGACTGAGAGGCTAATAGCCTACCAAGTCAAGACGCAGCGAGAATCGTCGGCCGGTTTTACCTCGGCCATGTACGGCTTTGGTGATCCGAAAGTGGCATTGCATACACATGGGGCTGCACCCACCGCGCAATCCCAAAGGTGTATTCAATCATACGGGTTGTTTTTAATCACTGTTGCGCGACTGTGTGAACTGAGATGCTGTCGTCTGGTTGACCGAATGCATGAATACGGTTGCTGGATAAATGTATCGTGTCGGACTGCTTTCGGTGTGTTCTGGGCCGAATGCTCCACGTGAAGTTTGACCTCAGCTATCAAATTAGCATGTTGTGCTTGCAGATGACACTCGTAGAGCAGCGCCATCGAATGTACACAGGCCATCTCTTCGATCGCGTTGTTGAAGGGAGCATTCCACATTTGTATGACATTTTGAACTGAAATTGCCACCTTGAGGACATTTTGATGCGTTTCACGGATATGCCCTTTTCAAGGCCCAAAGCGCTCTGGTTCTGAGTTACACGCTCGCAAAGTACGAAAAGTCTTATTTAGAGCCTATTTCAAAATCGCCTTCTGATTAATGACGCCATAGGAGCGTCATTGGATCCCCGTGATATTACAGCCTGCTTTTGTTTATGGCCAAAACAGCATGACCACTGATACAGTCGCAAAGGCGATGATGTTGCACATGTGGTACAGCCCGCGGAAGATGATTGGCTGTTGGTAGGATTTCAGTGCTGAATGCGTGTTGCGAACATAAGCGTGAACAATTTCGGGTTGTGCGACACTCGTTGTGAATGGGTCATTTTGTCTTGTTTCTAGGCCACAAGTCAATGTTAAAAGTACGGCACCCAAAAAATGGACACTCCCGAAGTTACAAAAAAGGCGCGACGGCAAATCTGTATCTTTTTCTCCTGTTGGCTATTTTCTTCTACTAACGTATTTTACAGACAACTCGGTTGGCGCCCCGTGTACCGGAGCACAGAACCTTGTACGGGTTTATGGGTTAACGCAGCGTTATGAAATTAAGGAAACATTACAGTGATGTTAGATATATATATATATATATATATATATATATATTTCTCTAAGTATTTTGCACGTACGATACGACAAATTTAAATCTTGAACAAAAAATTGTGCTTCACAAGAATAACCTCTTGACCCGCATTACCATGAACTCCTGTTGGGACTTTGTTTCGAAGGGAGGTTGCGGTGAATTCCGGTGTTGTGACTGAAGGTCTGTGCGGGAATTGCGAGAAAAACTGCAATTTCATAGTCCCGCGAGCTGTGCAAATTTCCGATCCCACTTATTTCACAAAAGAGTGTGAACCGGGGGCTCGAAGTGCGTGTGATCCCTGGTGGTGTGTGCCAGTGGCTTGTATTGGTGTTGATGTGATAGGGAGTGTGCATGCGAGGTTTGTTCTTCTGAGAGAGAACACTGTATTGGTATTCTTCAGTCTCTCTACCCCCAATAAAATGTGATATATTGTCGCCTGATATATTGATGCCTGCCTTTACCCTTACGTTTGTGTTTGAACATGCCAAAGGAATGCTGGCAAACTGAGAGAAACACTTTTATTGCAAGGGTGTACAAAGGCAAGTGCTGGTACTGATACTTTATGATGATCTTGGCAACATTGTGTACCAATTTAGGCATTACAGCATGTAATTAATCCATTACATATCATTATATCAGCAATTAATTTTGGCAGTAGGGGCTGGTGTGTGCAGCTCATTAATGGACATGCTCAGTAAAGGCTCACATGTTGCTTTGCAAAATTGTCTCTCCCTAACAAATTCTGAAAATATAAAGTTTTATTACTACTGATGCACATTGTACCGTCTTCACAAATCTTGTATGCAGGCGAGTATTGCTCCTGAGTAATCAATGTCATAGTTACTGCAACTTGCGTGGGATGCTGGGTGTTGAGAAAGGTGGAAAAGTATTGCTGTTGATGTCTTAGGACAGCACTTAATAATATGTTTATCATGAGCCTTGTGTGCACTGGCAGCTTCATCACTTCCTTGCATTTTGCCCATCCAACCATAACTACATTCACTTGTCATGTCTCCAGCTTGTGCAAGGTCAGCATGTTTGCAGTGTCATTTCACCACATGGAAAATTTTCCTTTTAGTAAAGCAGCCTGATGAATGCAGTATGTTGCATAACCATGGAAGTAAAAGATGTGCTTGCATCTTTCTCAGTGAGAAATTCTCGCCTGCGTTTTCTGAATTCCCGAAGCAGGCTGAACAAGTGATGCCACTTATTGGTTGTCTGCTTTGCTGAAGGTGATTTGTATATTGTATCGTGTGTTTTTGGTCAGTCATGTGTCAGATGGAAAGTCAATACAAGAGCGCATGCTTGACCCATCTTTTCATGCTGGAATCTATTATGAGAGCGGCATGGATTGCAGCCGAAAAACCATATTGTTGTTTATTATGTCATGCCACAGTACAGCACCGAAAACGTGTCACAATGAAGCTATCGACGAATGCCATTACCCAATGTACCACATTGTTTGAGTACTATATGTCAAGCCTATGAGACAGCAGCTTATAATTTACAAATGACCGGTAAAAAATATATTTAACAATGCCAAAGGACTGTCTACAGCAAGAATGTTGTTGCACCACAATGGTAATACCAGGATTAACTTTTAATTGCATGAACAATCCTAGGCAAAACAAAATTGGTAGCCCAACCTTACCATCTTTGCCATAGCAATAGCAATGCCTTGAAAATCAATGCTTGGCAACGTTACAAATTTATTAATTTTTGCATGACACCACATTTCCAGTTACAAACAATAAAGACAATGTTAAAATTTATTAATTTTCGCACGACACTCCACTTCCAGCAACAAACAATAAGGACAGTGACTACTGTACACATCGCATGATATCAATGTCAGAACTACAGCATTGCGCGCAACGATGGGTCGACAACAAAGTATTGCCAAAATCATCAACAGCAAAGTAGCAACAGCAGCAGCACAGCATATCGTGCTTTGACATAAATAATCTGCCATAAAAGCTGGCAATCGCTACGTTGCGTATGTCAAACTGTCCACGAAAGCTTGTCTTACGGCCAGCACCAAGGCAAAAAATTCGCTAATAACCCACCCATTAATCCGCCCCCGACACAGCCCCGCGACGAGAATGGCCGGTTGGCGTCAGCTTTCAAGTGTTTCAAGGTATTCTTTAGGTTTGGCTGCCAGATACTGCCAGGTTTTGCTGTCGTCACAAACCCATTCCATGACGCCATTAAACAATGACGTAATGGGGTCCATTTTTATCAACTTTAAAATTTTGCAACTTAGTGTCGTTTTGAACCTTGAAAGCCTACCAATGGTTACAATGAAGCATTGCCCATCATACCTGATGCCTGACTCAATATCTTCAAATGTGGAACATTCCCTTTGATTGTCAAGGTATTGTTATTGTTGTGGTAAAAATGGATACGATAAATCACTAAGCTTCTGTGTAAAACTGATGCAAGGATTATGCACAGCAGGCAAATACAGGTCAAAAATCCAGCATTAAGACACTCAACATTCCTCGACAAGTTTCGGTATGAGATTTATAACAATATATGGCGGTTTTCACAGCACACCGTACGTTATATATAAACTGCCAAAAAACTGGTGATTGCTACGTTGCGCATGTCAAAAAGTTCACCAAACTTTTCCTTCGCCCAGGAACAAGACACAAAAAATTTGAACACTGCTCACTTACCCTGCACCAGACGCAGCTGTCACCACGAAAATGGCGGCTGGCATCAGCTTTCGTGCACTTAGAGGTGTTCCTGAGGTGTGGTTACCAAATGGAAACAGATGTTGCTGTCGTCACACAGCGAGCCCATGAAGCCGTCAAACAATGACGTGATGGGACGCATTTTTAGAACTTTCAACTTTTGCTACTTAGGGTCGTTTTTGAACACTGAAAGCTTACCAACAGCCACAAGTAAGCCTTTCGCATCACATCCGATGCTTATCTCAAAATCTTCAAGTGTGAAACATTCCCGGCGGATTTCTCGGAATTGGCTACTCTCGGATTCGGTGGCGTGACTGCCAACGAGTACTTTCGCAAATGCGGTGGTAGGGGCGGCCGGGTGGGAAATGGCGGACAGATGGCTAGCATGGCCGGTGCTAGACGCCGGGACGGTTTAACCAAAGTCAACTCCCGTCGTCATTCGGACAATGGCGGTACGCAGCGGTCGTGTTCTGTGGCAGAGAGGTGGTGGTGATTTGGTTTTTCAGGGCGCGTCGGCATCGGGTCAATTTTGCGCCCACTGTGGCAGAGAGGCCGAAGAGCCTGCGGGCCCGATAGGTGTCTTCAGCAGAGCGGACACCAGACGCGGCCTGGCACGCGTCTCACCGGCAGTGAACGACTGAGTTAGGACCAGCGCACTGCTTACCGTCACAAACCAGGCAGACGTGAGCCCGTCTGCTCACGTGCCCGTTACCAGCGCCTCCGTAAGCCGGTGCAGATTCGGCGAGTTCGGCGGGGGGGGGGGAACTCAAGGATTAGGGGAAGTGGGCGCAAAAGTAAGGAGAGGAGAACGGAAAAAGGTGGCGTAGGTGACAGGGCAACTCCCAAACACCAAATTTATATATGTTCCAGTCCACAAAGTCTTCTGCATCACCTTGGTTTTGCTGTTCGAAACCGCGTGTATGACTGGCAGGTATCGGACCCTGTCGCGCCCGGCAATTTCAACTAAGTTCCCCGGCACAGGCTACTAAATGAATTCGAGTTTGTTTCTTGTTCGCGGGTGGGTACAGGGGCGGGCTTTGTAGTTGCTGACGGCGGCAGGCATGTGATACTGCGCCGGCAACAGAGAAATTCGACCGTAGGGTGTCTGCGGCGACACAATCCTATTCAAGCGAGACGATGCTGGCGGTCCCGCCCTCCGACAACTACAATGAACGCTCTTCCCGTTGCAGCAGTTGCATATACGACCACACATCAACCCTGCACACGATTCATTTACAGGATAGGCATTTAGCCATAGCTCCCAACGCAGTTGTAACTGAAGTCGACCTGGTGTTATCGCATGACCTTGGTCTAGACTGATCTTAGTGACCGGACATAATTTTTACATTACTTTTAAACTGTTATGTAGAAGGCATGTCGCCATCATTACCGACATGATGGCAGCGTTTCGCAAATTTTAAAGTGCATTTGTGAGGAACATTATGCGTATAGATAAAACGACATTAATAACTTTATTCCCCAAAGAAGACAGAGGAAAATGGAGAGATAAATATGATATTTCGGCTACATGCGTTCATCAAAAAGAATATCGGTGGCAATTTCAAATTTGTCTGCCGATTTTACTCGACGTTTCAGTTTTTTTCTTCAAATACAGCTAGCCATAGTTTTTACAGACCACCAACATGCAGGGGATCAAACAAGGAGCAATTTGCCAGTCATTTCTGTGATACAGCGCACATCTAACTGATAATTAAAATGCGCGAAAAATACCTGCATATGCAAATGAGTTCAAGTTAACGGGCATCACGCATACCACATCATTTACTTCCGCAAGCGATTTCAAGTAAACAGGCATCTTGCATCACGCATCACTTTTGCGTGCAAACGATTTCAATTAAACAGACATCGTGTATCAAGCGTCAGACAACACTGGCGCATGAGGGCGATTTTAAGCCAGCATGCGTAACACATCAAGACACTTGTCACATTTAGATAATCGTTAATGATGACTCCTGTACATTGAAGTCTGGTCGCCAAGTTCTTATAAAATAGATTCACCATTTTTCCTGTCTGGATGGTCCCGAGCTTTGAAGATACATTTGAGCTCGAAAAGGAAATGGTCCGTACCTCCTTGGATTTTAACCTTAGCGTGCTCTGTCAAGAAGATGGTCGCCGAAGAGTTATTTTTATTATCTGTTTCGTTTTTAGCATTTAGCAGGTGTTCATCACAAATGAAACGAGCAGGACGCATAGACTTCTCAACATAGGCTATATACCTCCCATGTTTTTCGCGCAGTTTACGCTTAAATTTGTAAACCACATTTCTTCGCGTGCAAACCCCCTAAAAGCTGAGGCACTGCATAAATGGCACCTATCGCACCCCGGGCACATATGCTTCGAGATAATATATTTAACCAGACAGTTCTTTAGCCCCTTATCGTTCTTCTAAGCTATCCGTAAGCGCGGTTTTAATTGTGTAAGGATATGTTGAATTTTCCAGAGCAAGTGTTCATCTATGTCATGTAGTGTTAACCCAACTTCTTTACCCAATTCGGCCTTTGCAATGGACCGTACAGAAAGGGCGTCGGCATTTGGGTACACTAGTGACGGTAGAAAAGAGGAACAATCGTACAACGTTAGAAACGGGGCTGCGATCAAGCCCACCAACTCTGGCATGATTCTGCACTGCGAATCTGCGCATCCGACTTCCACTAAACACAATATAATTCGAAATACGCTCCATATGGCTCTAAGCAACTTATCAAGCAGTGAAAAACACGGAAGGAGCATAAAAATATGGACTTAGCTCTTGGGCAATGTATATTCTCCACGACCTTTAGGTTGAACGTTGGAAGAGGTCAAAACATCTAGAGGGCATGGGGGATGCATGCTAGGAAACGGGAACACGCCCCGTCAACCGGCGGATTCTTAACACTACCTTGCACAGCTGAGCACCTGCTTTTGGAAATCAAACGTATCGTTAGGAAATCGAAACTGCGCGTACGCATAGCTTGGACGAACAAGAAGCTAAAATAAGTATAAGGTGAAATATTCTATCTCGAAGCCTAAGTGTCCGAGGGGCAATGAATGCTACTTATGCAAGCCTGGGCTTCAAGGGGTTTGCACGATAAACAGCGGGGTTTATAAAATTAACGCGCGCCCGGGTGGCCGGCACAGTACCCTTCGCTCGGGTGGGAGAGTGTGGGGGGGGGGGGGGGGGGTAATTGCATCCGCTGAGACCTCAGGAACAAGAGAGCTAGAGACGCCAAATTCACAGGGTGTGTTGACCTGTACGTGAACTCACTTACGTTGAAGTTCGAGGTTTCTAGGTCATGATCTCTGGATTAAATAAGGTCAAACGAGGTCAAGTTCCAGGTTGGTCTCCAAAGGGCCTCTGGAACCTAGATAACTGTACCAATCAAAAGATCATATGCTCATGTGAGATCAGTGGCCTTGTGTAACCTTGTGAAAGTCATGGCGACCAAGATCATACAAGACTGCTTTGAGTTTTGCAGTTGGATAAGCGACAAGATTACGCTAGGCAGTATGCTGCTAAAAATAAAGTGTTGACCTGGATCATTTCAGATCAGTGACTTATTCTGACATTTAAGAAGCCCATGGAAGGTGTAAAATGTGGTTTACATTATCAACAAATGTGAAATGAGCACCAGAAACTACCCCATACAGCAAGCCCTCGAGTAATAAAAACGGTTGGTCCTGCCCGTGGTCTGACCTTAACACCTGACCCTAGTTCAATTTCATTTGCTTATTCAATTGTTGTGTATCCTAAGGAAATATCTGAGGTGTATGGCTTCGCTTAACACTGCGTTGTTGGATCAGGCTGAACGATTCTCGAAAAAAATCGCCTTCGATGAAACCATGACCTAACTCTGACCTGCCACAGGTCAGTGGCCTTACATAGTGCATCTAAATGTTTGATGCCAGACGATCCGCTATGTAGTTGTCTACAGCTACGCAAAATCTGGCGCGGCTACGCCGCGCCATTCCGAAATCATTCTATAACAATTTTCGAGGTGGAGTCAGTTTGACCCCACTCGAGCGCGTGTCAAGTCTAAACTTTGTGAAAAAAAAACAGAGGAGTGATATCGTCGATGTCGGCGAGTCTTTTCGCGTTACTGATTTGAGATATAATAAACATCTGCGAGATGCCAATATAAAAACAGGTAATACCATTTTCGGTCGATATTTTTTGGGCAAAACACGCTCGGGTGAAATCCAGGGGGATACGGACCCTTCACCCATTTTAGAGCTCAGGCCCCTAGAGTAAGTGGAAAGAACCCGATACTAACATGATGGGCCTCTGAGCAACTGAGTGTACCCTGGCGTATGACGCCCCGGAAAAGCGTACGGACCCTTTCGGGAAAACGGGAGAAATCCGTGGAGGAAAACCTGATCGATCAAGAGTGCTCAGGCATAGAAGCAGATAGCGCCCGAACAGCGGCATTGGACACCACGAGAAAGTGCAAAGATATCAAGGGTAACGTAGAAAGCTCCCTAGCGATCAGACTGACCCGGCAAGTGGACATATAAGGTCCAGGCAACAGCGCTGTGTCTCTGCACACCGTAATCAACCCCGAAATTTCCCCAAGCAACGCCTTCTCAATCAGCAGACAATCAACTTTATCTGCTCATAAAGTCTTTAATTTTGCCAGTAACCGTTCTTGGTCGTCTGTAGGCCCAAAGACGTCCAAATGAGTTGCATGTAACGTTTTGTTAGAAAACTGCGGCCCGTAAAGCAGCTGGCCCGTCAAGAACATAGGAACATCCATTCAACTAAAAAGTAACCAAAACACAGCATGGAGAGCCTCGGAACGATCGAGTGTGCCCGAGCAGGTAACAGATAGGGGTGCCCCGACAGAAGCGCGTGGCCAGTTCCCGAGCAGGTTATTACATCGGGCCCCCGTCAAGAGCTCAGGGACCTCCATTCAAACAGAAAGTCCTCAAAACCCAATGAAGAGGGACCCCCGAAAGATAAAGTGTGTCCGAGCGTCTTAACAGATAGGGCTTCTAACAAGAGCGTACGGCTCTCCATTCAAATAGGGCTTCCCCAAGACCCAATGTAGAGGGCCCCCGAAAGATCGAGTGCATCCGAGCAGGCTATAAGATGGCCTTGACAAGAGCGTAGGTCCCTACATTGAAATACCCAATATGCTGGGCCCCTAAACAATGCAGTGTGCCGGAGCGCATGGGGCCCCGACAAGTGTGCAGGGCCCTCCACCCAAATGGAAAGTTTCCTGGACTCAGTTTCGAGGGCCCCGACCAACAGAGTGTGCATAAGCAGGTTAACAGATGAACCCCGACAAGAGCGTAGAGCCCTAAGCAAGTGACATAAAATTGGAGGCGCCCTAGACCAACGCAGAGGGCCCATGAGCAAGTGTGTCGGTAGGTAAACCGAAACCAACGTAAACGGCCCCCGAGCCACTGTGAATACCCGGGCAAGTCAACATGTGGTCCCCTGCTGTAGCCCACAGAGCCTTTCTGGCGACTGGAAAGAATCCGTGGAAGGCCTCTGATTGACAAGAGCGCCCCGACACGCTAGCAGGAAGAGCACAGAAACAGTGCAGGGCCCTCCGAGCAAACGCAAAGCAGTCATTATCGGCTGGCCATGTGAATCAGCCGTCGGTCGACATCTCCTGTTTTGTCTAGATGACGTCATTAGGGAGAATTAGCATCGCTGCCGTCCGGCCAGTAGCGCTAACCAACATGCGGCAGCCCGTGAAGATATTTGTAACCTGGCGCGAAGACTGCGAACGAATATATTCTATAACACTGTTGTAGGACTGTCAGCTGGTATTACAACATGCTTGTCGGTCGAAAGCAGCCATTTTAGCTTATTGACTCCTTGACAGCGTGTACCGTTATACCGTGTGCACACAATATCACTGTGAAAGTGCCGTCGGCAGGCAAGATTGAATCGGTCGTCGGCCTGCATGAGCTACTTTGTTTAAATGACCCCTAACGACGCATTTAGAAGTAACCGCAACCAGCAACAATTCACCAATCAGCAGCCGTAACTACCACTAAATTCGGCTGGCCGGCCTGTGGCGTGATGACCATTGTACAGCAGCCCAGGAAAATTTCTTAGAATTGCGTGCGATGACTGCGTCATTCTGTATCTCATAGCACTGTGATAAGGCTATCAGCTGGCACTGCAGCAGGTTGTCGGCCGATAGTGTCATCTTATTTGGTTGATCCCTCTCCCTGAAAGCATATCACTCAATGCTGGCGGGCCGGCCGAACTGGCGATTTGCAATACCGTGGCGTTCAATAGGCACACGCTCTGGTGGGGCTAATTTGACCTCCCCTGAGGGTTTTTCCCAAAGAACTTCCCAATGCCTCGGCGAAACCGCGCCAACCTTTGCTGAACTGTAGGAAATTTACTCTCTGACTTTTTGGTACCAATAAAAAAATCTACTTTGCAAGGTCGCTAAGCTGTGACAGGTGAAGATCAGCCTATGGCTGTTAGCAGAGGCAATCCTAGGTGTTCGTTCAATTTGATGCGACAACGAAGTTTTGCACTAAGCCGCGAAGTCATCCTTCTTTGAGATGGTTTATTTAAAAAAAACATTGGAATTTAGGATAGCTACTTATTCTAAAAACCGTCCGTCAGGTATTGCTTTCAGACAGAGGACAACACAAAACTTCCTTTAAGGCGTAGTTTCCCAAATTTCAAAAAATTCAGATTTCCCATCTCAAATTTCGTGGTCATGGAAACGTCAACAGACATCTTAGTTGGACTTGATACAGTTCGGAAAATGCTACCGACCTAAAACAGCCCCGATCAAGCTTTTGGTTTAAGGAACATGCCACTTAGCGTAAGCCATGGCGCTTATTAGAAAAAAAGACGTGAGTTGTTCAGTGCATTTGCGAGGAATGTTTTCACATAAACAAGACAGTAGCAATAGCCCTATTCCTCCGAAGAAAACCAGGAGAATGGAGATATAGATGCGTTGATACTTCGGCAACGTGCCTTTATCGAAACGAATAGCAGATGTGAATTCAAAATTGCCTGCAGATGATCCTACTCCAGTTTTTCATCCATTTTTTTATCCAGTTTTTCTTTTTTTGAAACAGCGAGCCACAGTTTCACAGTACACCGACACTCAGGAGATTGAACAGAAAAGAAAAGCAAAACATCCAAAACATCTAAAACATTTCTGCTTATCGTTGCTTTCTAACAGGCACTGACCTTAATAAACACTAGTGACATTTTGTTTTAGAGATACCTAACTAAGATACTTAAGTACCTAAGTTTAGAGACACCTAACCTTCGTTAGATGCGGTTGAATGGGGAGGTCCGAGGGCACTTCGAACACAGATTTGGAGCCTTACCTTTTTGAAATTATTGGACCCGACGGTCATGATCTAGGGACCTCAAAGTTCAACAGAGGTGATTTCACACAACAGCCTGCCTACCCTGGGAATATAGTTTCACTAGCTCTATCACTATTCAACATCTCACTGCGAGGTCAAATTACCCCCTCAGTCCTCGCATTCAACCGGTTACCCGAGCGCGTGTCAAATGAAGCTCTTGTTCGCTGCGCGTGTGACTATGTCCACACGACATCGCCGTGGAGCATTTTCCGCTGGCTTTGTACGTCGGTTGTCGGTTGTCATTCATTGTACCGTCATTTCTAAATACGGCAGTGCGGACGGTAACGTGATGTCAAATATGTGGCGGCACGGAAAAATGCTTAAAATTGCACGCAAAAGGTGCGAAAGCATGCATTTGATCGCACTGCTGTAGGGCTTTCAGCTAACTCAGCAAAATGCCTCTCGGCCGAAGGCATCCATTTCATTGGGTTGGCTCCCTAGCAACGCATCAGCGAAATCATCTGAAAAACTGCACTCGAGGCACAGCGGGCTCTTGACTATGGCTCTAGAAAACAGGCGTTGCGTTGCAATGTACATGTGGGCAATCCTATAATTGATCGGTTGCAGCCTGGAATGTACATGTGGGCGTACATCAGTTGCATGGAACTGAATAGAGGGGCATTCCACAACAAATCAACGGGCCGAAGCGTTAATTTTACACCCTTATCTCTTGGATCTTGATGAAGATGAATTACAGGGGTTGTCAGAGGTGCTGAAGACGTCTATGGCATTTTCTGGCCTGTCAGTTAAGCGGCTCGGGATTTACAGCCTCCGGCATTTCTGTGTTTGTGGTGGGATGACTTCATTCGGCGGCGATTTTATCACTACGATGAAGGAAAACCGTATAAAGCTATACGTCAAAATGATGTCAAAACCCTCCAAATTACGTGTGTGTCGTGGTTGGAATCATCACTGCACAATAAATATGTATTGTGGCATTGTGAGTATTTGCAATGCATGTAAAGTAATTTTTTTACCAAGTTTTTCTTAGTTGCACGTGAAAGAGTGTTGTTTTGACCTCATAAACCCAATACAAAAAGGTGTTTATCGGCTTGGAGAGGTTTGTAAACAATGTTTCAAGGGACTACGCCTCATTCGCGCCATCCGTCGGCAGCTGCATGCGCAGCATCTCCCACGCGTCTCCCCGCACGGGCGGCGGAAAATGAGCGCAATGTGAGAAAACACGAAACTTAACAACACGATGGCTTGCATGCGCGTGGAAGTCGACTTAGTGCGCCAGTGGATCAGTCTAACTCTCCCTAACTAATCAAAACTCTTGAGATCAAGCGACCGCTACTTCCCTCTCAACACCTGAATCTAACACGGACAAGGACAGTCTGAGCACTCCCTGGGGCTGCTGTGTGGACCTTCTGTGTCTCAATGACAGTCTGAACACTCTCTGGGGCTGTTCTGTGGACCTTCTGTGTCACAATGACAATGTTGGCCGTATCCAAGCTAAATTTGTCCTCTGCCCGAAGGACTTCTCCTTCAGTACGAAGAAACATACCGTCTGTACATTAGCCTTGCCCTGTCAGAGCCGGCATAGCTTCTCAGCAGAGCGAATACCATCGGACTGGAGGCGCCACAGGCTGGCACTGTCAGTATCCTTTCCAAGATCTCCCTCCCCCCCCCCCCCCCCCCCCACTTCGTCGCAAGCGCTCTTCTCTTCCCTTTCCTCGAGAGCTTCGTTCTCGGGTAGTCTATTTAAAGGTCATCGAAAATTTTACATTGGTGCTATGCCGTTAAGTGATGTCTGGTAACCGCAATTATGGCTTCTGACAATTTGGCCAAGAACTCATCCATTGGAAGAACAACCTTTGTTTAATTACAACGTTCAGTGCTCACACACTGGCTAAATCTGATTTTATCGGCCAAGTTTAAAATGTTCTTTGCATGCACAGTGATGGTGTTAATAAAAAATGATCGAACTCTATACTAGGCGTAGACAGTTCTCACACGCCCGTATCACGCATGATTTCCTATGAACATCCCGCGCGGCGCGACTCAGCAGGTTCTTCAAAGTGGCATCGCAGCAGCCCAAGAGATCCAATCATCAGATGCGCGCTATAACCTTAACAGCACACTCAAATCGCGTTACTGTCGTTGCTACCCATCAGCACGCAGTGTACACAGGGCAATAGTCTTAGGTTTGTATATTTTTCAGAGTACAGAGTGTTTCAGGCTTTGGAAACAATTATTTCGCGAGTATTTTGACAAATGAGTGCACTGCAAACATTGCAGAACACAGACGCCGAAAAAGCGAGGCAAATAAAAGATGCTTCGTTTTTAGTAGTCGGCACAGAGTTCATCGATATTTGTCTCGCAGGAGTAGCTGGTTAAAATAGAAATTCTGGGCTGTTGAGAGGGATTTTGAAAAATCTTGCATTATCGCTAAAATCGGGGATGTCTGGTCTCAATAAGTGAGTACAGAGAAGGTGGCGTACTCCCCTTAAACTTCGCTGTGCACTCGTTTTGTTCTTTGCAAACGGATCGCCGCAACGTCGTTGTTTGAGCGTTGCATTGATGCAAGGCGCTGCCAACACAACCGCGCGCTCCACCCGCACAACAGGGACTGGATCAACCCTCAATTAGTGGGCTTTTGTCTGACTGAGTCGTCCCATATAAGCCAGAGACGACACCACCCTCACGGGACGCCCTTGCCTTCTTCTGCTCCAACTACCCCGCCCCAACAATGCGCGTGAGGTGAGGAGGGGGGGGGGGGGGGGGTCGGGAGGAGGCGGTGCACCGCGTGGCCAGTCTTCGTGCGCCATGCATGATTCGTTGGTGCATGGACCATGTCCCCCCAAGCACATAACCACTTTTTTGTTTTCTGACTTTGAAGAATAAGCTACTCCAGTCAACATGTTAACAAGGAATATTAATATCACAAAGGAAAGTCGTTCGCACTTAACAAAAGCTAATCATGTCCTGGCTATTATTTATTATACAATGATGATTTCAAGAGTGGCGTATAGCTAATCAGGACAGTTTTCTTATCATTTTAACATACAGGTTTGTCAAAGTATCTTTCAAGCGAGTAGAAAAGATCAGTTCCCAAAGTGCTCCCAGACCTCCACATGTAACCGCCTTGGACCTAAATTCCTGTTCTCAGCAAGCGGTCACTGGTGTTGGTCCTGGGTCAGTGACCTTTTTGACCTTTACAAAGTCATGTTAACCAAAAACCTGCAAAAATGTTTTCAATTTGGAATTGGAATGAGAATCAAGGATGACGTTAGGCGGTGCGTTCCTAAAAAAGTTGCTGTGCTTCACTTTACGTCAGTGACCTATTCTGTCCCTCAGGAAGTTCATGGAAGATGTCGCTGTCGATCCCTGTTATCAAGACATTACAACTTTTCGAACAGCCCCACATGGCAAGATCTCGAACACAAAAGCGGGTTGGTTTCAACCTTGCTCTGAGCTTCATACCTGACCCAAGGTCAACGTGAATTATCTTGACGCTAAGACTTTGCAATGCTTGAGCAATGCAAGACATAATAAATAATAAACTGAATTAACATGACCTTGCATGAACTATGTACGTTATATTTGTTAGGTAAGTTGCATTCTATAACGCATTTTTCGGTCACAAGCTTTGCTCACAAAATCGACAATTTCAAATATGTACATGTTTACATCTTTTTTATAATCGGACGCGAAGAGTGTGACTGTATGTATTCAATAGGGCTGCTAAAGAGCTATTAGATTCCCGTACGTCACACTTGCCCGATTAGTCCATCCATTGTGTTTGGTCAGCCACACGACAGCGTCTCATCCAACGCTGGCTGGCCTTCCGCAACAGCGATTTGCAAAGATACGGCGACAAATTTAAGATACATTTAGTCGTGCGTGGTGCGTATAGCCGTGTGCACACAATGTCATTGTGGAAGTGTTGTGGAAGCAATATCGGCATGCTATGGAATTGGCTAATCGGCCGACATCACCATTTTTCCATTAGTTACTGTGGTCTGACCAAGGCCATATAGATACTGAGGTAGGACGCCCTAGTCTCCGTAGATGTAAAACTTCACTAGGGTCTGAGCCTGACTGCTCCTAGCATGACGGCTAGCATAAGGCGGCCATAGCTAAGTTTTTAAGCGCACGTGATATGTAATGCGAAATATATGAAAGTGCGCTTATAAGCGCACTTTGTGCATTCATTAGCTGTTCTACAGGGCTACCAGCCGCCAGCACCATACGCTTGTACGATTAGGGCATCCATTTCGTTTGTTCGGCCCCACGAGAGCGTCCCGCTCAACGCTTGGTCGTGTCTAAACCGCGATTTGAAAAATAACGGCGTCCAAAATATAAGTATTTTATTCGTGCGCGGTGGGTACGACCACGTGCCCTTGATGCCAGTGTGGGAAAATTATCGGCCGGAAATGTATCGGCCGGCTCATCGCCCAGCATGACTTTATTGTTCAGATCACATCTTGACGGCATATTGCTAACTGAATCTGGTCCGTCCGTAGCGTGATGGCCAGCATGGAGCGACCCTGGAAAAGTCGTAAATCTCGCGTTATGAATTCGACGGCGAGTATTCGATAGGTCTACTTTAGGGTTGTCAGCTGCCAGCAAAATGCACTTATCCAATAGGGGCTTATACTTTTAACTTATCGTTTTTATTTGTTCGATCCCACGACAGCGGCTCGCTCAACGCTGATGGGGGACGGTGGTTTTCAAACATACGGCGGCCAATTTGAAATGTCTTTAGTCGTGCGCACGCCGCGGGTGACGTCATGCGCACACGATGCCCTCGTCAGAGCACTATCGGCGGGCAATGTAAATCACTTATCGATCGCCATTATATTTTGCTTTCAAATCAAACAGCGTATCATATCTTGTTCTCCTGATTATCGGCAGTCCATAACCATTGACGGAAGCCTCATGCTCTCAGCTTGACATTGCGGGACACATATTAAGCCTCTTACTCTCTGTGGAGATGCTGGGAGGGGGGGGGGGGCACTTTTGAAAGTACCCTTTCTTGGGAGATGCACACATCCTATATTGTCAAAGTGCAACTCCATCGTTTTCTGTTTGCATAGAATTTGCCACCATCTTACGCCCAATGATCGTAAACCCCTAATGCAGTCCCACATTATCCCCATCTTCTGTACTACCTCTCGGTCTTGTTTATGGCCGCAGCGTGTCACCTAAACGGAGCACAAGGAGTGATAATTCTTTGGGATCAGGTTCGACAGTGAAGCTCGTCGGGGAGAAACGATGGCGGCAACTTTTCAAGCGCTGGACAGGCGCTGTGTTAGTGACCTTATCACCCAACGTGACAGCCTCGCTGCTTTCAGGGCTCCTAATGGTTCGCGGGCTCCGGTGGCGATCCGGTCCCATTCAACCCACGTACCGCTGTATGCCAGCGACCCACCCGGGGCGGCAGCGGCGAGCGCCCTCTATCTGCCAGCTTTCCGCCTGTCGGTGGCACGCGGGGCCTGTTCATCTTGCGCGACCTCAGCCCAGAGCCACCTGCCGCCGACCATCATCGCCTCTCGCATCCGCATGGAGCTTACGTACCTAAGAGCTTACTCTGCGTACAGAAATGGAGAGTTGTGCACTACCCAATTGCTGCCTGAAAATGAAACATTTTGCAGGCAGCATTTTACCAACAAACTAAATCATGATCTCGGTCACCAGATAGGGGAGTGCACTGTTGTAGTTTATTTAGTCTGCAGACGAAACTGCACAATGCCATTGGTGATGAAGACAAAACGTCTCAGTAAACTGTACTCGCCTTGAAAGCAAATTGCGCGTCGCGCAAAGCGAAAGTTTAGCCTAACTAAATATAATACCGGTGCTTCAAATGGTGACGGTATAGAGCTATCAATGTTGCTGTGTTTGTCCAGGATAAGGGCTGGCTCATTCTTCCGCAAGGTTCATGCCATCTCCGCCCATCTAGACGATGTATGTCAGGACGAAGCCCAAAATCTGAAAAGTGAAAATGACATCATGTGACCATGTTGTCATGGAAGCAACGGTGTTTGGCGGCAACGCCGTCAACATCGGCTGCGATATCTAGAGAAAAGAGCTGCGTGTTGAAGAGCTAGAGTAGGGAAACTGCGTATAGAGGAGCTAGAGGAGAGGAGATACGAAAAGAGAAGCTGGAGGAGAGAAGCTAAGCATGCCTCTGTTTCTTCAAACGTTCGGGCGAGCTTCGGTAACATCACACCCATATCAAGGGCTCAGTTGGATGATGTCGGTTGACATGTTTTGGTTACCAAGCAACATGGAAATTTGCTGTTTATTTAAAAATTATGGCTGATAATGACGGTGGTCAACAGGGCAATAGCATGTCGTACCATTACAGATCATAAATGCACCCGGATGCTATAGCCTAAGCATAAATATGAATGGTTCAGTTCGATCAGTTTGCATTTGGAAGCATTCACCGCTAAAAAATTTCATTGGTGCCTGAAGCATGTTTACTTCTATTCGAAAAATCAGATGACCGTAATCGCTATATTAAACATAAAGTTTTGTCAGCTCAGTCCTGCACAGCTTGGCGACAGATGTGTGCAAGTGCAAAAGAGAATGTGTGAACGTGCAAAATAAGTATATCGGCATTTACCATTCGGTTTTTAATCGTGAGCGCCATGTGATAACACTTCCTTGGATGACACTGTACATTTCGAAAACATGCCACATAAAGGAACTTGCTTAGCAAATGCCGTGTTTTTAGTTAAATGCTTAGGCATTGGAGCATGCTTTCTTGCTCCACATGCATCTTTTTCCCAGGAGATTTTCTTCATGTCTAATAATTTTGCAAAGTTTCATCTTAACCACGGGCCGTATAAAAAGTGAGAGCACGTAGGACGGGAGGAGGTGCTTCCACTTTGACAGTGTTTTGGTCCACAGGGTTACGAGCGGAGATAAAGTAATGGTCGCACTATTTGTACGCTCGGAATTGGCTGGAATTAACAGCTCATCACCGAAATGCCCGCGTCTAAGAAAAGTAAAGCTAAAACGACATCATGATGGAAGCGAGTCCTCTAACACGCAGAAACAACACACACTGAGATTCACACGACTCCCATCTCACCGAAAGGATGTTTGAATTCTGGACGATGAAAAAACCCATCACTTCGACACCGAATGGACGTTTAGCCTTTTGTAAGAGCACCTTCCGTCTCTTTTTAGCTTCCTGCGTCATTACTAGCCAATTCATATCCATCAGTGAGTCCGTTAGTGCAGCGTTCTGGAACAGAGGGAATACAAACCACCTCACAATGTGCAAATCTGACGATTATTTCAGGGGTTCTATGCAGGAGTATTACATGTACGGAAAATAAAAGCAAGAGAAGAAAGAAATTGAGGAATAAAAATAGAAGAGGAAGATGAATGAAAGAAGGAGATAAAAGAGAAAGGAGAGACGGAAAATGCAAGAAAGAGAGAGAGAGAAAGAGAGAGAGAGAGAGAGAGAGAGAGGGAGAGAAAGAGAGAAAGAAAGGGAGAGAGAGAAGGGGGAGACACAATAGCGTTTGAATGGCACGCAACATTTACTTGGGAATCATAGATGATGGCCCAAGATGGTTCTTCGTTCTTCAAACCAATCATGTTGAAACATTCTGAATACGCATTCACCTCAATTCATGGTTGAGCTCACCTTTTCGATCATGAAGGTGCCGTCCATAGACATCCAAACGATGCGGAAAAGGAAGAGGCTTACATAGGTGCAGGGACCCACCACCTTCGCCAACTTGCCCTCTGATGGTGGGCCGTTCGCTGCCTGCCGAAATACCGTGACGAGCCGGCCGTCATCAACAGACCCGGGGCATGACGAGCTGACAGAGACGCTTCAACGGCGCACAGTTGCAACTCTCCAGAGTCCTGAGCAGGTAGTTTACCTAAGTTGAAAAGTCACGAAGGAATTGAACCACCCTTTGTTTATTTACGTTCCGGTATGAAACGTGCTAATGGTGATTGGTACCAACATTGACCTTGCTAATGAAGGCAGCCATTCACCGCGCTGTTACGCATGCTTTGGAGGCGCTAGCTGATGACCATTGGACGGGCATGTAAAGTGCAGTAACTTATACGTAGCCTGGCGTGCTGATATCATCGAAGTGGGGCTTACAGCGATCACGTAATAGGAGGAGAGGAGAATAGCTGACATGGCAGCGGCGTGTGCTAAGAGTAACGGCACCCTGCTGATGCTGCTCATGATGACGACAAGCCTGAAAAATGGAGTGCTGCATGAATTGGAAATCGACAGATCGGATCACAGGTCGAATAGCGTGTTAAATGCAGTATCAAAAATCACAAACACGCCTGAAAATGCTAAAACCAGTCCTTGTCGCCAGATGGCACAAGACCCGCTGAGGTTCTCGATGCTCCACAGAGCCTCTCACCTGCAGACGCGCGCGTAGTGCTGGGCGGCGGCGATTAGCGGCTCCACCACGGCGCCGTCTGGAGTCGATCCGTCTGGCTGGCGAGACAGCAGCGGCCAGCGCGGTGTCCCCGGCACATCCCTCTCAGGCGTCACCTCCCACGCGTCGTGGACCCAGTCCCGCCCTGGCTGCCGGCTCTTGGTCGTCTCCGGCGTCGGTCCGTCCGTGTGGTCTCCCGACAACGGCCTGTCGCCCGCCGTCATCAGGCTGCTTGATGCCCGGACTGCTGCCGTCTTCACAGGCGCCTCCGCCACGCGCACAGCCTGGGCGCTGATGTCCACCAGCGTCCTGACGGTGGTCAGATGAAAGCTGACCGCGTTCATCCAGGTGAAGCAGCAAGTCTCGAACGTCATCACCAGACAACAGGAGAAAATCACCAGCACCATCTGCAACACGACGACAGCGGGCACAGTTAAAGGCACCTTGTCGAGATATGGCCGACATGGCTTAAGTCTTGTATGAGGCGCTCCTACCCAGATCTACCACCAAAGTAAAAATTAATTTTGATTGTACACATACGCTACGCGCACCAACCATGGCTATCTAGGCCACAAATACGACAGAAGGCGATGAGTCGCTGGCCGATGATCTCCGTTTCCACTGGTATCTAATATGCACCTTACCAATTTATCATGGAGATAGAATCGCTTTTGAACTAGGGTGGCGGTGAAAACGTCCGTCGCAAAAAGACCGTGCAGGAGTGAAGAAATCAATTCACAAAAGATGGAACTTATGATCTCGTGACTGATGATTCAGCAAAGACATCTTTTTCAAGTTGCCATGGACGTAATATCAGAACCCTCACAACACTGTTTTGTTTCTAACATCTTAGGCCATTTAAGTGAAACAGAATACATTAAAGCATCGTAAGTTCATGACAGTGTAATAAGCATACAAAATTATTAACACCAATAATTTGATGCTTCACTTTGCACTTCCCTCCACAGCACTTTTAACACAAAACAGAACAAAGGAACTCAATAAAAAAATAACACAAGAAAATTCAGCAAGCATAAAACACTCAAAAAAAACAACATTAACGAACCTTGGACTCCTACCTAGCAGCCCAACACCAAGTCAAACACAATAGACATACCTCCGGCTTTTGTTAAGATGGGGTCAGGAAAAACAAGCATTTTGTCACTGATTCTGCAAAATACCTATGCTTATTTCCATGAAAGTAGCCTAGCTATGCCTAACCTAAAGAGGCTTTACTTCATCTTATCCTGTCTAACCTGTTGGTATCACAGCAGCAGTAGTGAGGTAGCAATTCTTGCACAATTCATATTGCCACTTGCCATGCACTTAACCAACTTAACCTTACTTAGAGTAGCCCATATGTTGGACATCATCTCATCTCGTCTGTCAGCAACAGCAGTTGTAATAAAGCATGATAAAGCTAATTTTAGGCTGGTTTCAACTTGCATTTCTAGTCAGTTCATTTGTGTATGCTTGTTGACATCATAAAAAGTTGACCTTTGTCAAGGGCAATAATGGGTATACTCCACAAAGCGATCTCTCTTCTCCAAAAAAAACATAACTTTTAGATGACTATACCAGTATTGCTGCTTGTCTTTTCATCTGCAGCAAAGACATTTATTTAGGCCTGTTTATTCATATCTAATGACAAAGTTTGGAATGTTGGCTTCACATTTTAAATGGGATGGTCTGACTATTTGTTACATGGCAATATTTAGCTCATATCATAATTCCTATGCAGCTTAGAGTATCCCTGAATTAAAAGTATAGTGCATTTATACAGTACAGCCATTTGCCAGTCAGCAAACCATGACAACTGTAGAAAACATCTGGTTTAAGGCGGTCATGAGGGAACACTTTAAGTAATTTGGGGCAAATGATCACGAATATGGAACAAAACAAGCCCATTGCATGCCCTGTGACATCATAATTTGTCTTATGACAAAACTCGATGGAGTAAAACAGAAAATGGCTAACTCTGGTTACAAATCATGTGCTGAAAGCAGGTAAGGTAAGCAATTACTTGGTCCATAGGAGACTTGCTGGCTTCTTCCTGCTCCCCAAAGCAAAAAGTCAGTACCATTTGCATGGGCTGCTGGCAGAAAAAGTGATCGCACTCACCCCCCCCCCAAATATAAATATGAATCATGCCCACCAACCTACGAGATTAAAATGCGAAACAACTAGGAGGCGTGCATGATAAACATCTCCAGAGAGCAGAATTTCGCCATCAAACACCTCTGTACTACCTGCGTCAGGTCTGTCCGAAAGCTTGTATGGCAGCATTAGGATAACATTGTCAGGCAGCCTGGTGAGTAAGACAACCGAAAGGATTAGATTTATCATTATTGAGCACCCCCATGAACCAAGAAAGCTGTTAACCGAGGGTTTGACAGGTCAGAAATGGCGATAAAAATAAATTCCGTGCCTCAAATTGTCTCCTTCATTCCCTGTGAATTGTTCACTCTTGGGTACGTATCAAACATGTGTGGGCGGCTGGCGAATTAATCGAATTGATGTATGAAGTACGTACAAGTTTGCAGTTGGAGCATATTGATGAGAAATTGGTCAACATTTTAAGCAACAGATGGTACCTCTAAAGGCAATCAAAAAGAGAGGAAGAATAAAGTGGTATCACACTGGTGTGGTGCCAAGAAAAACGAATGTAGTTAAATAAATGTAAAGACTGATACTTTTCTGGCATCATTTGGTAATCAGCTGATTTGACCTAAAACCTGTTAACAGAAGTGCTCAAATAATGATATTCATCTTGAAAATTTAATTTAGAAGACAGTTCTTGAATTTTTCCCCTCTGCATTTCGGGAGTGATGCAATTTAGTGGCCACGCTTCCTCGGCAAAAAAGAAATACGCGGAGTAATGTTCTCTACCGGGCCTTGCTGGTATTTTCATCAGGCTCTGCTTTCGTGGTGTGGTGGTGAGACCAAAAGAATAAGGGATGCGTTAAAACCTTGACCATAAAAGCATTGGGCACACAGCTGCCGGTTGTGATGCATCTTGTAAACAAACCAAACTTAATGCGTGCTAGCGGCTAAAGTAGCTGGGATTCTTGGGTTTGAAGGTATCTGGCGCCCTTGCTCCGTGCATACATAGACATGATTCAGATATAAGTGAGGCAGGACATAGCCATACGTGTCAAGGCTCTGTGGAGTCTCGTTTATGCTTGGTGGTTTCAAGTGAGTTCGGTTTTGGATGACATCTGAAAACGTCAGAAAAGGAAATAAGGGTTTCGCATGCGCGATTAAACAGTATCAGGCAGCAGCGAAAAGTTCACATAAAATAAGGGGAAAAGGAGTGAAAAATTCTTCCTCATAATGTGTACGATACACTCAAAGTCGGCAATTCTAGGACACTGCTTTCTCCCAATGTCTGAATGGAGCTGAGGTAAACGATTAAGTATGATGCATATGAAAGTAAAGAAAGGCAATAAAAACATGCTACCGAAATAATAGAGTGGAAGCCAATAGAATACGCCCACGGGGAAATGTGATTGCAAAAGGACTTACAAACACACGGTTGTCTGGACTACATTGACGAGAAGTCCCACACGTCGACCTCATTTGTCCTATTGTCGGCCAAGTTGATGGAGTTCATGGTTCACCTGTCGTACCGTACGCCGCAGCTGTGACGTCACATGGCTCACCCGTCGTGCTGCCGGCAGAACACCACCAGGATTGCGATGGCCTGCAGCAGCAAGCCGTACTCGGAGCCGGCCTCGATCAGCTGCCGCAGGCTGGGTCGCTGCGTGGGCAGCAGCAGCATACCGAGCACGGCCAGGCCGAACACGACGGCCAGCGCTGCGGTCAGGCAGCGGCGCCAGCAGCGCGGCGGCCGCTGCAGTGGGCCCCAGCCGGCGACGGCCAGCGTCCGGCTGCTGAGCCAGGCGTGCAGGTGGCCAGGCTGGGCCATCGCCACAGACGGGCTGACGACAGCGGGCGAGCAGTGACGGCCGCCTGGCTGCCGCTCCCGCGCGCTGATGGCGGTGTAGTATGCAACACGCAGGGGCCTAATTTTCACCAAATCAGAAGTGCTCGAGAGCTAAGATAGAAATAATAAAAACCCATCGCTTGTCTCAATAGCGTCAAAAGTGGGTAAATTTTGAAACGGAGGCAACAAAGTTGGAAAACAATTTTGTTTTCCATTTTCCAAATTCCATTTGGCAGATAATGTGTACCCTTCACGAGGCTCTGAACAAATCCTTAAACGTAGAAAATTATCAACTTTTGGGATGCTGCTGAAACCCTAATGTTTTTTTTATAATCCACAGATATATAACTAGACTGCTACCTACATCGTTTGATATGATAAATAGCCTCTATGAGTCAAATGCAATTCAAATAAGACAAATCAGTTATCTCGATCATCTAATTTCAAGCTGCGCTTATGGAATATTTACAACATTTCGCGTTGTCCCTTAGCTGCGGAACAATGCAACGACGCAATTTCCCACAAAAATAGTCGATAAACTTGGATTAATCAGCATTGTAAATATTATCATTCTAGAGCATTTTGTCAGCGCACCTAACTTACATATCTGAAACTTTCCAAATGATTGCCTGTTTTGTCCTGTAGGTTTGTATCTCACTTCAAACTTAGTGTGGTGCCTCGTTTGGCGATCTAGCGACGGCCGGGTGGACGCACGGGAGCTCCCCGTCTCATTAGAAGAAGGATGTTGTTCGGATATCGCTAGCATTTGAAAGCGAACCAACAATCGCATTCATACTTGTAAGTGTAGCGCAAAATAGCCTGCACCTCTTGCCACCGGGTGGATGTGGTAGGTTTCTTTTCTTGAAAAGTGCATCCGTACATGTTTATCAATTAGACTATTGTAGCGGTCGACATACACGCGATCGTCAAATGTTCTTTTATGCGCCGCAATTTTAAAAGCCGACAGAATGATTAAAAAATTGCGGTACCTACACTGGTAAGGTGGATATGTTTAAACCTCATCTGTAAAAGATGAAAACAAACCCGCAATAACTATAGTCTCACTTTTTGACTGAAGAAAATTGTGTCCAGCTTCTTTTTTCCGCCATCCTTCGATGATGTTCCCGTTACGCGTTCTAGTTTCGCAGCGTTTTATTTTATCTCTAAGTTATCACTTGACTGCCCAAAAGGCAAGTGAGAAGTGTTTTTCGGTGTGCTGTCTCATCTCAGCCATGCGAGAAATTTGAAGAAAGCTTAAAGGATGACGTAAATTTTTATTTTTTTTATTTTCGCGAGAGAAGAAATCGCTACGCTTAACGCCCACACCAATCATGCCCACCGTATGACAGAGACGATAAGACCATAACTGAGCATCGTAGGTAAGCTCTCCTTTCAGACACCATTTCACTGAATTTCATTCGGCAAATCACTGCATCATTTTTAGATTTGGCGCTGAACCACAAAACCTGAAACCTGATGACGGACTGTCAGTCACCTCATCACAGTGCGCCGATAAGTAGGAACAGTAGAAACTCAGCCAAGGTACTTAATATGACATTATTTTCATGTCCATCGGCTTATATACTTCGAGTTCCACAATGACTCCCAGTAATACGAACAGCGATGCATACTAAATAGACATCAGTATTCGCAGTGCTATTGTGCTGTCAAAAATATTACTCCTATTATCTAAGCCATCTCGCCAACATTACGATAGTATTCAAACGCATTTCAAGAACTACCAAAAGTGACATTTACTTCCCAAGCACTTAGTCTGACGTCTTGCGCCTGACGTGCTGACGCACCAGGCGCTCCGGAACACAATACCGCTCTCCACTACTATGCAGGTGCACGTTGCTTTACTCTACCAACTGCTGAATGAGATGGTGAAACGGTCCCTTCCGAGTGCACCAAAACCCATCCTTGTGGAATTATAAAACCCACCCCTGCATGCATGTGCGGCGTGAAATCCCTGTCGGGGCAGACGTTCAGAAGTGCTCCCGCCATGCGTCGCACAAACTGTCAACCCCAGCTGGCTAACAAATGACATAGGATGACGTACTGTACTGCACGTTGAATGGATGGTTCGTATCAGCGGCATGCGTTTTAGCTGATACAGTTTTTATTCGACCTTTTCCTGGCATAATGGGTTCAATTACTGATCTATAACCATACAATCCATTGCCAATTGTAGCTCTCGTTAGGACTGATCCACTGGTGTTTTCCGCAAGGATTCTACCGTAGAGGTTGGAAATGACAGGGAGGGGATGAGTCACATCAATCCTTACTCATATCAGTCCACGCTATGGAAAAGGGCCAATCAGGGTGAGGGTTAAAAGCATTTACCTAAATGCACCGAGTGAAGACGTTTTGTCGAACTGATCAAAAGATCAGTGCAAACATCCCCATTTTGTAAACATGTCTTGTCTTATTTCCTTTGTGGCAATCCCAAACACCTATCATGTGTTTTTGTGTGAGTTGTGATGGCTGGTGACAAAGCTGGTAAAATTGAGGCGCCAAAGAGCGATAGAATATAGTATTTGCTTCGAACGTTGTCAAGCTAGAACTTAGCAGCAGTAGGTACATGTGCTGGCGATTGAAACATGAAAGTATCGGTAACGTTCCATTGGCATTTCATATACGCTCATCGATTACTTACCTCCATGTCAATATCTTCAATACGGAAATAGACAGTTATGACAGACAGGTTATGGTAAGCAGTGTAAATGTCAGTGCTATGTCGCTATGTCACTATTGAGCAAGAGAAGGGACGTCTTCCATATAGCATACATCTCCGTTTTAGGCGCTTTAGTCCTTTCGTGGTCTAAAATTGAGCTCTAAGATAAGGCAAAGCCTTCGTTGAAATAAACAAATGGCTGGAGTTGGTGCCTCCGAATTACTTGAAGCTCACTATTGGTCAACAGGCGTTCAAAAATTGCAACAAATAGTTTTCAATGAGTATTTAACTTCTGCTCATGTGAACCAAGATCAAGGTACTGTGATCTAGCGAAGGATGCAATTTCAGAGACATCTTGACACAGTCTCATACCATTCCTCAAGTCGCTAGTTTTCCAAATGGGACACTTACATAATTGGATTACCTAAAATATATTGGTTATCGACGTGGCAAGGCAATCCAAAAAAGTTGCGCGCAGGCACTTCCAATCCGAACCTAGAACATGACGCCATGGCCAAACGATATCACTGAAACGATTAAGGGGAGTGTTTCCCATTTGAAAAAGTGAAGCAAGCATCAGATAAAATGAAACAAGCTCACTTACAGCCATTGGTGTACTTTTGAAGTGGAAAAGAGTGCTTGAGACAGCACAATTCTTGGTTCTGTAAATATGCTCTTAATGTGTTAGGGTTTGATTACGTATGGTACCTCGCACAATATTGAATGAAGAGCGAACTGACGGGCGTAATATCTTGAAATCGGGCTGACGAACGCCAGACATGAACACCTCGGCAATTATGATTTTTGGCCTTGATTTTGTGGAATGGCAGGATTGGAATGGTGGTGCCACGATGTCATGAATTCTAAGATGACTTTAAAAAATTCTTCTCGATATACCTTTCGCCATTTTTGCAGACGTGCGGCTCAGAAACTAAAGGGGTTTAGGTCTTAACACGGGCAGGGTTGTGAAAAGCATGGAAAGGTCTTCAAAATGGCTGTTTCAGTTCAAAACCCCATATAAATGTGGAACACTGGTTTAAGAAGTCGCTGACTTTTAAACATTTGATGGAAACGTCTTGAATGGCTCGATTTCTGGGAGCAAAGTCAAAGCTTCGAAGCGCTTAACAGTGCAATTCAGTGCACTTAACTTTTCAACACAATTTGCTTTGCTCCGGGGACGTATATTTTGACAGAGACGCATCTACTATACGAATGGAATACTGGTAAGCAAAACATGTCACGTTCGTACCTACCATTTACAAATTCTCGTTTACAAATTAAGCAGATGGCTCAGGCACTGTGGGTCTTTGTACTTTCCTACGCAAGACATAATATTTAGGTAAATTGACGAAACGCCGTATGGCTTGGTAAACAAGACCTTCACTGGGTCCAAGTGAAACCTGATCAGTTGGGTTAATTCCATGCTAGATCTTGGGCTGGATCCTCAAAGAGTCCAATCAGCTAAGAAGTGCTTGTCACCGAGTGCACTCCCGAATCCAGAGCCATTAATAAGGACACGGATGTCGATTTGTATATTTTTGGGTGGGTCACTGGCCTCCCCCCAATGTTTAATCTGGCCTTCCAACGGCGAGTTTGGTCCCCCCCCCCCCCCCCCCCCCCAACCTTCTGGAACCCAAGCTCATGTGGGAAATGACAAAAAGAAGCTCGAAATTACACAACATTTAGAGACGGCTTTTAATGATAGCTTCACGGGTAAAGAAAAGAAAACTGAAATGTACGACATCAAGTCCAGTTTAGTGCCCCTTACTGAGCTAGTCACTCTTTAAAGCATCTCCGTTCGTTCCGTGTTTACTTCAGTTTTTCCCTGTTTTTTTTCCTGTACTGCCGCTGACTATCGATCTAGTTTTGTGCTTTTATGGAAGTGCCTTTAGCATCATTCAGCGATGTTCAAGGCATGTAGACCGCAGCAAGTTGCGTTGTTTTGGTACATCTTATCGGAAAATAGACACAACATGTTATGAAGTTTTTAGCGGCCTACACTTGGAGAAGACCTTGAAATATTCATGAATATTCGATGAAATTTCACGTGCATCTTCGATGAAAACAGTTGTAAAATCTGACGAACGACACCAGCCCCTACGCCGATAGCGGTAATCGTCCGACCATAGCCACCAACACAAACCGTGTGGAACATGCCTAATGGGATCGATGCACCTGCACGACGCCAGGCGGCAATCAGCGGGGATTTCCATAGCAGACATGATTAGTCACGCAAATCAACTTACACTCTGCTCCCGAAGTATTATACGTCCAACAACGTCTGAAGCCACATAACATCCGAAACCTGGCTTTCAACGATCGACGGCAAACAAGATTATAATGATGCGCAACGACACCATCTTTCGTCCGGGAATAATGCTCATTTTTTATATTTCTATAATTTGGTCAGCAACTTTTGAACGCATAGATTTCTGGGATCAGGGCTCACGCTAAGCAGCGCTTGTTGTGTGTGGTCTGACCCCTACCATCCGATCTCGCAATTCCAGATCCACGATAGAATTTGGTGGCAAAAGCGTTCCTTACCGCAATGTTCGGCACAGTTCGTCCTGATCTCTGACGTCATCTGACCTTTTTCGCGGCAGCCGTCACTGGCTGCAAGTCATGCCTGTCAAGGGCAAATAGCGAGCGAGCGCCTCCCCCCCCCCCCCCCCCCCCCTACGGTGGATGAATCGGGAGGTCGGCACCCTAGCCAGCTGAGCCATCGGGACTGACATAAAAGCAAAACAAAAAATCGTGAAATGTCCTGCTTTTTTAGCGCGTTTGACGCTAGTTCTTCTCGCTCGGCCTCACCAATCGTATGTTGCAAGACTCACTAGTGTGGTAGAATCTTAACGGTCGTGACACGCCAAAGATTCGTCACCAGATTATGCTCCAAGCTCATGTGTGGGACTTGGGGCCCATTTACCAAACAAAGGCAGAGCCGAGATCCGCGATTTTCATTGGTCGGGGCCATTCAGTCTTGTGTCAGCCAAGGGACCACGTTGCCTAACAAGGGTTCGTTATTGACAAGGAGCTCAGAATGGGCCTGGGACAGTGTTCAGACAGGGACGCGACCCGAAAGCCAGCGGCCTCGTGCGTTGGCCGAAGCCCCCTGACAATGAAAGTAGAGATAAAAGTTGACGATGTGAGTGCACGGCGCGATAATGGAAGGCGGGGCCCCGGTACCGAATGGGGGCTCTTTATTCTATTCCAGCCACGGACCCGTTATGCCAAACTGTAGTCTCTATGCCAATTATGGAACACCTATAACTTTTTTGCATAAATGAGGACCTTTGCGTCCACTTGGGAAAATATGGCCGGATCAGGAGGCCCCCGGCATCAGGTAGGCGACCAATGTATGATGTATCCCTGTCAGGGTGTCTGTTTTGGCCGGGGGATCCCAGTCCTGCGCCACCGGCATGATAGCCAGCAGGCAACCCCACTGCAACCAAATGACCCTGAAACCCCTGACCAAAAAATATAATGTACCCCTTATGGGTTTACCCATTGGGTCCCTTGCTCGCTAAAGGAAAGCAGTTTCCTTAATGTTCAAAGGAGTGGATTACAATGAAGCCAAAAATGGAAAAAAACGCAAACGAGGTGTTCATCCTTGTTTAGAATAAGCGTGTGAAACTCATTGCATAAAGCAGTTTTGGGCCTCTATGCTCACAACCTTAAGAGCAAGAACACCAATGGCCGGGGTTGCAGCTTTCATGAGACCAGGACGGCATCGGCTGTTGCGGCCAACACCGGGTGGAGAGCGCCTGGCGCCCGAGAACAGCCATCGTGAAATAATGCTGCCGAAAGTCTTTAAACCAATCCGTACCGTTCAGAAATTGAGCTGCGGCGTATATCCCACTTGAATGAATTTAAGCTAATCCTCTGATGACACATACAGCGACAGCAGCACGAAAATAGAGATTCTGCCTTTGGTTGTTCACTTCTACCATAAAAACCTTGAAACGGTTCGCTGAATGAATGCTTACCCGTCTATGTCTTAAATCTAACAATTGCACAGGTGAAATAGACCCCTGAAACATCCTCCAAACGTTCCAATTGACATCATAAAGCGTTCAAAGGTAATTCCTTCAGAAATGTTGCGCTTTCGTCGTCTGCCCGTTGGCCACCGCTCAGTGTTAGACACGGGACCGACGCGGCATGGCCTCTGGAGACTGCGACGCTGGGCACCAGTGGTGTTTGTTTATGTCAGACTTGCGAGAGCGCATGGCCAAAACCAGATTATGCAATTCTTGCCCTAGTTGATCCTGAACAAAGTTGAGCATTCTGAGACCAAAACAGGTTTATTTGACCGCAAATATACGACTTTATTTAAATCTAAGATCTACGTTTGCGATGTCTCTACACAACCCTGTCCCTGTAAAGTCCTGTAGGTACAGCCACTGAGTGTCACCGGCTTGGAAAGAGTTCACTGAAGCATTGTGAAGTGAATGGCACCGGTGTATTGTTTTCAGTTTACTGACTTAAAAATACAAACAGCATTGTATCTTTTAGTGACTTCTGCTTTTTAAAAAGGGTAGGGCTCTGTTCGAAATGAAGTGGTCCATAGCCGATGACTTCTTGTTTTGGGTTGTAGCCTTTTCTCATGGCGAGAGCTTGGTCAACCCTGTGTCCCACCCATCCCCAACCCCCCAATTACCAAGACTCTGGCTGGCTCGTCCCTGCGCTGGTACGCTCATTGGGCACCGGACATGCGAACGTAAGTATCACTGTATGAGAACTGAAAGGTCATCTCAAGTAGCAACGCTGTTACAAAATCAACCTGCACTGCGCATGACATTGGTATGGCGGGTGTTATATACATATACATTTACAAACACACACACACACACACACACACACACACACACACACACACACACACACACACACACACACACACACACACACACACACACACACACACACACACATATATATATATATATATATATATATATATATATATATATATATATATTATAAAACTGATATCAGAGCATTAGGCACGAAATCCGAGAAGATTTTGACTGTGTTCCCTCATGACGACTTCCGCAAATCTGTCCCCCCCCAATCATTTTCAGAACTCGTCTCCCATGAATAAGGAAACCCATGTATAATCATGTGTGTATCGGTGCTTGAAAGGAGTGTTCCACATTCATATGGGGATTTAACTAAAAGAGCCATATTGAACACCTCTCTGTGCCATTCACAAACCTTCAAGAGCGAGAACTTGCTTTAAGAACATCTTAAGATAAGGACGTGATATTTGACGTGTCGAATGAAGATACAATAGTGCGCGCGTGTGCTGAAACAAACCGATTTAACAATGCCGCGTTGCTGAGCATACACGGCAATGCCCGTAAAACAGGTGACGACAACTTGGAACACAGCCCGTGTTATAACATTTGTATAACCTGTATATAACATGCATTTTGATAGCAAGTGATTCGCACATTACTCTGTCTGACGCATGTACAACATGTCAGTTTAAAAATACATTCTGTTGCCTTTTCATGCGGCGTTGATTACAGAGTCGGATAAAAGTCTGCAAGATATAAGTGCGTGTTCCAAAATAAACGAACGAGGCAATATATGACAAGGTGTGTACAACCGAAACCTAAGCAAGGTACGAAGAACTGCGGATAAAACATTCCATGCAGTTATGGTAGGTCAGCTAAACGAGAAACAATTCGCCCGTTGTCGGCAAGACTGACGGAGCACAGAAAGCTAGCCATCGGGGATGAGCGGAAGCCCGCTGTGGTGGAGCACGCATGAACCTGTCGCGACCACTAATCAGCCTGCGGTAAGCTTACCATCACCGACAGACAGCAACACTGGAAACTTACGCAGGTCTAGCAGGCTGTGACATTGACAAATAGATTCGTCAGTAAACCAAACCTATCATCAGCCCGATATGGCTGCCAATTCTGCGAACAAAATCTACAAATACCCATTGGGATGAATACGAGGAAGCTTCAGCAAGGCAAGACTGCCCTTCCTGATTAGTTCAGTGGTAAAATGATCGACGTGTTATTAGAAAACCCCGTTCCGAATCCCGGCGATTGCAATGATAAAAATTGAGCTATGACGCGTACCGGGCTGCAATCCGAACACCAAACACATCCCATGAGAACCCATTAACATTTGAAGATGGCCGGATAATTAAGTGGCCGAGACATTATGCACATACCAACACACCACACGAGGACGATGGCCAAAAGATCTACTGCACCCGTAATGGTAATGCCTCATCTCAATAACGCCGTAAAAGTAGTGGATACGATAGTATGTGCTTCCCACAATGATTCATGGGTTGTCATTGCCGCAATTTCGGGTGAAATCACACAACAATAGCACTCATTTCATTTTGATATGGCAAGGTGTGTCATGTGAGACGATTATTCACCGCACTGCAGTGCCTACGGAGAACTCAGCACAGCCCTAGACAGCGCAACTCAGGCTGTTACTGCTGTTTTATCACCTGGATTTGGTGTCAAAGGGTTATCATCGAGATCTGTAACTTACGCCGCAAAAGCACATACATCAGTAAATGTCTCTAGGACATGGAGTGTCATAAATAATAACTAACCAGAGGCATCTTAAGGATATCTTATCACATTACTGTCAAAACCTATTGACTTCGCTAACGACGGTAAGCGCCGGCCTGTAACAAGGATAGCACAATGCTGACGCATCGAGACCATCCGGCTGGATCAAGGTCAGCGTTTGTTTTTCATGGTTGGTCTTTTACATACTGCTCATTGATGGGTCAAAGCAGCATATATGGCGTCTTGATATGGTAGACATATGACATTGCAATATGATGTTGCGCTACACATCAACGAGACGATAGGTTGCAGGGGGCTAGGTAGGGAATGGCAAGCGTCATAACAAGTCGGATTAAGAGTGGGGGTAGGAGTGGTGGGCGGAGTGCGAGTAGGGTTGGCTAAGTTACGTCACGTTGCGTTACGTTACGTTGCTCTTTGTTAGGCTAGGTTAGGTGAAATTAGGTGTGGCTAAATTTTGGCCCTTTTTCTGCTTTTCTTATCATGCGGTTTTCGAGGAGAAATTGCAGGTGATCCGGGCGTTCCATCTTAAGTTCCAGTTTAAACATGTTCCTAAACTATGCCACTTCGTGCAGCTCCATCTCGACTTATGGTGAAATATCGCTCATCAGGCTGCTTCAAGGATGCTTTATTTAATTATCGTTACGTTGGCCCGCATACCGCTTATAGTCCTCGATGCGCGACAGTTTAGCCACGTCGTAGCGATGGCGCTGGTGGGTCGGTAGTGTTGCATCTCTGAAGCGCTCGGACGTTTGCTATCGTAATTATGAAGGTTTCAAGGTAAGAGTATAGGTGTACGTGTCTCAGATTACTTACGATTTTTGCTGCCAGGAATATTTGCTGCTGTAGAAGACATTTCATTTACTATTATCTTTCGTAACGTATGGTGCCGACGTCTGTGCCTGCCTTGCCTGGTGCCTATGCCTTGTGTTATCATGACATGTGTCATATATTATGGCTGGTCTTTCGCCTTGCCTACCACTTCTTCTTGATGGTTTCAGAACAAGTCTTGCTCCTTTGTAAACTGTGGTGACTTTAAGTATTCAGAATGGATTTTGTGTGGCTCAGCTATAAGCAGAAGCGTTACAGTGCTAAAGATATGTTTTTCTGGCGACGAAAGTATTGAAGGTGTCATGGTAGATTTATTTATGAAGGAGTACACTTGGTATCTGGAAAAGCTATCCATTAAGTCTGTTGCTTCCTTGCTGTCACATGTTTTGCGAAACTTTTCTTTCTATGGTTGGTATTTTGCTTAACAAATATATAATTCATTTTGCATTTGCACTGAACGTACACAATTTGGAAAAATTATCATTTTGAAATCCCGCCATTTTGTTTGTAATACCCGCCAAAAGCCCTGCGGGTCTTTTAAGCCCGCATGTTGTGGGTGTGCGGGCTCAAAAGTGGAAGCTCTAGTTCGCGTTTACCAATGAGAGAGACGATAGTTTTAACACTTGTCCCAAATTTCATCGAAAGAACCTCGCGCTGTAATTTGACAACGTTATATTTCTCGGCGGTAATGATCTCCAGATTCCTAAAAACCTCCAAATTTCTAAACACATGCTTTCTAGAATCCTCAGAAACCTCTAGGAAAAAAAGCACTAAGAGGTATAAAAGCCGTGGAAAGAGACCATTCGCCACATTCCGTCTGTTCCGTCGGGGCAGAAACTATGCACCCCATCCATAATATGATGTGTTGCTTCCTTTTAAAAACTCGTCGTCAACGCCTCACCAACCATCTGTTCCATCAGTCATTTATGGTACCGATATGTTGACATTGACAATTTTCACATACCAGTGTCCTTCATCGGCGACGATGAGTATGGACATTCCGCTTTTCGGCGTATTTTCTTACTGGATAGCACTTCTAACACCACCGGCTGTCACCACGAATACATCGATCAACCTGAAGCTTCAATCGGTCCTTCTTTTGTTGCTGCCTTTTCTTTGTCACCGGTAATTTGGAGATTTACCTCAGTATCTTTCAGTTTGCCTTGACCTGAAACCTGGACGATAACAGCTTTCGCAAAATGGGGCTCACATTCGCATTAATTCATTGGGGGCTGCCACTGAGCAAAATGTCAGTAAAGTCTGAGTTCGGATTTGTTCTGCGAATGTTTTTTTCAATGTTGTGACCATTGGTCCATCTTTATTGACGAATAGAACACCATTGCACCATTCCACAGTATACATTATCGTTCCCCTTCGTGGCACCACTGTCCTGGTGTGTTTTGAAGTACGCAACAGCGTGCCTCCCATGTTCATAAAACATTGCGTAGCTTTTACATGCTGAATGTTCTGCCCTTTTCAATGCTCTTTTAGCCCGGTGTGGCACACCTGTGATCGCTCCAATTTCGCTAGAACTTTTTTCGGTTACCACTCGCCACCTCCGTGGTACCTGTAAAACACATCATTGCTAAACACGGAGAACTGCGTACCGAGCACATCCTATTGCCCACTAGCCCATATCTCTAGTCCCAGGCACCCACAACTTAGTTGACAAATAACATACCAATATCCCGTTCTGCAATATACCACATATTTCATCATCGAAGCGTCAAGGCCATTGTCGTCCCATGAATTATTTGACGGTAAGGATGTGCAGATCCCTAAAACAGACGTTAGCGTTCTGCAGATGTGGAACATCATCAGTTGGTGATGGTTCTTGGGTCTCTTGCATCACAGCTGTGAGCGTTCTGATTGCTCGAAAACGTCTTCGGTTACATCAGCCACCTTCGTAACACCTGCAAATAAAAGCAGAGTTGCAAGCACGGGCACCGTCTATGGCGCACATCCTGTCACATGCCAAGCTACCGTTTAAGTCCTAGGAAGCCCACAACTAAAGGGCCTATGTAGCCCATCGCATGTCGCTAGTCACCACAGACTATGGAGCTTACCTCACAATTGAATGGCCAGCTCCTTAATCCCATGCATGACCTACCACAGAGTCCCTTGGGTACCTCACATGGTCCTCCGTTGTGGTTTATCACAAAGCTTTCTGGTCAGCTTCCCTGTGGTCCCGCATAAAGGGTCACCAAAAAGCACCCTGGCCAGCTCCCTTCCAGTCCTGTACCACGGCCTAGTGCCCAAGCTAATGGCCAACTCCTCAACACTCCTGCGCACATCTCACCGCAGTCACATGACCAGCTACACGCCACCACTCCACTCTTGTTTATAAATCACCATCGAGTGACATGGATCGATCACCTCTAGTCCTGTATCTAGCTCACTTCACAGCTGACGGCCACTTCTTCTCCTGTTTCGAACATCACTCTTCGTCATTGGATCTGTGGCTCTTACGAGCTCCATATACCCAAAGTTCCATAGTCAGCTGCAGTCATGTGCTATAGTCCTCTGCAGAGACCCATGGCTAACTCCCCTTCATTTCTGTGCAATAGATTACCAAAGTTTCATGGCCTCCCATCCATAGCCGTGCTACAGCTCACCGCGAAGGTCCATGGTCAACTTTCCTCTAGTCCTGTGCTATAGCTTACCGCAGAGTCCCATGGCCAGTCGGAGCTCGCTTTGCAGCAGCTGCAGCGCTAGCCGTGCGCCGCGTTGTCCGTCGTGCGCAAGGCCCCAGAGCAGCGGCCGGCCCACGAACACCATGCACGCGCCCAGTGCCAGCGCCTTGAGCGCGTCGGTGCCGCGCCGCACGCCGCCGTCCATGAAGACGGGACAGCGGAGGCCGACGGCGGCCACCACCGGGCCCAGCGCGTCCACCGTCGCAATACAACCGTCCAGCTGGCGGCCGCCGTGGTTGGAGACGATGACGCCGCTGGCGCCGCGGTCGGCGGCGGCGACGGCGTCCTCTGGCGTCATCACGCCCTTGACGAGCACCGGCAGCCGAGTGACGCTGCACAGCCAGCTGAGGTCGTCCCACGTTACAGACAAGTCGAACAAGGCCTCCACGTACTCATTGTCTCCCCGATGGCATGCCTTGTCGACGTCCGATGCAAAGTTGCCCAATCTGAGAGATCCAGCAAGTCGTCATAGGACATGCAACAGCACTCAGTCAAGCATCAATGCGGACCTTTTCGCTGATCACTGTCAGGTCGTCCTTCAGTATGCGTGTTCATGACGTTATGCTTGGATGGCGGTGGTGGGAAAATTGGGTTCGTATACACTGAACAATGATTTTTTGCGTTGTTCGTCGTATGATGTGAAGGTTGGCCTTTGGTACACGGCGCTACCATCTGCTTAGTTACGTGAAGGACATTTCCCCGCCATTGACAACGTCCTCTCATTTATTCCATTCCAAGCTCCGCATTCGCGACTGTTTAAACGTCATTTATTACCTGAGGTGTGAAGGCCTCTGAAATCCGTTCCTGGCATCGGCCAGCCTTTTACCGAAAACCTGAGCGTCCACGGTGAGCACGATGGCCGAGAAGCCGGCCTGTTCCGCCCGCTGCACCATCTTCACTGTCGTCGACCTGGACGGAGGAATACTTTTAGACGGCGCCTCCTGGTTATGCAGAAACGGATGCATTGATCCGACAGCTGTATTCCAGTGAAATCTTATCATTAGTCCACTGAAGTGGTGTTGAATTGTATCGTTTGTCAAGGCCTGGTCCAGCCAGTGTAGTCAGCCAGCCAATAATCTGCCTGACACAAACAAACCTATCCTTGAGGATGTACAGCTGGAACCACTTGATGGCACGTGGCGCTGCGTCCGCCACCTCCTCTATGCTCTTGTTTGACCCGCTGCTCAGGACAAACACAGCCCCCATCTCCTCCGCCGCTGAAGAGCAATGGAATGTGAACAGGGAATCCAATCAACAGTCCTGCCGTTTGATAGCTTAAGTCTTCCTACGGGCTCCTAGGCATGGTGGCACGGTCTGTGCAAAGATTCAGTCAGTGGCTTGGACAACACATGCCTTCATTGCATGAGCATTAAAGCATTGAGCATGAGTTTAGATTATTAATGCTGTGAAACACTAGCAATGTTGGTTTCAAAGCGAGTCGATCATCTTGCGAAGAGACGAAGAAAAACCGCTTCGTCAAGAGCACGACAGTACAGCAATCCATTTTCCTAGCCATTTATTCTCACATTGCTTGCTTCCGATTCCTTAAGTTGGTGCAAGTAACGGCGGGGTCACCTCTTATTCTCACGCAACATGTGCTCAAGGCACCGGATGTTGGATCTTCCGTGCTTGGGTCAGCACGTGCTCTGGCCGGGAAGTTTGCTGGTGCCCTGAACATGTGGCACAGGTACCTCCGACTTGACGACGGTGGGCCAGCGTCACGTACCTCTGGCGGTCGCGCACTCGCCCTCGGGATGCGCCATCGCCTGCATGGCAGTCGGTGCCACGCCGATTGGCATGCTGACCTCGTGACCCAGTACCGTCTGGGTCAGGTCAATGGTGGAGATGTCCACCATGCAGCGTGGACGCAGGCGGTACCTGCGGGCAACGCAGTGTTATCCTCGAGCGATGTGATTTGTTGGCTATTGGCTAAACCAACTTTACCGATTTTTCCAGCCATGTAGCGAAATTCAGGCATGTTAACAAAGTTGAAGGTCGACATTTCATGCCGAGTTGTGGTGATCCTATTCTGAAACCTTGCTATGCCGACATACCATGCCCATAGACAAAAACTTTCCAAGTGTTCTGCATGCCATTGGAGCGACATTCCCTAGATTCCTGATCTCGTGCGGGATGTGTGATACTACTTTCGGGCGATTAATGTGAGTGCTCCATTTCTGAGTCTCATCCTGGCTCTTACTTTTGTAACGCTGTTAGTGGTCCATTTCTGAGTCTCATCCCGGATGTTACCGTTGGAACGCTGTTAGTGGTTCATTTCTGAGTCTCATCCCGTATCTTACCATTGGAACGCTGTTAGTGGCCCATTTCTCAGTCTCACATTTCCGAGTCTCACCCTGGCTCTTACCGTTGGAATGCGGCATTGTTGTCAGTCAGGGTCTGCTCTCCGTCAGCCCCGCTGTTGTAGTAGCCCAGGGCGTTCTTGTCCAGACGGGCCAATGCCGCCTGCTTAAGGTCATCAATGCAGACCACGCGAGACATGACTGCGGCAAAGCCAACAGGTAACACCAATTTTGTTTTGTCTGTGCGTGCCAATTCATTTGGCATGAGCTCAGGAAACCACATGATTGCAGAGACACCACCCATTTGTAACTGACTTTTATATCAGCGCAACATGTAAAGACGATACCGACCACACAATCTTGTTATCGTTGCAGCTTCGTAATATTCATCCGAGGCTGAGCATGCAAACCTCATCATGGGATTTGATTCGAACAGCATTTTTAAGCTAGGCACGTCCAGGTTGTTCAAGGCAGTGTTCCTGGTGACCGAAGCGCGGTAGGCAGTTTGATATTTTACTGAGTCTGTCTGAACCTTTCTCACTCTTGAGGATCAGCGTGGCGCGAAACATTGAGTACCGTTAAAATAATCATTATTTGGCACTGCAATGTCGTTTGATCACTGCCTTGTGATATATTCAAAGTCGTTAACTCAACATAATAACTTTTAACACTGACTGTTTTTAACACTGCTCTCAAATTATTCATCGTGCTCATTTAATCGGTGTAAATGCTGAACACGGTGTGACGTGACAACGATGCCAACTGTACGTGACAACGATGCAAACACCGAGTGTTATTAACACTACCATCAACTTATTAATTTTGCTCATTTATTGGGTGTAAATGCTGAACATGCTGTGGCGTGACATCGATGCGTACTGTAATCATGCCTGATAACAACTGACGGGCCTGGTAACTGGCGGGATTACGAATGATAGCGCAGGACACTTCTGTGTACATAACACGGAAACGAATGAAAAAGGAGATAGCACAGTTAGAATTGAACACCTAAACCTAGGAGTCTTCGACGTCGCTGTATCACATTTTTACAGAGTTGTAGAACGCGACACATGCGAACCACGGGGAAGACCACTGATCTGCATGAAGATGTGGGATTGTTTCCTGTAAATACATGGTGTATCCCAAGTGCCCTCACCTGCAGCGTTTCGGTGTATAAATTCACCACTGGTTGGGCGACTGTCAGACGGAGTGTGCCCCGACGGCCGCAGCGCGATGCACTGTAGAGCACCTCGCATTTCTGCAGTTTTGTTTACACTTGGCGCCGTCTTGTTTGTGGCTCTATCACGTGCGGCGCCAGCGGCGGTTTATGATCCGGTGCACCCAGGGCACAGGGAAATGTGGTCGCAGAGGCCTGGCAACTGAACTGGATCGACCTGACTTAAACTGGATCGAGGGCCGAGGATCGAGGACCAAAGATCGAGAGGAGTGGTAACCACCTAGATCAAGGTGAGCGGGGTTGTTTGATGCACACAAGGAGAAGACGTGACGTGTAACACGTTGAGTGTGCGCTGTATCTCAAGATATGTTCCGAAGGATATGCACTGTTGCGGGGCCTAGACAGATACATGCGTTTCTTGTGCTGCAGAGACCAGGAGCGTGTCCGTGCCTAAACACGTTTTCGGGTGCGGGCAATTGGACCCGACGAAGGTTATTCCGGATTCAATTTCGAAGGCCACGGCGTGGCCGCGCCAAATCGTGCTGAGCTGTAGGCAATTAAATAGCGGAGCGTTGGGCACCAAAAATTTTGGTACACCTTGTAAGGTCGCTGCTCTAGGGCAGATCTAATTCAAGCCATGGTTCAGCGAAGACAGTTTACAGCGAATTTTAAATCTAATGCAACAATGGAGTGTTAGGCGAAGCCATACAAATCTGACATAGTTTCCTACGCAACACAAAAATTGAATTAACGTTCAAAGATGAACTTATTCTTACAAAGATTCTATTTTGACTTAGCTTCACTTTAGAATGACTGGCCTTGTCAACACCAGCAAAGCGATAATTATGCACGTCCGACTGATTTGGGTGAAAATTGCATCTGGAAAATCACTTTGAAGTGCATTTCAGAACGTAAAGAAGAATTAGTTATCAATTTTGAGCAGTCGTTCACCGATCACATATCGCGGTCAGCTGTGCTTTATCCCAGTCCGCGTGTTGCCATGTGACATATTGGTAAAACATTCGCAGACTGACATCACATATGAATGAGTTTGCACGACAATAACATTAGATACTTAAAGAACATTATCTAATGCAACACGGGCATCATAATAATGGAGATGCGTCTTGGTACCTGGTGTACCAATGATAAATTGAGTCCGCAATTCTCTGGTCAGTACTCTACTTGAGCGGGGGGGGGGGATGGGAGTCAGATCACCACTGGGGAGACCGGCCCACAGGACAAGTGTATAAACTGACCTCCTGCATGACGCACAAAGGCGAATAAGGCCACGGAAATCACTACTTCAGAATGAGTTGAAGCGTAAAACAAACGACACATGATTGTTTTGTTTTCTAAACAAAAAGGAGTATTTGGTATACGCCGTGTAGGACATACCGTAATCAGGGGCGATATTATCTAATAATGCATTAAGGGAAATATGTTAAGCGGTCCCCAAACCCAGCTCGCCGACACTGGGGCCGACATTGCCAATTTTTATATACCGATTTCCCTCATTAACGACGGTAAGCATGGACGCTCTGACTTTGGCCGTCTTTGCACCCTGAATTGCATTTCAAAGATCAATGTTCTTCGTGAGTAATGTGTGGCTCAACCTACAGTTCCAGTTCGTCTTTTTTACTGTCGTCTTTTTCTATATCACCGGTACATTCGGCAGTTATCTCATTATTATTCAGTTTACATTTCCCGGGGCCTGGACGAAAATCGCTTTCAGAGCATGGAACTTACCTTCGTCATTTATTTGCCGAGGGATGCCACTAAACAAAATGTAAGTAAAATCTGAAGCCGAGCTTGCATCTTTTTGAAAATGCTTTTTCAATGTTGTGGACACTGGTCCTTATTTATTGACGAATGAAATGCCATTTCACCATTGCATAGTACACACCATCGTTCTTCCTCGCGGCACCACTGTCCAGGTGTGCTTTGAACTGCGTGACAGCATGCCGTCCATGCTCACAGCACATTCCCAAGCAATTACATGCAGGATGTTCGGCCTTTTTCAATGCTCTTTTAGCCCCATGTGATACACCTGTGATTGCTCCGATATCCCTAGAGCTTTTCCAGTTACCACTCGCCACCTCCGTGGTACCTATAAAAACACACCATTGATAAACACGGAGGACTGCGTATCGAGCACATCCTACTGCCTGCTAGTTCACAGCTCCAGTCCGAAGCATGCCACAGCTGAGCTGACAAATAGCATACCGTTATCCCGTTCTGTACCTGCCACCTTCGTGCCCAGTGGCTCATTCTGTAAAATATGATGCATGTCTTCATCACAGCGCCACAGTCCTTGTTATCTCATAAATGTGTTTGACAGTAAGGATGTGCAAATTCCTAAAATAGACGTTTGCGTGCTGCAGATGTAGAAACATCATCAGTTGGTCGTGGTTCTTGGGTCTCTTGCACTAAAGTTGTGAGTGTTCTGATTTCTCTAAAATTTCTTCGGTCACATCAGCCACCTTCGTAACACCTGTGAATGAAAACTGCATTTTTATCACTGGGCACCGTCTACGGCGCACATCCAGTTACATGCCAAACTACCGATGACGGTCCCAGGTAGCCCACAACCAAGATGCTTATGCAGCCCATCGCACGTCGCTAGTAACCACATAGAATGGAGCTTATCGCCCACTTCAATGGCCAGCACACCTCACAATTAAATGGCCAGTGCACCGCACAATTCAATGGCTAGCACTCCGCACATTTCAATGGCCAGCTTTCTAGCCCCACACGCGACTCACCACAGAGTCTCATGCATAGCTCAAGTAGTCCTGTGTTGTGGTTTATCACAGAGCCCTCTGGTCAGCTTCCCTGAGGTCCCATTCAGAACGTCGCCACAGAGGACCCTGTCCAGCTTCCTTCCAGTCCTCTACTACGGCTTATTACACCGGCTAATGGCCAGCTCTTCAACACTCCTGTGCACATCTCACCGCAGTCACGTGACCAGGTACACACTACCACTCCGCTATTGTGTGCAAACATCCACTGAGTGGCATGGATCGATAACCTACAGTCCTGTATCTAGCTCACTTCACAGCTCACAGCCACTTCCTCTCCTGTTTCGAACATAACTCTTCGCAAATTGGACCTGTGGCTCTCACGAGCTCCATATGCCCAAAGTTCCATAGTCAGCTGCATTTATGTGCTATAGTCGCCTGCAGAGTCCCATGGCTAACTCCCCTCCATTTCTGAGCGATATTTTACCAATGTCTCATGGCCAGCTCCCCTCCACCGGTGTGCCACAGCCCCTCGCAGATTAACATAGCCGGCTCTCCCGAATGCTGTGCTAAAGCTCATTACAGAGTCCCATGATGAGCTCTCCTCCAGTTCTGTGCTATAGCTTACCGCAGAGTCCCATGGCCAGTCGGAGCTCGCTGTGCAGCAGCTGCAGCGCCAGCCGTGCGCCGCGCTGTCCGTCGTGCGCCAGGCCCCAGAGCAGCGGCCGACCCACGAACACCATGCGCGCGCCCAGTGCCAGCGCCTTGAGCGCGTCGGTGCCGCGCCGCACGCCGCCGTCCATGAAGACGGGACAGCGGTGACCGACGGCGGCCACCACCGGGCCCAGCGCGTCCACCGTCGCAAGACAACCGTCCAACTGACGGCCGCCGTGGTTGGAGACGATGACGCCGCTGGCGCCGCGGTCGGCGGCGGCGACGGCGTCCTCTGGCGTCATCACGCCCTTGACGAGCACCGGCAGCCGAGTGACGCTGTACAGCCAGCAGCCAGCCAGTACAGCCGACGAGTTGGAGAAAATGTCAGCCAAACCTGTTGCACAATCCGATGTCGTTCCACCACAGCGACAAAGGCGACCGGCCCCGCCGCCCACACACCCATCATTGCAAAATGCATGGCCGTGCCTAACACGCAGCATAATGATTTTCAGGTGGGCGCCCCACGCGCCAACCTACGTACATCCCGAGTAACCAGAAGGAGGTTCTCTCGCCAATGTCTTCGGGGAACGCGTGCGCAGGATGTACGCGTCAGTGATCCATCAGTGGGCACGTGTGGATCTGTATGAATTGCGAGCCTATCCGATGCAATGTAACCAGTGTCTCCTCATCAGCCTCTGGCGCAATATCACCAGATACGAACTCTGGCGAGCATAGGAACCATGAAATGTTGCAGGGATCGGTGCAGGAGGTGTTCTCAATGACCTTCGAGGGTCGCTGTCCGCAGGACCGGGGTTGGTTATTATGACCTCTGGCCAACCCTTGGGGCTCTTTGAGCACCCTAATCGGGTTCATTATATTTGGTTTCTAAGAGCCCTTAGACTGTTTGGAAACAACGTGGAAGCACTTTATCCCTGTGCCCGTTAATACGAATAGATGATCCATCATTGACTGTTTAGAGCCCTTTCTGCCTTGCACATGACTCATTCTGGTCTGTAGAGGGGTTATTCAGATCCATAGAGCCCCTTATCGCCTTAAGTGTTCATTATCCTAGATTGGTTATATCTAGATTGGTCACTTAGCTGTAGAGGGCTCATTCTGGCATGTAGATAATTATTTATCATCGTTGAGGGATAAGTCGGCCCGAAGAAGGCACATTTTTCCCTGTAGAGGAACCTTAATGATCTGTAGAATGTCTATTACCCAATGACAAACTCTATTCTGGCATGCAAAGGGAACACCGGGGTTAAAAAACTTACGATTTACCGGATATGATTGGTGAAAAAGAAAACATTTACCAGCCAAATGCTGACAGGAAACAACTTACAACAGACAAAGGCTGTGCGCTGTCGTTGGTTGTGTTCATATGAAATACGACTGGCTGGAAAACGTAACAAGTCGTCAGTTTTCAATTTGAAGGCAATGCTTTACATTTCAAGATATTGAAGTTACTATCAGATATGATAACATCAGGTCACCTACATCTGTTGTGTCCATAAGGTAGAAAAAACCGTTACAGACATCACAATATCCCTGATAAACATGCTCCTATAAATATTGTTCTTTTGATTACGCATTGATTGAGAGCCACTAGACGGCTGTTATATTTGGCGATAGTACTCACGAACGCCAGGCATGAACGACTGGGCCATTACATTTTGCTTGGCCGATATCACGGCTTGGCTTAGTAACTGCCAGGATTTTAATGACGTTATTATGACTTTACGACTGCCAAAGTGACCTTTATATGCTTCCCCAAATTGCTCTCTTACATATTTGCCGTCTTTAAGCCAAAAAAAAAACAGAGCACTTTAGGTCTTAAGGGCATGGCCGTGAGTTGCATCAAGTGGTTTTCAAAATGGCCGCTTCAGTTCAAAACCGCATGGAAATGTTGAACACTCCCTCTAAGGCACTGTGCGGCTTTTCCAAGGACCTTCCAAAGGGAGCGTCCCTAGTAATACGGTTAAAAACCCCTGCCAATCTAGGAAGCTTGTTGTTTGTGGATACCCGAACAGTAGCTGCAGGGTTCCGCGGGGAATTTGGAGCAGCACGTATGAAGGATTCATCCGGGGCTTTCTGCCGCTGAGAGGAACAGCGGCTTTGAGAAAAAAAAATGCCAAGAAATGCTGGTGCAGGCCTCTCACGCCCATGCCGCACCTCAGACTTAGCGTCCCAACCAGAAGACAGACGTGAGATAAAACGCTATTTTTTGTCATCGTATTGTATATCGAACTAAATAAAGGTGGGTGAGGTGTTCAAAAATGTCGTTTGCATCTGCTGATACCAATGTTGCATAGGTTTCGCACTAATCAATTGGGAGCACGATGGGAAGCGCGGGTTCTGCGCCATCGACGATTATGCAAAGATAATGAAGGTCGCCAACTCTTCCAGGTGGTTTTATGATAGCGTAGCAAAACCAAAAGTGATATTGTTTTGAGGTGCTTGTAGAACAATGTCATCTCTAAATGTAGGGCTTATTAGTCCCAGGGGGGAGGGCAAAACCCTGAACAATTTTTAGTACAGAAATGTAGACGGCCGCCACGTCGAAGACACCGAGGTTTTAGGTGCACTATATTTGATGACCGCCCATCGCCAACACCGCGCTTCAACTCCTCGTGGACGCTGACAGGGAAACAACAAAACCTCGGAAATGGACAGACTAGACCTAGAACATAACAGAGCGGAAACAGACAGAACAGAGACTAAAATTAGCAATGCAAAATGAATACCAAAATAGCATGGATTGACTGACGCTAAATTAGACCTCAAGATAATCGCAAGCTAAGTGACTCAACAAACGAGAAGCGAGCACTAAATCAAACTAGAAATGCAAACGGTGCACCGACTACACCCGATCCTGTTAACCAAAAAAAAAGACATCACTTCGCAATCTTCCTTCGCAGCGCACGATCACAGCACGGCCGCAGAATGCCGACGCGGAGCTCGGCCGCAGAACACCGACGCAGAGCTCGGCCGCAGAGCCCGTCCGCATACATCTCGGCCGAAGAGCTCGGCCGCGGAGCACAGCCACGGGGCTCGGCCACGGAGCCCAGCCGCGGACATCACGGCCACAGAGCTCGGCCGCGGAGATCAGCCGCGGACAGCACAACCGCGGGCAGCGCGGCCGCAGCGACGACCCATCTGCGAACGCTAGGCAAAACACACGACATACGCAGCACACGCCACCCACAGTGCGGTGTAAGTTCCGTGTAATTGTAATAATAAAGGGGGCAGCTTCGGCTTGAGGCATGACTGGGGGACTGGGGGACTGGGAAACAGGGTTCGTGAAGTCAGTGAGCAACACTCCAATGACATGTCATGCCCATGTGCACTGTCCCGTTAACAGGACACACCAACCGGTAGCGCTACACCGGTAGGCCTGCGAAGACATTGCCAAACACGACACCAGAAAAGCACCCAGGGAGTACATTTTATCCCATATAATCCAATTGCATTTCTGCCACATTTAGCCAAACTTAAGACAATTTTAACCAACGGCTTAACTCGGACAATAGCAATCCGGTGGCCTAGAAGCTCTGTCAGAGCGCCGGGGGGCTGGCACAGGAGCAGGGGCCCTCGGAGACGCATCATGGACCAACACAGGAGCGGTCACGAGCCCATCAGGTACCAGCACAGGTGCGGTCAGTGGTCCATCTCCACCATCCAGAGCAGAAACGGGAATATCAAGCACATCAGGGGCGTGCTCACCCACACGTCTCTCCGGAACCGCAGCGGATATATCCTGCACCTCTGACAGAACAGGCATCCCTGTCGAGAGAGGCGCCGGGCCACCCACAGCAACAGCCGCGGTTACCGAATTCTCGCCGGCTGGAAATGTGCCACGAGCAAATGGCGACAAGTACGAGTCGCCCTTCGGTGACGTGCCATCTGGTGGCGGAGGTGACCGGGGTGAAGGCTGATCTCCAACCTCGTGGTCCGCAGATAACGCCGAGCCTGGAATAGTCATGTCTGGGCCTGCGACAGGCACTGAGGGGTCATCGGAACGAGGTTTCAGTCTATTGTGGTGAACAACGACAGACTTTTTCCCTCCCAACACCCTCACCCTGTAATTGAGGTCAGACAGCTTAGCCATAACCACCGCAGGCTTCCATGGCCTGACAAACTTGTAGTACTGGCCTCGCTGAGCTACACTCTTGAACAGATACACCGCGTCACCAGCCTGAAAGTGGTACATGGTCAGCTTCTTGTCGAACAATCTCTTGTTGCGCGCATGACGCTTGTTTGAGGCCTGCAGCTCAAACTTGTGGTTTGATCCGCAGTTTGATTTGACAGTTTGATCCGCTCTGTGAGTCTGGACAGATACTCAGAAATCGTGGAGCACTTGGGGACAGCAGATGGTGCCTGGATTTGCACCGCAGCTGGTAACCTAGGATTTCTGCCAAACATCAGGTAGTATGGAGAGTGTCCCAGCGAAGAATGTACCTTGGCTCTGTATCCGAGCATGAGCAGAGGCAAGTGAGCGTCCCAGTCGCCATGGTTCTCGTCCAAGTACTTTGCCAACATGTCCTGTATCGTTCGCATCATTCTCTCACACTCTGAATTCCCTCAGGATGGAAAGCAGAGCAATGCGTTTTCTCAACGCCCAGCAATCGACAAACCTCAGCAAGAAGAGTGCCAGAGAAATTTGCAGCATTGTCTGAATGAATGCGGCGGGGGCACCCGAAACGCGCGATAAATTGGTTGACAATCACATCAGCAACAGTGGCGGCAGTCATGTCGGGGACCGGAAACACTTCACACCAGCGAGTAAGATGATCACAGATCACCAGAAGATGCTTGTTCCCACCGGCCGTCGTGGGCAGGCCAAATAGAAAATCGATGGACAGTCTCAAAAGGTTCTTCGGCAAGCAATTCACCCATTGAAGCCCTTGGGCGCGGAATAGGAGTAGCTCGTGTGTTGCACTTCTCACACCGGCTGCAAGAATCTTTGATGACGGCGTCCATCCCGCACCACCAAAACTCGCGTCTCGCCGTTGACGTCAGCGACTCTGAGCCAAAATGGCCACCAGCAGGGCCGGCATGTAGGGACGTCGGTACACCGGGTATCAACTGTTTTGGGACAACCAGCTGTAGCTGGTCTTCACCACCAGCGCAAGTCCGATAGCAGCGGAAGACAACACCATCGATAAGTCTCAGACGGTGCCATTGGCGCAAAAGTGGAATCGACTCAGTGTCTACAGAAGAGGATCTTGGTCTCTTGCCCAGAGATGAATGCTTCGCAATCTCAGAAATTGCAGAATCCTGATCCTGCTCGTGTCGCAGGAAACTGTTAGACCAGGAATTCGCAGACACCGCACGCACATGTTCATCAGTCTGGGTTTCGTCGTCACACGTCATTTGGGGACATCGACTCATCACATCGGCAGGGACATTCTCAACACCAGGTCTGAACACTACCTCAAAATCAAATGCAGAAAGTATTTCAAACCATCTCGCCAAAATTCCAGTAGGGTTTTTAAATGTCAGGAGCCAACGCAAGCTGGCGTGGTCTGTGCGTAGCTCGAAACGTTTCCCGATCAAATAATGCCTGAAATGTTCCACGAACACGACACACGCCAAAAGCTCTTTGCGGGTTGTGCTGTAATTACGCTGTGATTTGCTCAGTTTCTGAGAGGCATAGGCAATCACACGGTCCTCACCGTCCTGCTCCTGAAAAAGGGTTGCCCCGATTCCCAGGTCAGATGCGTCAGTATCGAGACGGAACCTTCCCGCACCAGCCGAAAAACGCGGAAATGACACAACAGGCGCACACGACAGCGCTCGCTTCAGCATGTCAAACGCGTTTTGCGTTTCCTCAGTCCACACGAACTTTGTGTCTTTTTGGGCCAAGCGGAACAGGGGGGCAGCGATCTCAGCGAAGTTTCGTATGAACTTGCGAAAATAGGAAGCCAGCCCAAGGAAACTGCTTAGTTCCTTCTGTGTGCTCGGGCAGGGCCAGTCCTACCTTTTGGGCCTTCTCCGGTTTGGTGGACACACCATTAGCGGACACTACATGTCCCAAGAAATTTACATTTTTGGTGAAAAATGAGCATTTCTGTAGGTTCAGGGTAAGGCCAGCACTCTCAAAACGTTGCAGAACCGTGTCGAGTTTGGTAATGACGTCATCAAATCCACAGCCATGCACAATGATATCGTCAAAATAATGAACGCAGTCTCGGGGAGTCACATCTCCCAAAACGATGTCAAGAAGACGGGCACAGGTTGCAGGTGCCCCAGCCAAACCAAAAACCATGCGAGTATAACGATACGTGCCGAACGGTGTGGTAATGGTAGTTTTGTCCCTGTCTTTAGGATCCACGGCAACCTGAAAATATGCGCTGTTCATATCCAACTGGCAGAATGTGTCAGAGCCAGCCAATGCCTCAAGCGAATCATCAACTCTCGGTATGTGCTATGCTGGTACCTTTGACACGGCGTTCAGGCGGCGCAAATCAGCAACCAGTCTGTATGCACCAGATTTCTTCTTCACCAGACAAGTTGGGGACGACCATGCACCATCAGACTCCTCCAAAATACCTTGACTGACTAGCTCACGGAGCTGAGAATGCAGTTCGTCCGCCAGGTGAGGTGGAACACGCCTGGGGGGCTGACGAATGGGAGGATGGTCACCGGTATCAGTCTCATGGGTGACCAGATCCGTAAACCCGATATGACCGTCAAAGATGTCAGCGTGTCGTTCGAGTTCGAGTGGCGACTCTAACTTACTTCTCTGCTCAGGCCACAGGTCGGAACCACACTGGTCAGACCGCAGTCTGACAGTTTGCTCAGTCCTCAGCTCATCGTTCGAACAGTGTGGCTGCTCGGCAAAACCAACCTCCAGCCTGGCCAGGGCATGCTTTTTGGGAATAGTAATGGGCTCAGTCGTCACATTTCGCACAACAAATGGCACTCTGGAGCCAGCGACAGTCACGAGTGCACTGATGACCAGTAAACCATTCAGTTCATCAACGGGTTCGACGAGAGCAGGGCCATTGTAGAAACTATTCTGCAGAAAACCTTTTAAAATAACCTCAGTGCCAGGAAAGACGACTGTCAGCACTCAAAGAAACGTCGCCGATCGTCACAGCGTGAGCGGACGCTGAACGAACGGCCTCGACGGGGGTAACAAAAAGTTGTTTTGCACGCAAATCAATAACACAGGGATAATGCTGCAAAAAATCAACACCGAGCAAACAAGGCACGTCAGTGACATCAGAAACGAAAAATGGTGCGGTGCACTTAACGCCAGCAATGTCGAAAGGCACCACAGTTCGACCAAGAAGTGGGAGCTCAGAATGCGACGCAGTACGGGCCTGTACAGATGTCTTTCTCAGTGTCAGGTTCGGCATTGCATCAAACACGGACTTATGCAACACGCTGATCGAGCTACCTGTGTCAAGAAGGCACTGACAATCCACACCAGCGAGGCGCGCCGTCAGACGCATGTCATCGGTCAGTGATATCACATTCGATGGTGACTCAGACTGAGCGCCATCGGAGTTTGAGCGGTCCGGTCGCTCGGTGGTGGAACGCTTCGCTGGGGACTGCTCTCTCGGCGGCCGGACCCCAACTCGTTTCCCTGCAGAAAAGACTGCTCAGGGCATGTCTGGGGGCACATCACGGCCAAGTGGCCAACTGAGTTACATTTGAAGCACTTCCGGTTCCGCATTCTGCAGCGATCGCGGACATGATTCTGCCCACCGCAGCACAGACATAACCGCGAGCCGCGGTCTCTCTGACCGGCAGAAGTGCCACCGGGACGAGAGGCTGCCTGAACTGCGGCCTCTAAGCTCATCACCCTCCTTGTCAACACAGCCAGTTCACCGTCACAGTCGAGACGGCGGACACTCGGCTGATACTGCTCCAGATATGCCTGTGAAGCAATCAGGTTACGCACTTTAGTGATGGCGCCGTCAAAGGACGAAGTACCGTCCGCAATAACAGCGGCATGTAAGTCAGCGGGCAAGGTGGCCAGGAAATGGCTGAACATCAGTGAGCCCGTATCGGTGAGGGTAGGGAAAGCCATAGCCATCAGCTTTCTAAATCTGATGACAAACTCATCGAGACTCTCGCCCACAGTAAAGCTCAACTCACGCAAGGCGAGGTGATGCTCTGTCACGGTCTTAGCACCGAAAGCACCTCTCAACCCTGCAGCAGCCGTCTCGAAGGTGGCAGCCTGTTGAGTGGGCAAGCTATCGAATGCGTCACGAGCAATGCCAGTGAGTGACAGCGGGAAGATATTTGACATTTGCTCCCCGGTCCATTCTCGGAGCATGGCATACCGCTGAAAATCAAGAAAGCGTCTCAGCGAACCACGTCCATCAAAACTCGGCATCGTCAGACCAGCCATCTCGGATCTCAAATGCGCAGCAGGAGCCACATCAGCCGAAACGGGAGGCATAGAGTCCATGCTATCAGGAAAGCAATTCAGTCCAAAAAAAGATGAAGCAAGACTAGGTACTTAACAGACCATTGCAGCAGCGCAGGTACCCAGACAGTGTCGCCAGCAGCCCGGTATCACCTGGCAGCCATCAGTCACAGCTACTCCCGCTGCTGCGCACGGCAGAGCCGGACCGGCCGTCCGCTCAGACGCAGCGCGGCGTCCCGCGCAGGAAGCACGCACCAGACCGACCCGGCCGGAGGTCACTCGGCCGGCCGGCGGGCGAGTGGCCGCGGGCGGTTGCAGAGGCGCGCTCAGCGACCCCAGATAAGGCAGGCGTCACCGGGCAGGCGAATGAGCGCGAAAACCTCGTCGACGCGGCAGTAGCTGCGACGTGGGCCCTCCATCCTACCGCTGCCACCAGTTGTAAACGGCCGCCACGTCGAAGACACCGAGGTTTTAGGTGCACTATATTTGATGACCGCCCATAGCCAACACCGCGCTTCAACTCCTCGTGGACGCTGACAGGGAAACAACGAAACCTCGGAAATGGACAGACTAGACCTAGAACTTAACAGTGCGGAAACAGACAGAACAGAGACTGAAATAAGAATGCAAAATGAATACCAAAATAGCATGGATTGACTGACGCTAAATTAGACCTCAAGATAATCGCAAGCTAAGTGACTCAACAAACGAGAAGCGAGCACTAAATCAAACTAAAAATGCAAACGGTGCACCGACTACAGAAAAACAAAGAATTAAAAATTAGAACAAAAAAAAAACACATCGCTCAATAGGAGAAACAATACTCCCCCCCCCCCCCCCCCGCTTCAACTGAATAGAAAACCATATGCGTGTAGGCTGGTTATGTTATGTATGCCTTTATCTTATAACTTTATTAGTTTAGTTTCAGCCATCATGCATCTTTGATGGCCAGAAAACGACGCTTTGGTGCAAATGAACCCCCAAAACGAGATGTTTGGTGATTTTTCCGCATTACATTTCAGTTGTTTTTGTGTTTTTGGCACGGTGCTGTTAAAATTATATTGCGTCGGTTGCTGAAAGAATTGGCTCCCGATGACGATTAAGACGGTTCCAAATTTCGTCGGTTACAGGTAAGGCACTTTTCACCGCCGAGGCCCCATTCAGGCCTGAATAGTGTTCATTATTGACTGCACAGTGCCCATTATGACTTGTAGAAGAGCCGTTGTTGTTTGCGGAGGGTCCATTCCAGCCATGTAAGATGCATGTAGCATCTAGGGAGCCATCTAGCATGTAGAGGGCCTATTTTGACCTTAGGAATGCTTTTGACTGCGGAGAGTCCATGGTGACCTGCAGAGGCCCCATTCTAGTCTGTAGAGGGCCTATTATGGTTTGTAAAGAGGCCATCCTAGCCCGCAGAGGGCCCATTGTGACCTGTACAGATTTGAATCGAACCTGCAGTGGGTCCATTCTAAACTTTAGAAGTCCATTTCCGACTATGGAGAAACTATTTTGTCCTGCATAGCCCATTCTGAATCTTGAGGGGCCATTCTCACCTGAAGAGGCCCCATTAATGATTGCAAAAGGCATATTTTGGCTTATAGGAGGTTCACCTTCTAATCTTACAGGTTCCATTTTGACATCCAGTTTTTTATCTCCCCAACTTGAGCATGGTTTCCGCGCCCCCCCCCCCCCCCCCCCTAAAGGGAAAGTTCCACCATTGAAAATATCGAAATGATCATCAGATGCGATGAAATAAGGTCAGATTTTAGCAACAGGTAAAGACAATACGGATCACACAATCTTATGATCGTTGCAGCTTCGTAATATTCACCCGATGCTGAGCATGCAAACCTCATCATGGGACCTAGTTCGAACAGCATTTTTAAGCTAGGCACGTCCAGGTTGTTCAAGGCAGTGTTCATGGTGACTGTTGCGCGGTAAGCAAGGTCCAGTTTGATATTTTACTGAGTCTGTCTGAACCTTTCTCACTCTTGAGGATGACCGTGGCGCGAGACATTGAGTACCGTTAAAATACTCATTATCTGGCACTGCAATGTCGTTTGATCACTACCTCGTGGTATGTTCAAAGTCGTTCACTCACCATCATAACTTTTAGCACTGACTGTTCTTAACACTGCTATCAAATTATTTATCGTGCTCATTTAATCGGTGTGACGTGACAACGATGCCAACTGTGCGTGACAAGGATGCAAACACCGGGTGTTATGAACACTACTATCAAATTGTTCATTGTGCTCATTAATTGGGTGTAAATGCTGAACATGCTGTGACGTGACATCGATGCGTACTGTAATCATGCCTGATAACAACTGACGGGCCTATTAACTGGCGGGATTACGAATGATAGCACAGGACACTTCTGTGTACATAACACGGATACGAATGAAAAGGAGATAGCACAGTTACAATTCAACACCTGAACCTAACAGCCCTCATCGTTACTGTCTCACATTTTTACAGAGTTGTAGAACGCGACACATACGAACCACTGGGTAGACCACTGATCTGCATGAAGATGTGGGATTGTTTCCGGTAAATACATGGTGTGTCCCAAGTGCCCTCATCTGCAGCGTTTCGGTACATACCTTAACCTCTGGTTGGGCGACGGTCAGATGGAGCGTGCCCCGACGGCCGCAACGTGATGCACTGTAGAACACCTCGCTGTTTTGCAGCTTTGTTTACATTCAGCGCCGTATTGTTTGTGGCTCTATCACGAGCGGCACCAGTGGCGGTTTATGATCAGGTGCACCCAGGGCACAGGGACATATGGTCGCAAAGGCCTGGCAACTGAACTGGATCGACCTGACGTGAACTGGATTGAGAGCCGAGGATCGAGGACCAAAGATCGAAAGCAGTGGTAACCACCTAGATCGAGGTGAACGGGGTTGTTTGATGCACACAAGGAGAAGAGGTGACGTGTAACACGTTGAGTGTGCGCTGTAACTCATGAATATATGTTCCGAAGTGTATGCACTGCTGCGGCGCCTAGACGGATATATACGTTTCGTTAGTTGCAGAGACCAGGGGCGTGTCCGTGCCTAAACACGTTTTCGGGTGCGGGTCAATTGAACCCGCCGAAGGTTATTCCAGAAATGATCTCGAAGGCCACGGTGTAGTCGTGCCAGATCGTTCTTGGCTGTAGACAATTAAATAGCGGAGCGTTGAGCACCAAAAATGTTAATACACGTTTTAAGGTCAGTGCCCTAGTGCAGATCTAATTCAAGCCATCGTTCAGCGGAGACAGTTTACAGCGAATTGTTGAATGCAATGCAACAATGGAGTGTTAGGCGAAGCCATACATCTCTGACACAGTTTCCTATGCAACACAAAAATTGAATTAACAAGCTCTATTCAACTAGGGTCAAGTTTGAAGCTCACACCAAGGTCAAAACCAACCTGTTTTATTACTCTGGAGCTTGGTATTTGGGGTAGTGCTGATCCGATTTCAGATTAACAGATCACGAAATGCTGTTTGTTGTAATTTGTCTCAATGATAGTGGGTGGTACCTTTGACAGGTCAAATAACGTCACTACCGTCAAAATAACACTTAATGCACCTTTCCTGTTACCTCAAGAAGTCAGCATGCTTGGACTATGCGCACGACGGCGTTGAACGCCACATGCAAAATTATACCAGAGGGGCACTAATTGACATCGACGCATGTTACCTATGATTGCACGCCAGGTCAGTGTGAAAACTGTTATGGTATTAGCCTTTCCGGCTATATGGAAAACAAAAACCACATCGATATTGAAAACAGTGAAACAACGTTAGAATTCCCTTCCAAAACTGCCAGATATGTACTATTAGGGTTTTAGTCGTGTGGCCTTCAAAAAAGGACTTTTGTTTACATTTGACCTAGCTGGACCTTAGAAGGGCTGACCTTGTCAAAGCCGCCAAAGCGATAATCATGCACGTCCGATTGGTGTGGATGAGAATCGCATCTGGAAAATCTCTTTGAAATGCATTTCAGGGCATAAAGAAGAGTTAATTATCACTTTTTAACAGGCGTTCATAACGCAGTCAACTGTTCTTTATACCAGTCTACGTGTCGCCCTGTGAAAGATTGGTAAAACATCCGCAGGCTGACTTATCATATGAAAAAGTTTGCATGGCAATAACATTAGATGCCAAAAGAACGTCATTTGATGCAACACGGGCATGATAATGATAGTGATGCGTATTGGTACCTGGTGTACCAATGATAAATTGAGTCTGCATTTCTCTAATCGGTACTCTCTTTGGGGGGGGGAGGGGGTCAAATCGGCATCAGGGGGACCGGCACAGGACACGAAAGTGTATAAACTGACATCCCCGCACGACGCACAAGGGCGAATAAGGCCACGCAAATCACTACTCCAGAATGGATTTTAATGTAAAACAAACGACACATTATTGTTTTGCTTTCTAAACAAACAAAAAAGTGTTTGGGAAACGCCATGTAGAACATGCTGGAATCAGGGGCGATATTATCCCATAATGCATGAAGGGAAATATTTTAAGCGGCCCCCTAACCCAGCACGCCGACACTGGGGCTGACATTGCCAATCTGATATGCCGATATGCCGATTTCCCTCATTAACGACAGTAAGCACGGACGCTCTGACTTTGGCCGCATTTGCACCCTGAACTGCATTTCAAAGATAAACGTCTTTCATGACAATTGTGTGGCTCAACCTGTAGTTTCAGTTGGTCTTTCTTTTGTTACCGTCCTTTTATGTCACCGGAAAATTCGGGAGTTATCTCATTATTGCTCAGTTTACATTTCGCTTGGCCCTGGACGAAAAACGCTTTCGCGTGAAAAGTGAAATCTGAGGCCGCGCTTGGGGCTTTATGGAAATGCTTTTTCAGTGTTGTGAACATTGCTCCCTATTTATTGACGAATGAAATGTCATTTCCCCATTCCACCGTACCCATCATCGTTCCTCCTCGCGGCACCACTGTCAAAGTGCGTTTTAAACTACGTGACGGCATACAGTCCATGCTCACAGCACATTCTTAAGCAATTATCTACAGGGTGTTCGGCCCTTTTCAATGCTCTTTTAGCCCCAAGTGGTACACCTGTGATCGGTCTGATATCCCTAGAGCTTTTCCAGTTACCACTCGCCACCTCGGTGGTACCTATAAAAACACAGCATTGATAAACAAGGAGGACTGCGTATCGAGCACATCCTATTGTCTGATAGTTCATAGATCCAGTCCACAGCATACCACAACTGAGCTGACAAATAGCATACCGTTATCCCGTTCTGTACCTGCCACCTTCGTGCCCAGTGGCTCGGTCTGTAAAATATGATATAGGCCTTCATCGCAGCGTCACAGTCCTTGTTCTTTTATAAATTTGTTTAACAGTAAGGATGTGCAAATCCCTAAAATAGACGTTTGCGTGCTACAGATGTAGAAGCATCATCAGTTGGTCGTGGTTCTTGGGTCTCTTGCATTAAAGCTGTGAGCGTTCTGATTTCTCGAAAATTTCTTCGGTCACATCAGCCACCTTCGTAACACCTGTGAATGAAAACTGCATTTTATCACTGAGCACCGTCTATGGCGCACATCCAGTTACATGCCAAACTACCGTTGAAGTCCCAGGTAGCCCACAACCAAGATGCCTATGCAGCCCATCGCATGTCGGTAGTAACCACATTGAATGGAGCTTATCGCCCACTCCAATGGCCAGCACAGCTCACAGTTAAATGGCCAGTGCACCGCACAATTCAATGGCTAGCACTCCGCACACTTCAATGGCCAGCTTTCTAGCCCCACACGCGACTCACCACAGAGTCCCATGCATAGCTCAAGTAGTCCTGTGTTGTGGTTTATCACAGAGCCCTCTGGTCAGCTTCCCTGAGGCCCCATTCAGAACGTCGCCACAGAGAACCCTGTCCAGCTTCATTCCAGTCCTCTACTACGACTTATTACACAGACAAATGGCCAACTCCTCAACACTCCTGTGCACATCTCACCGCAGTCACATGACCAGCTACACGCTACCACTCCGCTATTGTGTGCAAATATCCACTGAGTGGCATGGATCGATAACCTACAGTCCTGTATCTAGCTCACTTCACAGCTCACAGCCACTTCCTCTCCTGTTTCGAACATAACTGCCATTGAACCTGTGGCTCCCACGAGCTCCAGATACCCAAAGTTCCATAGTCAGCTCCAGTCACGTGCTATAGTCCCCTGCAGAGTCCCACGGCTACCTCCCCTCCATTTCTGTGCGATAGATTACCAATGTCTCATGGCCAGCTCCCCTCCACCGCTGTGCTACAGCTCATCGCAGATTAACATAGCCAGCTCCCCCCCCCCCCCCCAATGCGGTGCTAAAGCTCATTACAGAGTCCCATGATGAGCTCTCCTCCAGTGCTGTGCTATAGCTCACCGCAGAGTCCCATGGCCAGTCGGAGCTCGCTGTGCAGCAGCTGCAGCACCAGCCGGGCGCCGCGCTGTCCGTCGTGCGCCAGGCCCCAGAGCAGCGGCCGACCCACGAACACCATGCGCGCGCCCAGTGCCAGCGCCTTGAGCGCGTCGGTGCCGCGCCGCACGCCGCCGTCCATGAAGACGGGACAGCGGTGACCGACGGCGGCCACCACCGGCCCCAGCGCGTCCACCGTCGCAAGACAACCGTCCAACTGACGGCCGCCGTGGTTGGAGACGATGACGCCGCTGGCGCCGCGGTCGGCGGCGGCGACGGCGTCCTCTGGCGTCATCACGCCCTTGACGAGCACCGGCAGCCGAGTGACGCTGTACAGCCAGCTGAGGTCGTCCCACGTTAGCGACGGGTCGAACAAGGCCTGCAGGTAGTCGTCGTCTCCTCGATGGGCCGCCTGGTCGGTGTCCGATGTGAAGTTGCCCACTCTGAGAGATCCAGCAAATCGCGAATGGGACGTGATACAACGCGCAGCCAAACAGCAATGCCGCCTTCACACTGACTAATGGTGACTTTTCCCGATGCTCGTCGTATGATGTGAGGGTTACGATTGATAATCGAACGGCGCTATATTGCTCCAGCTTCTCGTTGGTGTCAACGCCAATTGCCACCTATGACAAACTCCTCTTATCTATTCTACTCCGAGCTTTGTGCACGCGATTGTTGAAACGACATGTATCACCTGAGGTGGGAAGGCCTCTGAAATCCGTTCCTGGCGTCGGCTAGCTTCCTACCGAAGAGCTGAGCGTCCACGGTGAGCACGATGGCCAAGAAGCCGGCCTGCTCCGCCCGCTGCACCGTCCTCACTGTCATCGACCTGGACGGAGAAATACATTTGGACAACCCCTCCTGGATATGCAGAAACGGACGCATTTATCCGTAACCTATATTTCATTGAAAGCCTGTCACGAGTCCACTGAAGTGGCGTTGCGTGGAATCGTTGGCATGGCCGCGTCCAGCCAGCGTAAGGACAGTGTCAGCCAGCACTGCCTGACACAAACAAACCTATCCTTGAGGATGTACAGCTGGAACCACTTGATCGCACGTGGCGCTGCGTCCGCCACCTCCTCTATGCTCTTGTTGGACACGCTGCTCAGGACGAACACAGCCCCTATCTCCTCCGCCGCTGAAGAGCAATGGAATGTGAATAGGGAACCCAATCAACAGTCCTGCCGTTTGATAGCTTAAGTCTTCCTACGAGCTCCTAGGCATGGTGGCACGGTCTGTGCAAAGATTCATTCAGTGGATTGGACAACATATGCCTTCATTGCATGAGCATTGAAGCATTGAGCATGAGTTTAGATTCTAATATGCTGTGAAACACTAGCAATGTTGGTTTCGAAGCAAGTCGATCATATTGCGTAGAGACAAAGGAAAACCGCTTCGTCAAGAGCACGACAGTGCAGCAACCCAGATTCCTAGCCGTTCATTCTCACATTGCTTGCTTCCGATTCCTTAAGTTGGTGCAAGTAACGGCGGGGTCACCTCTTATTCTCACGCAACATGTGCTCAAGGCACCGGATGTTGGATCTTCCGTGCCTGGGTCAGCACGTGCTCTGGCCGGGAAGTTGGCTGGTGCCCTGGACATGTGACACTGGTACCTCCGACTTGACGACGGTGGGCCAGCGTCACGTACCTCTGGATATTTCCGGAAATCAAGGTTCAAGACAAACAGCCCTTGAGGGTTTCCGTGCCCACAGGAAGAGGTTTCTTTCGGGACTCCTCGCGATCTCCAGCCATGCTCTGAGTTTCCCGCGGGCACCTGAGCAACCAGAGAGGTATATCAGTTGCCGGAGGGTTCCTGCTCCCATCGAGGTTCATGACGTAGTCAAAGGGTCCGCCTAACGCAAGTTGCCGGTGACATCGTTATGTCGTCTTTATTTGCATTCAGTTAATGGGCCCCTGGTGTTTGACCGAAGCCCTTTACTAGTGCCATACAAAGAAAGCACACGCCAGGACCAGTCCGTAATAGGACGCGCCTCGGGTTACGGCCCCCAGTCACCCTGAGGCGACCGACCCTCGCTCAGCCGACGAGTTGGAGAAAATGTCAGCCAAGCCTGTTGCACAATCAGATGCTTTTCCAACACAGCGACAAAGGCGACCGGCCGCGCCGCCCACACATTCATCGTTGCGAGATGCATGACCACGACTAGCGCGCAACATCACGTTTTTCAAGTCTGCGCCCCACGCGCCAACTCACATATATCCAGAGCGACCAGAAGGCGGTTCTCTCGCCAATGTCTTCCAGAACGCGTGCGCAGGATGTATGCGTCAGTGATCCAACAGTGGGCACGTGAGGATCTGTATGAATTGCGAGCCTATTCGATACAATATAACCAGTGTCTTCTCATCAGCCTCTGGCGCAATATCACTAGTTACGAACTCTGGCGAACATGGGAACCATGAATTGTTCCAGCGATCGGTGCAGGAGGTGTTCTCAATGACATTCGAGGGTCCCTGTCCGCAGGACCGGGGTTTGGTTATTATGACCTCTGGCCAACCCTTGCGGCTCTTTGAGCACCTTAATCGGGTCCCTTATTTTTGGTTTCCAAGAACCCTTAGACTGTTTGGACACAACGTGGAAGCACTTTATCCATGTGCCCGTTATAACTAATAGATGATCCATCATTGCCTGTTGAGAGCCCTGAACTGCCTGATCCATCATGTTCTGCCCTGAACGTTACTCATTCTGGTCTGTAGAGGGGTTATTCAGGTCCTTAGAGTCCATTATTGTCTTACGTGTTCATCATCATAGATTGGTTGTACCTAGATTGGTCACCCAGGTTGTAGAGGGCTCATTCTGGCATGTAGATAATCATGTATCATCGTTGAGCGACAAGTCGGCCTGAAGATGGCACATTTTTCCCTGTAGAGGATCATTAATGGCCTGTAGAAGGTCTTTCACTGAATGAAAAACTCCATTCTGGCATGCAAAGGGACCACCGGGGTTAAAAGACATTTCCGATTTACCGGATATGATTGGTGAAAAGGGAAGCTGTTACTAGCCAAATGCTGACAGGAAACAGCTTACAGCAGACTAAGGCTGTGGGCTACCGGTTGTGTTCATGTCGTGAAATGCTGATTGGTTGGAAAACGTAAAAAGCTTCTTAGTTTTAATTTAAAGGGAATGCTTCACTTTCCAAGATATTGAAGTAATCATCAGATATGAAAACATCAGCTCACTTACATCTGTTGTGTACGTTAAGGTAGAAAAAACCGTTACAGACAACACAATATCTCTGACAAACATGCTCCTTGAAGTGTTGTTCTTTAATTACGCATTCATTGAGAGCCACTAGACAACCGCTATATGTTGTCAAGTCCTTGGTTCGTTGGCACACACGGTCAAACCAATCAAACGATCCGGACGCGTGCGCATTGCGCCGACTTGGCGCATCCACATTCACAGACAAGGTTGCCGTAATCGGCATATCGAACGGCAGGATTGGCTGCCCACAGGTGAAGTCACTAAACCCGAGTGCGAACACCACACCCCCTCCGGGTCGATGGGTAGGTATTGACCTTCGGGTCGACCTCTAGCCTCTCCGGGGCTCTCCGCTGACGGTTGCTTGGACGCGGCGCCACCGTCCTGGGTTGGTCCGCAAATCGCACCCTCTTTGGAGCTGGTCTTGGTGCGACGTCACTGCGTGCGGGGACCGGATCGCCCTGCGTGGCGTAAACGGGCAGGTACATACGCATGAAGCGTCGGTTCCGCCACATGGTGCGACCGCTGCGGAACTTTACCAGGTAATCCCTCATTCTCCCGGTGGCCACGACTTCTCCCATTCTGTCCCAGAGTCCTGTCTCCTTGTCCTGTACGCCCACTTTCGTACCGATTCGCATCGGGTGCAGTGGCTTTGCTCCTTTGTCATAGGTTGTAGTCGTCGCTCTCATCACACCCTCCCCCTTCCGGTCGCATTCCTCCGCAGCCTTCTGCCAAGCTTTGTCAAAGGCGCGATGGTACATGGGGACTGCCGACCGAACTGGATGCCCGTAGAGGATCTGGGTGGGTGAGCGTCCGTCCACCCGGGGAGTGTTCCGGATCTCCAGGATGCCTCGGGCGAACTCATCGGAGTCCGTGTCGCCGGCCACAGACGTCTTCTGCAGGAGTCGTTTGACCAGCTTGACTGCTGATTCCGCGTGGCCATTCGACTGGGGGTAGTGCGGACTAGATAGCACGCGCCTAACCCCCCAGCGCAAGAGGAAGTCCCTGGTGTGGTGCGCCGTGAACTGTGGGCCCCCGTCGCTTCTCAGGACGTTTGGCACACTTGTGGAGGAGAAGATCTCGCGCAGAGAGCAGACGACGGTACGGGACGTCGCTTCTCTGTTGCGGGAGACGACGATGGGCCAACCGGAGAGTCTGTCGGCGTACACGATGCACGTCTTTCCTGCGTGGTGGAAGAAGTCCGCCGACACGGACTGGAAGGCTCTCGTCGGCTTGAGGTCGGTCGTGAGCGGCTCCTTCTGCAGGCTGGGCAGTCTCCCATGACAGTAGCGACATGATGTCACGAAATTGTGGACGTCCTGGTCAATGTTAGGCCAGTACACCAACTGTCTGGTGCGCCGCATTGTCCTGTCGACGCCTTGGTGACTGTCATGAAGGCGTTCGAGCACTTCACGTCGTAGGCTGTGCGGGATGACGAGCCGTGCTCCGCAGACAAGAAGGCTGTCGTCGATGGATAGGCGCTCTCGGACGTTCCAGTAGGGATGAACCAGACTGGCGAGGTCTGCCTTGTGGTCGGGAAATCCTCGCATGACGGTCTCCGCCACCTTCTGGTATGCCTCGCCCGCGCCGGCAACTTCTTTGACCTTCTCCAGCAGAACGTCCTGGAACGGTGCAGATCCCGCTTCGTCTTCGCCGCCGTCGGTGAGGCGTGTCAGGAGGACACTGCGCGTCTGGTACGTCACGTCGTGTTCAGCTTCTTGGTCTTCAGGGCTCGGCTGATCGACGTGCGATCTTGACAGCGCGTCTGGGAGCTGATGAGTCTTTCCAGCTTTCCAGGCGGCTGTGAAGGCGTATGCCATGAGCTTCTCTCGTAGTCGTTGGAGCCTGGGGTTTTCTATCTCCGCCAGAGACTTGGTGTTGAGGATGGGCACCAGAGGTTTGTGGTCGGTGATAAGGCTGAACTCTGCCATTCCAGCCAGACAGATGTGGCACTTGCGCACGGCCCAGGTCACCGCCAGCATCTCGAGCTCCACAACAGCGTAGCGTGATTCAACCTCGGAAGAGAATCTGGAGCCACGCTGGACCAGCTTCCACTCCTCGCCGTGACGCTGCAGCAGCGCGTAGCCCAGGCCTCGGAGTCGTGATACGTCCGTGTGGACTGCGGTTGGCAGTGACGGGTCGAAGTAGGCCAGGACGGGAGGGGTGACGAGCGTTGCTTTGACGGCTTCGACCGCTGCCTGGTGCACCGATGTCCATGTCCACTGGTTCCGGGGCCTCAGCAGGTCGCGTAGAGGCTCGACTGTCCTGGCTGTGTCCGTCGAGAACGCTCCGAGCTGGTTGACCAGTCCCACGAAGCTTCTTAAGTCTGTGAGGTTTTCTGGAACGGGGAAGTCAGTGATAGCCCGCACCTTACGCTGGTCTGCTGTGTAGCCTTCAGGACTGATGACGTAGCCGCAGAAGTCCAGCGTCTGAGCGGCGAATATCACCTTCGCCGGGTTCAGAGTGATGCCGTTGCTGTCGCATCGCTGAAGAATCTGGGTCACGTGCAGAAGGTGGGTCGAGTAGTCGTCATCGTAGGCCAGGATGTCGTCGACTACCTTGCTCGTCTTCGGCAGGCCCGCCAGTGCTGCTTCTCAACGCCGTCCATACTCGTCTCCGGACGTGCAGAGGCCCATGACGGCGCGTTTGAACTTGTAGCGTCCCCAGATTGTTATAAAACACCTCAGATCCTGGTCTTCCTCTGCGATCGGGATCTGGAACTATCCTTACTTCGCGTCCAGCTTCGTGAAGTACCGGCTCCCTTGCTCGATTCCGGTGACGACATCGTGAGGCGTGGTAACTGGATGCGCTCCACGTCGAACGTAGATATTGAGTCTGGTCAGATCCACGCACATGCGCACGGAGGTCTTGCCGTGGCTTCGGTTCGCGGGCGGCTTCGGCACTGAGACCATCGGGTGACGCCACTCAGTCGGGTGTGCCACGGGCGTGATGACGTCTTGCGCGATCAGATCGTCCAGCTGATGCTTGATGTCGTCTCGCCATGCATGCGGGATGTGTCTGGCGGCTGTCACAGCGTACGGACGAGCGTCTGGCCGTAGATCGATCTGCATTGGACCACCTGACGTCTCGGGAAGTCAGGCGAGATGATGCCAACGGCGATGGAGTCATGCCATGACAGGAGGGCCGCGTCTAGGCCTGTCACAACTGTCACGGTGGTCGACGTCTGACGTCGTTCCATGGTCAACTTGCATTGGAACGTGCCGGTACACTCCAACTGATGTCCTCCAGCGGCCAGGAGACTGTCGGCCGGCTGTGTCAGCTGCGAGGAGTCGATGCCGATCCGCTCTGCTTCTTTGTTGCCGATGACGGAGACTTCGGCACCAGTGTCTGGCGTCCACAGGGGTGATCCTTCACCTCTATGATGGCTGACCAGGAGAGACACTTGAGGCGACTTCCTCGCGGTCACGCCTTGAACGCGCACGTCCTTCACATGGAGGTTGTCGGACGTCTGTCGTTCTTCGTAGTCTGACCACGTGTTGCTCCGTCTGGCCCGCTTGCAGACTGATGTGTAGTGTCCTTTGATGCCACAGGCACTACACGTCGTGTTTCTGGCTAGGCAAGAGGCCAGCTGCTCCTTGGGGTGCCATGGTCCGGCACAGTAGCCGCATCGCCTCTCGCGGCTATGCGACCAGTTGTCTCGTCGGTAGGCGTCGTCTCTCCTGTAGCTGTCATCTCTCCTGTAGTTGGCGTCCCGTCTTTTCATGCTGGATCGTCGTCCACGATTGTCTGGGCTGTCCCGTCTTTGTCGGCCGTCTGGGCTGTCCCGTCTGCCTCTGCTGTCTCTGCTCCAGCCACGGCGGTAAGCGGACACGGGGCGAGCGTGGCTCCCGCGGAGCGCTTCGCTGTTCTGTAGTGCGTTTTCACGAGCTCGACAGATGTCGACTGTCTTCTGCAGCGTCAACGACGACTCGGCGAAAAGAAGTCGCAGCGTTTTTTTTCACACCGGATGCCAGTTATGATCCCGTCCCTGAGTCTGTCGTCCATACAGTGGGCACAGAAGTCGCAGAATTCCGCCAGTTCCTTTATCGCCATCAAGTAGTCGTCGAACGGCTCTCCATCTGCTTGCGGTCTTGTGTAAAATTCCTTCCTGTCGAGAATGGCGCTTCTTTGGCTCTTGAGGCGCTTCTCCATCTTGTCCAGCAGGTCGTCTACTTCAGTAATGTCGCTCACATCCATAGAATAGCGCACGACTCGCGTCCATTCACCGTCGAGGAGTGCCAGTAGCGCTGCTCGCTGCTCTTTGATGGGGAGGGAGTCGAGGCCTGTGAGAAGACGGCAGCTTTTGTGCTTCTCTCGCCAGGACGAGAACTCTCTCAGGCTAGCGGAGGTGGCTAGCCGCGGTGCTGGGGTGGCTGACGGCGGAAGGCGAAGTCTGCTGGTCGTGGCTTGTGAAGTCTCGGCGACGGCGTCGTCTGCGGGCCCGCCCCCTTGTCTGCCCTGCAAAGCCTGAGTCACAAGATCACCCATGCGTTGTTCACGCTGGTTAGCGGCTTCGACTTGGTCTCTCAGCAGATTAGTGAGGCTCGCTACAGCAGCAGCAAAGCTATCCCCACCTGCCATCGTGTCAGAACACGGACGGCTTCACCGGGGATTGAACCCGGCCCCGCCGCGTGAGGTCCCGACGCGCTATCCACAATACTACAGACACCCTGAATTCCCCAGAGTACTTTTCAAGTCCCTTTATACTCATTTGGCTTTGACTGGCTTGACTGCAATGCTGTAATTGTGCCAAGAGGTACTTGAAGCGAAACATGCAAAACATGACATTCACATGATATCACCTTACCGACTGCGCCATGTCAAGTCCTTTGTTCGTTGACACACACGGTCAAACCAATCAAACGATCTATTCTTCTCCGGACGCGCGCGCACCGCGCCGACTTGGCGCATCCACACTCACAGACAAGGTTGCCGTAATCGGCATATCGAACGGCAGGATGGGCTGCCCACACATGACGTCACTAAACCCGAGTGCGAACACCACATATTTGACGATAGTGCTCACGAACGCCAGACATGAACGACCGGGCCATTACATTTTGCTTGGTCGAGATCACAGCGTGGCTTATTAACTGGCAGGACTTTAATGACGTTATTATGACTTCATGACTGCCAAAGTGACCTTTATATACGTCCCCGAATTGCTCCCCCACATCTTTGCGGCCTTCAAGCTAGAAAACCAGAGGCCCGTAGGTTTTAAAAAGGGCATGGCCGTAAAGTGAATCAAAAGGTCTTCAAAATGTCTGTTTCAGTTCAAAACCGCATGGAAATGTGGAACGCTCCCTTTAAGGCACTGTGCGACTTTTCCAAGGATCTTCCAAACAAAGCGCCCTAGCAATGCGGTTAAAAAAACCCTATCAATCTAGGAAGCTTGTTGTATGTGGATACCCGAACAGTAGCCTCCGGGCACCGCGGGGGAATTTGGAGCAGCACATGTGAAGGATTCATCCGGGGCTTTCTTTCGCTCAGAGGAAGAACGGCTTTGGGAAAACAAATGAAAAGCATTGCTGGTGCAGGCCTATCACGCCCATGCCGCACCTTAGACTTAGCGTCCCAACCAGAAGACAGGCCGGAGATAAAACGCAATTTTTTGTCGTCGTGTTGTACATCGAGCTAAATAAAGGAGGGTGAGGTGTTCAAAAATGTCGTTTGCATCTGCTGATACCAATGTTGCATAGGTTTCGCACTAATCAATTGGGATCATGATGGAAAGCGCGGGTTCTGCGCCATCGATGATTATGCGAAGATAGTGAAGGTCGCCGACTCTTCCAGGTGGTTTTATGATAGCGTAGCAAAACCAAAAGTGATATTGTTTTCAGGTGCTTGTAGAACAATGTTTTCGGTAAATGTAGGGCTAAAGGCATGCAGTTTTGCAAGATACGTAGCTGTGAGGAACGGTGAGTTGCAGGAAGAAAATGGCTAAGGGTGCGTTGAAAATGCACTTTGAAATGTTTTTTTCCCTGGTTTAGCAGACTTTCCGTTTCAGAGTCGGAAGCAAAGGTGTAGTTGTTCAAAAGTGGTCTGGGGAAAGCCAAAACCGTGAACAATTTGTATTATAGAAAAATAAGAAATTGAAAATGAGAGCAAAAAAAAACATCGCTCAAGAGAAGAAACAATACCGCCCCCCCCCCCCCCCCACCCGTTTCAACTGAATGGAAAACCATATGCGTATAGGCTGGTTATGTTAAATATGCCTTTGCCTTATGATTTTATTACTTTAGTCTCAACCATTACGCATTTTTGATGGCCAGGTAACGACACTTTGGTGCAATTGTAGTCCCGAAGCGAGATATTTGGTGGTTATGCCTCATTGCATTCCCGTTGTTTTTGTGTTTGTCATACAGCGCATTTAAAACTACATTGCGTCGGTTGCTGAAAGATTTGACTCCAAATGACGATTAAGACGGTTCCAAATTTCGTCGGTGACAGGAAAGTCACTTTTCATCGCCGAGGGCCCAGTCAGGCTTGAATAGTGTCCATTATTGACTGCAGAGTTCCCAGTCTGACTTGTAGATGAGCCGTTGTTGGTTGTGGAGGGTCCATTCTAGCCATGTAACATGCGTGTAGTATCTAGAGAGCCATCTAGCATAAAGAGGCCCTAATTTGACCATATAAGTGCCTTCGACTGCGGAGAGTCCATGGTGACCTGCAGAGGCCCCATTCTAGTCTGTAGAGCGCCTATTATGGTTTGCGAAAGTCCCATTCCGGCCCGTAGAGGGCCCATTGTGATCTGCAGAGATTTGACTCTAACCTGCAGTCGGTCGATTCTAGCCTTTAGAAGTCCATTACTGGCTATGGAGAAACTATTTTGTCCTGGCAGAGAGCCCATTCTTACACTTGAGGGGCCATTCTGACATGCGGAGGCCCCATTTATTATTGCAAAAGGCCTATTTGCTCTTTTAGGATGTTCATCTGCTAATCTTACAGGCTCCATTTTGGCATCCAGTTTTTATGCCATCCCCAACTTGACTATGGTTTCCGCGCACCTCCCCTTAAAGGGAAAGTTCCACCATTGAAAATACCGAACTGAGCATCAGACATGATGAAATAAGCTCATATTTTAGCAACAGGTAAAGACAATACGGACCACATAATCTTATAATCGGTGCATTTTCGTAACATTCACATTCACATTCATCCGATGCTGAGTGTGCAAACCTCATCATAGGACCTAGTTCAAACTGGACTTTTAGGCACGGAGGAAGAATCGCTTTTGAACTAGGGTGGGAGTGAAAAATTCCATCGCAAAAAGACCATGCGGGAGTGAAAAAATCAATTAAAAAAAGATGGAATTTATCAGCTCGTGACTGATGCTTCAGCAGCAAAGACATCCATTTCAAGTTGGCATGAACGTAATATTAGGAACCTGACAAAACCATTTGGTTTTTAACATCTTAAGCCATTAAAGTGAAACAGAATACATTAACACACGCTCGGGTGGGGGGTGGGGGTGGGGGTCAATTTGACCCCCGAGGGCAATTTCTAGGGACTACGTTGATTAAAGGTAAGGTATGATGGTCAGACCAAGGTCAAAACCAACCTGATTTATTACTCTAAGGCTTGCTGTATGTGACAGTTTCTGGTGCCCATTTCAAATTTATTGACAGCGGGAACCGCATTATACATCTTCAATTGACTTCTTAGAGGTCAGAACAGGCCATTGACCTAAGATGACCCGGGTCGAACGTTTTGTTTCAGGAACATTCTGCCTAGTGCAATCTTTGTCGCTTATTCAAATGTAAAACGCAGATCAGTCTTGTATCTTTTCGTCACCATGACCTTCAAAGGGTCAAACAAGGTCAATGACCTCAAATAGGCTTGTGAACTTGTCCTTAGAGACGGTTGCCCAGGTTCTGGGGGCGCTTTGGAGACAACCTGAAATATGATGTTGTTTGACCTTATTCGACCTGAAGGGCATAACCAAGGAAACTAAAGCCATAACCTGAGTGATTTCACGTATAGGTCAAGATACCCTGTGAATTTGGTGTCTCTAGCTTTCTTAGTTCCTGAGATCTCAGAGGGGGTTTGGGGTCCAATTGAACCCTTCCCCCCCCCCTCACACCTGAGGGAAGGATATCTAGCCAGGCAACGGGGAGCGTGTTAAAACATAGTCACTGCGTGACAGTATTATGAACATTACAAATTATTAGCACCAAGAATTTGAGGCTGCACTTTTCAATTCCCTTCCCCAGCACTTTTAAAGCAAAACAAATGGAAGGAGTTCAATAAACAAACTAACAAAAGACAATTAAACAAGTATAAAAAACCCAAACAAAAAAACTTTGGACTCCTACACATCAGCCCATCACCAAGTCAAATACAATCGACATACTTCTGGCTTCTGTTAAGATGGGGTCAGGGAAAACAAACATTTTGTCACTGTTTCTTACAAAGTACCAATGCCTATTTCTATGAAAGCAGCCCATGACTAACCTAAGTAGGCCTTACATCATCTCATCCTGTATAACCTGTTGGTGTCACAGCAGCAGTTGTCAGTTATTGATTCTTGCACAATTCCTATTGCCACTTGCCATGTACTTGACCAACTTATCCTAACTTAGTGTAGCCCCTATGATGAACATCATTTCAACTCACCTGTCTGTTGACAGCAACACTTGTGAAAAAGATGATATTTAAAGCTAGTTTTTGGCCGGTTCCAACTTGCATTTTTATTCAGTTCATTTGTGTATGTTTGTTGACATCAGGAAAAGCTGACAACACATAAAACACTTCAAATCACCTTGAACAACTTACTTTGATTGTCATGTTTAACCTATGTCAAGGGCAATAATGGGAATGCTCCACAAAACAATCTCTCTTCTCCAAAAATAACAACTTTTAGATGATCATGCCAATATTGCTGCTTGCCTTTTTAGCTGCAGCAAATGCATCCATTGGGGCTTGTTTATTCATATTTAATAACAAAGTTTGAGATGTTGGCTTGACATTTTAAATGGGGCGGTCTATTTGTTACATGCCAATATTAACTCATATCATAATTCCTATGCAGCTAAGTGTATCCCTGTGTTAAAAATATAGTGCATACATACAGTACAGTCATTTGCCGGTCAGCAAACCATGACAACTATAAAAACATGTGGTTGAAGCATCCATAAGGGGCCACTTTAAGAAACTTCAGGCAAGTAACCGAAAGTATGGAACAAAATAAGCTCATTGCATCCCTTGCGGCATCATAATTTGTCTTATGGAAAAAAAATTCATGCATTAAAACAAAAAATGGATTACTCTGGTTACCAGTCATGCGTTTAAAGCAGGTAGGGTAAGCAACTACTTGGTCCACAGGAGACTTACTGGCTTCTTCCTGCTCCCCCAAAAACAAAAATTCAGTACCTTTTGCATGGTCTGCTAGCAGATAGAGTCATCCGACTCACTCCCCAAACATAAATATCAATCATGCCCAGCAACCCACGAAATTAAAATGGGAAACAAGTCAGAGGTGTGCACGATAAACATCTCCAGAGGGCAGAATTTCACCATCAAATACTTCTGTATTAGCTGCGTCAGGTCTGCCCCACAGCTCTGTATGGCAGCATTAGGATAGCCTTGTCAGGTAGCCTGGTGAGTTAGACACTCGCAAGGCTTAGATTTATCATTATTGAGCACCGCCATGAACCAAGAAAACGGTTAACCTGAGGGTTTAACAGGGCAAAAATGACGGCAAAAATAAGTTCCGTGCTTCAAATTGTCTCCTTCACTCCTGCGAATTGTTCACTCTTGGGTGCATATCAGACATGATTGGGCGGCTGGCGAATTAATCCAGTTTATGTATAACATACGACAAGTTTGCTGTTGGAGCATCTTGCAAAGAAATTGGTCAAAATTTTAAGCACCAGATGGTATCTCTAAAGACAATCGAAAACAAAGGAAGAACTAAAGTGGTATCACAATGGTATAATGCCAAGAAAAAAGCAGCTAAATAAATATAAAGACTAGTACTTTTCTCACAAAATTTTGTCATCAGCTGATTTGACTTAAAACCTGTTAAAATAAGTGTCCAAATGGTGATATTCATCTCGTAAGTTTAATTGATAAGACATTTCTTGAACTTTTCACTCATGCATTTAGGGAGTGATGCAATTCAATGGTCAAGTTTCCTCAGGAAAAAAGAAGTACGTGGAGTAAGATTATCTACCAGGCCTTGCTGGTGTTTGCACCAGGCTCTACTTTCGTGGTGTGGTGGTGAGACCAAAAGGTAGGGGATGCGTGAAAACCTTGCATTTGGCGCACAGCTGCAGATTTTGATGCATTTTGTAAACAAGCTAAACTTAATGCGTGCAAGCGGCTGGGGTCGCTGGGGTTCTTGGGCATGGAGGTACCTGGCGCATTTGCTCTGTGCACATATAGACATGATTCAGATGTAGGTGAGGCAGGACATAGCCATAGGTGTCTAGGTTCTGTGAAGCCTCGTTTATGCTTGGTGGTTTTAAGTGAGCTCGGTTTTGGATGACATCTGAAAACCTCAGAAAGTGAAATAGGGGTTTTGCATGTGCGATTAGACAATGCCAGGCAGGAGTGAAAAATTCACATAAAATATGGGGAAAGGGAGTGAAAAATTCCTCCTCATAAGGTGTTGCTTTACACACAAAGTCGGCAATTCTAGGACACTGTTTTTAGGCTAGCAACGTCCATGTTCTTCAAGGCAGTGTTCATGGTGGCCGATGCGCGGTAAGCAAGGTCCTGACCTAAGACCCTGTTGTGTTGTCATTTTGTCACTTTGGAAACTTCTGGCTTAGCTACCTGTGTTGATTTGTCTTTTTGGCAGCCTTTAACGTTGTACTGCATGCGGGATATTGGGGCTCGGATGCCTTATATTTCTTTGATGTCTTTTAGTGATAGTGCTTGCACAAACTGGGTAGGTTTTCTGGACTGAGGTGTCTTATTTTTCCAGTTAATATTTTGCTGAGTCTGTGGGAACCTTTCTCACTCCTGAGGCTGAGCGCGGCGCGAAACATTGAGTACCGTTAAGATAGTCACTATTTAGCACTGCAATGTCGTTTTATCACTACCTCCTGGTATGTTGAAAGTCGTTAACGCACCAAAATAGCTTTTAACACCTGGCCGTCATTAACCTTACTATAAAATTATTAATTGTGCTCTTTTAATCGGTGTAAATGCTAAACACGGTGTGACGTGACAACGATGCCAATTGTACGTGACAACGATGCAAACTGTAGTGACAACGATGCAAACTCTGACTGTTATTAACACTTCCATCAAATTATTAATTGTGCTCATTTGTTCCGTGTAAATGCTCAACATGGTGTGACGTGTACAACGATGCCAACTGTAATCACGTCGGATAACAACTGACGGGCATAGCAACTGGTGGGATCACGGATGATAGCGCAGGACAGTTCTGGGTTCATAACAAGGAAACGAATGAAAGGAGATAGCATAGTTACAATTCAACACCTGAAACAAAAAGCCGTCATCGTTGCTCTATCACATTTCTACAGAGTTGTAGAACGCGACACATGCGAACCACTGGGTACACCACTGTTCTGCATGAAAATGTGGGCTTGCTTGCGGTAAATGCACGGTGTGTCTCAAGTGCCCTCACCTGCAGCGTCTCGGTGTATAAATTCACCACTGGTTGGAGGACGGTCAGACGGAGTGTGCCCCTATGTCCGCAGCTTGATGCACTGTAGAGCATCCTCGCTGTTCTGCAGCTTTGTTTACATTCAGCGCCGTATTGTTTGTGGCTCTATCACGAGCGGCACCAGTGGCGGTTTATGATCAGGTGCACCCAGGGCACAGGGGCATATGGTCGCAAAGGCCTGGCAACTGAACTGGGTCGACCTGACTTGAACTGGATTGAGAGCCGAGGATCGAGGACCAAAGATCGAAAGGAGTGGTAACCACCTAGATCGAGGTGAGCGGGGTTGTTTGATGCACATAAGGAGAAGAGGTGACGTGTAACATGTTGAGTGTGCTCAAGAAGAGTGTGTGCATGTTGAGTGTGCTCAAGAACTCAAGAACATATGTTCCGAAGTGTATGCACTGCTGCGGCGCCTAGACGGATATATGTGTTTCGTTGGTTGCAGAGACCAGGAGCGTGTCCGTGCCTAAACACGTTTTCGGGTGCGGGTCAAATGGACCCGCCGAAGGTTATTCCAGAATTGACCTCGAAGGCCACGGTGTAGTAGTGCCAGATCGTACTTAGCTGTAGACACTTAAATAGCGAAGCGTTGGGCACCCAACAATTCTAACACACGTTGTAAGGTTACTGCACTAGGGCAGATATAATTCAAGCCATCGTTCAGCGAAGAAAGTTTACGGCGAATTGTTAAATCCAATGCAACAACGGAGAGTTGGACGAAGCCATGCATCTCTGACATAGTTTCCTATGCTGTACAGCAATTGAATCAACACACTCCTTTCAGCCAGGGTCAAGTATGAAGCTCACACCAAGTTATTTTTTGGAACTAGTCGCAATGATAGTGAGTGGTGCCTTCGACAGGTCAAATGACGTCATTGTAGTCAAATTAACACTTAACACATCTCTCCTGTTATCTCAAGAAGTCAGCATGTTTCGACTATGCGCAAGACGACGTTGAACGTCACGTGCAAAATTATACCAGAGGGACACTAATTGACATCGACACGTGTTACATATGATTCCACGCCACGTCAATGTGAAAGCTGCTATGGTATTAGCCTTTGCGGCTATCTGGATCCTTGTCAAAGCCACCAAAGCAATAATTTTGCGCGTCCGATTGATGTGCATGAAAGATGCCTCTGGAAAATCTCATTGAAGTGCATTTCAGGGCATAAAGAAGAGTTAAGTATCACTTTTGAGCAGCCGTTCATATCGCAGTCAGCTGTTCTTTTTACCAGTCCAAGTGTTGCCATGTGAAAGATTCGGTGAAACATTCGCAGGACTGACTAAATATATGAATGAGTCTGCATGACAATAACATTAGATGCCTAAATAACATCATTTGGTGAAATACGGGCATCATCAATAATAACGATGCGTTTTGGTACCTGGTGTACGAATCATAAACTGAGTCTGCATTTGTCTGGTCAGTACTCTCTTTGAGGGGGGTGGGGGGGAGGGGGGGGGGTCAAATCACCATTGGGGAGACCGGCCTAGTACGCGAAAGTGTATAAACTGACGTCCCTGCATTACGCACAAGGGCGGATAAGGCCACGCAAATCACTACTCCAGAATGGGTTTAAGCGTAAAACAAACGACACCTTATTGTTTTGTTTTCTAAAGAAACAAAAAAGTTTGAGAAGCGCCATATAGGACATGCTGGAATCAGGGACGATGTTGTCTAATAATGCATTAAAGGAAATATTTTAAGCGGCTGTAGGCGAACTCTGTCCAGCTTCCTTCCAGTCCAGCTGAGGTCGTCCCACGTTAGCGACGGGTCGAACAAGGTCTGCAGATAGCCATTGTCCCCTCGATGGGCCGCCTGGTCGGTGACCCATATGAAGTTGCCCACTCTGAGAGATCCAGCAAATCGCAATGGGACGTGAGACAACGCGAAGCCAAACAGCAATGCCGACTTCACACCGATCAATGGTGACTTTTCCAGTGTTCGTCGTATGATGTGAGGGTTGACACTGACAATCGAACGGTGCTTTATTCCTCCAGCTTCTCGTTGCTGTCAAAGCCAATTGCCACCTATGACAAACTCCTCTTAGCTATTCCACTCCGGGCTTTGTGTTTTCGATTGTTGAAACGACATGCATCACCTGAGGTGTGAGGGCCTGTGAAATCCGTTCCTGGCGTCGGCTAGCCTCCTACCGAAGAGCTGGGAGTCCACGGTGAGCACGATGGCCGAGAAGCCGGCCTGCTCCGCCCGCTGCACCATCCTCGCTGTCATCGACCTGGACGGAGAAATACCTTTGGACAACCCCTCCTGGATATGCAGAAACTGACGTATTGATACGTCAGCTATATTTCATTGAAAACCTGTCATGAGTCCACTGAAGTGGCGTTGTGTAGAATCGATGGTCGCGTCCAGCCAGCGTAAGGACAGTGTCAGTCAGTACTGCCTGACACAAACAAACCTATCCTTGAGGATGTACAGCTGGAGCCACTTGATCGCACGTGGCGCTGCGTCCGCCGCCTCCCCTATGCTCTTGTTGGACACGCTGCTCAGGACGAACACAGCCGCCATGTCCTCCGCCGATGAAGAGCAACGGAAGGTGAACAGGGATTCCAATCAACAGTCCTGCCATTTGATAGCTTAAGTCTTCCCACGAGCTCCTAGGCATGGTGGCACGGGATGTGCAAAGATTCAGTCAGTGCCTTCGGCAACATATGCCTTCATTGCATGAGTATTGGAGCCTGATATGCTGCGGAACACTAGCCTGGCTGGTTTCGAAGCAAGTCGATCATACTGCGTAGAGACGAAGGAAAACCGCTTCGTCAAGAGCACGACAGTGCAGCAACCCATTTTCCTAGGCGTGTATCCTCACATTGCTTGCTTCCGATTCCTGAAGTTGGTGCAAGTAGCAGCGGAGTCACCTCTTCTTCCCACGAAACATGTGCTCAAGGCACCGGATGTTGGATCCTCCGTGCCTGGGTCAGCACGTGCTCTGGCCGGGAAGTTGGCTGGTGCCCTGGTCATGTGACACTGGTACCTCCGACTTGACGACGGTGGGCCAGCGTCACTTACCTCTGGCAGACGCGCACTCGCCCTCGTGATGCGCTATCGCCTGCATGGCAGTCGGTGCCACGCCGATGGGCATGCTGACCTCGTGACCCAGTACCGTGTGGGTCAGGTCAATGGTGGAGATGTCCACCATGCAGCGTGGACGCAGGCGGTTCCTGCGGGGCAACGCAGTGCTGTCCTCGAGCAATGTGATTTGTTGTCTGTTGGCTAAACCAACTTTACTGTTTTTTCCAGCCATGTAGCGAAATTCAGGCACGTTAATAAAGTTGAGGGTCGACATTTCATGTCAGAGTTTTGGTGACCCTATTCTGAAACCTTGCTGTGCCGACAGACCATGCCCACAGCCAAAAACGTTTTAACTGATTCTGCTAGTCCTTGGAACGACATTTCCTAGATTCATGTTCTCGTGCGGGATGTGTGATACTGCATTCGCACGAGTAATGTTAGTGGTGCATTTCTGAGTCTTCCGGCTCTTGCCGTTGAACGCTGTTGGTGGTCCATTTCTGAGTCCCATCGGGGCTCTTACCGTTAGAACGCGGCCTCGTTGTCACTCAGCGTCTGCTCTCCTCAGCTCTCTCGGCGGCCGGACCCCAACTCGTTTCCCTGTAGAAGACTGCTCAGGGCATGTCTGGGGGCACATCACGGCCAAGTGGCCAACTGAGTTACATTTGAAGCACTTCCGGTTCCGCATTCTGCAGCGATCGCGGACATGATTCTGCCCACCGCAGCACAGACATAACCGCGAGCCGCGGTCTCTCTGACCGGCAGAAGTGCCACCGGGACGAGAGGCTGCCTGAACTGCGGCCTCTAAGCTCATCACCCTCCTCGTCAACACAGCCAGTTCACCGTCACAGTCGAGACGGCGGACACTCGGCTGATACTGCTCCAGATATGCCTGTAAAGCAATCAGGTTACGCACTTTAGTGATGGCGCCGTCAAAGGACGAAGTACCGTCCGCAATAACAGCGGCATGTAAGTCAGCGGGCAAGGTGGCCAGGAAATGGCTGGACATCAGTGAGCCCGTATCGGTGAGGGTAGGGAAAGCCATAGCCATCAGCTTTCTAAATCTGATGACAAACTCATCGAGACTCTCGCCCACAGTAAAGCTCAACTCACGCAAGGCGAGGTGATGCTCTGTCACGGTCTTAGCACCGAGAGCACCTCTCAACCCTGCAGCAGCCGTCTCGAAGGTGGCAGCCTGTTGAGTGGGCAAGCTATCGAATGCGTCACGAGCAATGCCAGTGAGTGACAGCGGGACGCGGCAGTAGTTGCGACGTGGGCCCTCCATCCCACCTCTGCCACCAGTTGTAAACGGCCGCCACGTCGAAGACACCGAGGTTTTAGGTGCACTATATTTGATGACCGCCCATCGCCAACACCGCGCTTCAACTCCTCGTGGACGCTGACAGGGAAACAACGAAACCTCGGAAATGGACAGACTAGACCTAGAACTTAACAGAGCGGAAACAGACAGAACAGAGACTAAAATAAGAATGCAAAATGAATACCAAAATAGCATGGATTGACTGACGCTAAATTAGACCTCAAGATAATCGCAAGCTAAGTGACTCAACAAACGAGAAGTGAGCACTAAATCAAACTAGAAATGCAAACGGTGCACCGACTACAGAAAAACAAAGAATTAAAAATTAGAACAAAAAAAAACACATCGCTCAATAGGAGAAACAATACTCCCCCCCCCCCCCCGCTTCAACTGAATAGAAAACCATATGCGTGTAGGCTGGTTATGTTAGGTATGCCTTTATCTTATAACTTTATTAGTTTGGTCTCAGCCATCATGCATCTTTGATGGCCAGAAAACGACGCTTTGGTGCAAATGAACCCCCGAAACGAGATGTTTGGTGATTTTTCCGCATTACATTTCAGTTGTTTTTGTGTTTTTGGCACGGTGCTGTTAAAATTATATTGCGTCGGTTGCTGAAAGAATTGGCTCCAGATGACGATTAAGATGGTTCCAAATTTCGTCGGTTACAGGTAAGGCACTTTTCACCGCCGAGGCCCCATTCAGGCCTGAATAGTGTTCATTATTGACTGCACAGTGCCCATTATGACTTGTAGAAGAGCCGTTGTTGTTTGCGGAGGGTCCATTCCAGCCATGTAAGATGCATGTAGCATCTAGGGAGCCATCTAGCAGGTAGAGGGCCTATTTTGACCTTAGGAATGCTTTTGACTGCGGAGAGTCCATGGTGACCTGCAGAGGCCCCATTCTAGTCTGTAGAGTGCCTATTATGGTTTGTAAAGAGGCCATCCTAGCCCGTAGAGGGCCCATTGTGACCTGTACAGATTTGAATCTAACCTGCAGTGGGTCCATTCTAACCTTTAGAAGTCCATTTCCGACTATTGAGAAACTATTTTGTCCTGCATAGCCCATTCTGAATCTTGAGGGGCCATTCTCTCCTAAAGAGGCCCCATTAATGATTGCAAAAGGCATATTTTGGCTTATAGGAGGTTCACCTTCTAATCTTACAGGTTCCATTTTGACATCCAGTTTTTTATCTCCCCAACTTAAGCGTGGTTTCCGCCCCCCCCCCCCTAAAGGGAAAGTTCCACCATTGAAAATATCGAAACGATCATCAGATGCGATGAAATAAGGTCAGATTTTTGCAACAGGTAAAGACAATGCGGACCACACAATCTTATGATCGTTGCAGCTTCGTAATATTCACCCGATGCTGAGCATGCAATCCTCATCATAGGACCTAGTTCGAACAGCATTTTTAAGCTAGGCACGTCCAGGTTGTTCAAGGCAGTGTTCATGGTGACTGTTGCGCGGTAAGCAAGGTCCAGTTTGATATTTTACTGAGTCTGTCTGAACCTTTCTCACTCTTGAGGATGACCGTGGCGCGAGACATTGGGTACCGTCAAAATACTCATTATCTGGCACTGCAATGTCGTTTGATCACTACCTCGTGGTATGTTCAAAGTCGTTCACTCACCATCATAGCTTTTAGCACTGACTGTTCTTAACACTGCTATCAAATTATTTATCGTGCTCATTTAATCGGTGTGACGTGACAACGATGCCAACTGTGCGTGACAAGGATGCAAACACCGGGTGTTATGAACACTACTATCAAATTGTTCATTGTGCTCATTAATTGGGTGTAAATGCTGAACATGCTGTGACGTGACATCGATGCGTACTGTAATCATGCCTGATAACAACTGACGGGCCTATTAACTGGCGGGATTACGAATGATAGCACAGGACACTTCTGTGTACATAACACGGATACGAATGAAAAGGAGATAGCACAGTTAAGGTTCAACACCTGAACCTAACAGCCCTCATCGTTACTGTCTCACATTTTTGCAGAGTTGTAGAACGCGACACATACGAACCACTGGGTAGACCACTGATCTGCATGAAGATGTGGGATTGTTTCCGGTAAATACATGGTGTGTCCCAAGTGCCCTCATCTGCAGCGTTTCGGTACATACCTTGACCTCTGGTTGGGCGACGGTCAGATGGAGCGTGCCCCGACGGCCGCAACGTGATGCACTGTAGAACACCTCGCTGTTTTGCAGCTTTGTTTACATTCAGCGCCGTATTGTTTGTGGCTCTATCACGAGCGGCACCAGTGGCGGTTTATGATCAGGTGCACCCAGGGCACAGGGACATATGGTCGCAAAGGCCTGGCAACTGAACTGGATCGACCTGACTTGAACTGGATTGAGAGCCGAGGATCGAGGACCAAAGATCCAAAGGAGTGGTAACCACCTAGATCGAGGTGAACGGGGTTGTTTGATGCACACAAGGAGAAGAGGTGACGTGTAACACGTTGAGTGTGCGCTGTAACTCATGAATATATGTTCCGAAGTGTATGCACTGCTGCGGCGCCTAGACGGATATATGCGTTTCGTTAGTTGCAGAGACCAGGGGCGTGTCCGTGCCTAAACACGTTTTCGGGTGCGGGTCAATTGAACCCGCCGAAGGTTATTCCAGAAATGATCTCGAAGGCCACGGTGTAGTCGTGCCAGATCGTTCTTAGCTGTAGACAATTAAATAGCGGAGCGTTGAGCACCAAAAATGTTAATACACGTTTTAAGGTCAGTGCCCTAGTGCAGATCTAATTCAAGCCATCGTTCAGCGGAGACAGTTTACAGCGAATTGTTGAATCTAATGCAACAATGGAGTGTTAGGCGAAGCCATACATCTCTGATACAGTTTCCTATGCAACACAAAAATTGAATTAACAAGCTCTATTCAACTAGGGTCAAGTTTGAAGCTCACACCAAGGTCAAAACCAACCTGTTTTATTACTCTGGAGCTTGGTATTTGGGGTAGTGCTGATCCAATTTCAGATTAATAGATCACGAAATGCTGTTTGTTGTAATTTGTCTCAATGATAGTGGGTGGTACCTTTGACAGGTCAAATAACGTCACTACCGTCAAAATAACACTTAATGCACCTTTCCTGTTACCTCGAGAAGTCAGCATGCTTGGACTATACGCACGACGGCGTTGAACGCCACATGCAAAATTATACCAGAGGGGCACTAATTGACATCGACGCATGTTACCTATGATTGCACGCCAGGTCAGTGTGAAAACTGTTATGGTATTAGCCTTTCCGGCTATATGGAAAACAAAAACCACATCGATATTGAAAACAGTGAAACAACGTTAGAAATCCCTTCCAAAACTGCCAGATATGTACTATTAGGGTTTTAGTCGTGTGGCCTTCAAAAAAGGACTTTTGTTTACATTTGACCTAGCTGGACCTTAGAAGGGCTGACCTTGTCAAAGCCGCCAAAGCGATAATCATGCACGTCCGATTGGTGTGGATGAGAATCGCATCTGGAAAATCTCTTTGAAATGCATTTCAGGGCATAAAGAAGAGTTAATTATCACTTTTTAACAGGCGTTCATAACGCAGTCAACTGTTCTTTATACCAGTCTACGTGTCGCCCTGTGAAAGATTAGTAAAACATCCGCAGGCTGACTTAACATATGAAAAAGTTTGCATGGCAATAACATTAGATGCCTAAAGAACGTCATTTGATGCAACACGGGCATGATAATGATAGTGATGCGTATTGGTACCTGGTGTACCAATGATAAATTGAGTCTGCATTTCTCTAATCGGTACTCTCTTTGGGGGGGGGAGGGGGTCAAATCGGCATCAGGGGGACCGGCACAGGACACGAAAGTGTATAAACTGACATCCCCGCACGACGCACAAGGGCGAATAAGGCCACGCAAATCACTACTCCAGAATGGATTTTAATGTAAAACAAACGACACATTATTGTTTTGCTTTCTAAACAAACAAAAAAGTGTTTGGGAAACGCCATGTAGAACATGCTGGAATCAGGGGCGATATTATCCCATAATGCATGAAGGGAAATATTTTAAGCGGCCCCCTAACCCAGCACGTCCGACACTGGGGCTGACATTGCCAATTTTTATATGCCGATTTCCCTCATTAATCGACAGTAAGCATGGACGCTCTGACTTTGGCCGCATTTGCACCCTGAACTGCATTTCAAAGATAAACGTCTTTCATGACAATTGTGTGGCTCAACCTGTAGTTTCAGTTGGTCTTTCTTTTGTTACCGTCTTTTTAATGTCACAGGAAAATTCGGGAGTTATCCTCATTATTGCTCAGTTTACATTTCGCTTGGCCCTGGACGAAAAACGCTTTCGCGTGAAAAGTGAAATCTGAGGCCGCGCTTGGGGCTTTATGGAAGTGCTTTTCCAGTGTTGTGAACATTGCTCCCTATTTATTGACGAATGAAATGTCATTTCCCCATTCCACAGTACCCATCATCGTTCCTCCTCGCGGCACCACTGTCAAAGTGCGTTTTTTAACTACGTGACGGCATACAGTCCATGCTCACAACACATTCTTAAGCAATTATCTGCAGGGTGTTCGGCCCTTTTCAATGCTCTTTTAGCCCCTTGTGGTACACCTGTGATCGGTCGGATATCCCTAGAACTTTTCCAGTTACCACTCGCCACCTCCGTGGTACCTCTAAAACACAGCGTTGATAAACACGGAGGACTGCGTATCAGGCACATCCTATTGCCTGCTAGTTCATAGCTCCAGTCCACGGCATACCACAACTGGGCTGACAAAGAGCATACCATTATCCCTTTGCATACCAGCCACCCTCGTGCCCAGTGACTCGTTCTGTAAAATATGATTTAGGTCTTCATCGCAGCGTCACAGTCCTTGTTCTCTCATAAATTTGTTTAACAGCAAGGATGTGCAAATCCCTAAAATAGACGTTTGCGTGCTACAGATGTAGAAGCATCATCAGTTGGTCATGGTTCTTGGGTCTCTTGCATTAAAGCTGTGAGCGTTCTGATTTCTCGAAAATTTCTTCGGTTACATCAGCCACCTTCGTAACACCTGGGAATGAAAACTGCATTTTCATCACTGGGCACCGTCTATGGCGCACATCCAGTTACATGCCAAACTACCGATGAGGTCCCAGGTAGCCCACAACCAAGATGCTTATGCAGCCCATCGCACGTCGCTAGTAACCACATAGAATGGAGCTTATCGCCCACTTCAATGGCCAGCACACCTCACAATTAAATGGCCAGTGCACCGCACAATTCAATGGCTAGCACTCCGCACATTTCAATGGCCAGCTTTCTAGCCCCACACGCGACTCACCACAGAGTCCCATGCATAGCTCAAGTAGTCCTGTGTTGTGGTTTATCACAGAGCCCTCTGGTCAGCTTCCCTGAGGTCCCATTCAGAACGTCGCCACAGAGAACCCTGTCCAGCTTCATTCCAGTCCTCTACTACGACTTATTACACAGACAAATGGCCAACTCGTCAACACTTCCGTGCACATCTCACCGCAGTTACATGACCAGCTACACGCTACCACTCCGCTATTGTGTGCAAATATCCACTGAGTGGCATGGATCGATCACCTCCAGTCCTGTATCTAGCTCACTTCACAGCTCACAGCCACTTCCTCTCCTGTTTCGAACATAAGTGCCATTGAACCTGTGGCTCCCACGAGCTCCATATACCCAAAGTCCCATAGTCAGCTCCAGTCACGTGCTATAGTCCCCTGCAGAGTCCCATGGCTACCTCCCCTCCATTTCTGTGCGATAGATTACCAATGTCTCATGGCCAGCTCCCCTGCACCGCTCTGCTACAGCTCATCGCAGATTAACATAGCCGGCTCCCCCCAATGCGGTGCTAAAGCTCATTACAGAGTCCCGTGATGAGCTCTCCTCCAGTACCGTGCTATAGCTTACCGCAGAGTCCCATGGCCAGTCGGAGCTCGCTGTGCAGCAGCTGCAGCACCAGCCGGGCGCCGCGCTGTCCGTCGTGCGCCAGGCCCCAGAGCAGCGGCCGACCCACGAACACCATGCGCGCGCCCAGTGCCAGCGCCTTGAGTGCGTCGGTGCCGCGCCGCACGCCGCCGTCCATGAAGACGGGACAGCGGTGGCCGACGGCGGCCACCACCGGGCCCAGCGCGTCCACCGTCGCAATACAACCGTCCAGCTGGCGGCCGCCGTGGTTGGAGACGATGACGCCGCTGGCGCCGCGGTCGGCGGCGGCGACGGCGTCCTCTGGCGTCATCACGCCCTTGACAAGCACCGGCAGCCGAGTGACGCTGTACAGCCAGCTGAGGTCGTCCCACGTTAGCGACGGGTCGAACAAGGCCTGCAGGTAGTCGTCGTCTCCTCGATGGGCCGCCTGGTCGGTGTCCGATGTGAAGTTGCCCACTCTGAGAGATCCAGCAAATCGCAATGGGACGTGATACAACGCCAAGCCAAACAGCAATGCCGACTTCACACTGACTAATGGTGACTTTTTCCGATGTTCGTCGTATGATGTGAGGGTTAACATTGATAATCGAACGGCGCTATATTGCTCCAGCTTCTTGTTGGTGCCAAGGTCAACTGCCACCTCTGACAAACTCCTCTTATCTATTCCACTCCGAGCTTTGTGTACGCGATTAGTTGAAACGACATGTATCACCTGAGGTGGGAAGGCCTCTGAAATCCGTTCCTAGCGTCGGCTAGCTTCCTGCCGAAGAGCTGAGCGTCCACGGTGAGCACGATGGCCGAGAAGCCGGCCTGCTCCGCCCGCTGCACCATCCTCACTGTCATCGACCTGGACGGGGAAAACATTTGGACAACCCCTCCTGGTTATGCGGAAACGGACGCATTTATCCGTAAGCTATATTTCATTGAAAGCCTGCCATGAGTCCACTGAAGTGGCGTTGCGTGGAATCGTTGGCTTGGTCGCGTTCAGCCAGCGTAAGGACAGGGTAAGTCAGTACTGCCTGACACAAACAAACCTATCCTTGAGGATGTACAGCTGGAACCACTTGATCGCACGTGGCGCTGCGTCCGCCACCTCCTCTATGCTCTTGTTGGACACGCTGCTCAGGACGAACACAGCCCCCATCTCCTCCGCCGCTGAAGAGCAACGGAAGGTGAACAGGGAATCCAATCGACAGTCCTGTTGTTTGACAGCTTAAGTCTTCCCACGAGCTTCTAGGCATGGTCGCGCGGTATGTGGAACGATTCAGTCAGTGGCTTGGAAAACATATGCCTTCATTGCATGAACATTAGAGCCTAATATACCGTGAAACACTAGCCAGGTTGATTTCGAAGCAAGTCGATCATATTGCGTAGAGACGAAGGAAAACCGCTTCGTCAAGAACACGACAGTGCAGCAACCCAGTTTCCTAGCCGTTCATTCTCACATTGCTTGCTTCCGATTCCTTAAGTTGGTGCAAGTAACGGCGGGGTCACCTCTTATTCTCACGCAACATGTGCTCAAGGCACCGGATGTTGGATCTTCCGTGCTTGGGTCAGCACGTGCTCTGACCGGGAAGTTTGCTGGTGCCCTGGATATGTGGCACTGGTACCTCCGACTTGACGACGGTGGGCCAGCGCCACATACCTCTGGCGGTCGCGCACTCGCCCTCGGGATGCGCCATCGCCTGCATGGCAGTCGGTGCCACGCCGATGGGCATGCTGACCTCGTGACCCAGTACCGTCTGGGTCAGGTCAATGGTGGAGATGTCCACCATGCAGCGTGGACGCAGGCGGTACCTGCGGGGCAACGCAGTGTTATCCTCGAGCGATGTCAATTGTTGTCTATGGGCTAAACCAACTTTACGGATGTTTCCAGCCATGTAGCGCATTTCAGGCATGTTAACAAAGTTGAAGGTTTACCCTTCATGTCTCGAGTTTTGGTGATCCTACTCTGAAACCTTGCTATGCCGACAGATCATGCCCATAGACAAAACTGTCTAACTGATTGTGTATGTCATTGGAACGAGATTCCCTAGATTCATGTTCTCGCGGGGGATGCGTCATGCCACATTCGGACGACTAATGTCCATTTCTGATTCTCATCGCGGATCTTACCGCTAGAGGACTGTTAGTGGTCCATTTCTGAGTCTCATCCCTGATCTTACCGTTGGAACGCGGCGATGTTTTCCCTCAGCGTCTGCTCTCCGTCAGCCCCGCTGTTGTAGTAGCCCAGGGCGTTCTTGTCCAGACGGGCCAGGGCCGACTGCTTAAGGTCATCAATGCAGACCACGCGAGACATGACTGCGGCAAAGCTAACAGGTAACACCAATTTCTTTGTCTGTGCATTCCGATTCATTGGGTATGGACGCGGGAAACATAAACCACATGACTTCAGACACGACCCATTCGTCATTGACTTTTATATCAGCGTAAAGGTCAGATTCTAGACACATGGCTGCATGATGAGTTTCCTGTTTGTACTCATAAGATGATAGTTTGTCCACTGTCACCGCGACTTCTCTTTCGCGCACCCCGAAAAGTGTCTTTATGTGGAGCCATCTGGAGACAAATCGGACATCTTCCTTGAATTCCCCGCTTTGATATTCCCGGAAATCAAGGTTCAAGACAAACAGCCCTTGAGGGTTTCCGTGCCCACAGGGAGAGGTCTCTTTCGGGACTCCTCGCGATCTCCAGCCATGCTCTGAGTTTCCCGCGGGCACCTGAGCAACCAGAGAGGTATATCAGTTGCCGGAGGGTTCCTGCTCCCATCGAGGTCCATGGCGTAATCAAAGGGTCCACCTAACGCAAGTTACCGGTGACATCGTTATGTCGTCTTTATTTGCATTCAGTTAATGGGCCCCTGGTGTTTGACCGTGTCATACAAAGGAAGCACACGCCAGGACCAGTCCGTAATAGGACGCGCCTCGGGTTACGGCCCCCAGTCACCCTGAGGCGACCGACTCTCGCTCAGCCGACGAGTTGGAGAAAATGTCAGTCAAGCCTGTTGCACAATCCGATGCCGTTCCAACACAGCGACAAAGGCGACCGGCGGCGCCGCCCACACATTCATCGTTGCGAGAGGAATAACCACGACTAGCACGCAACATAATGGTGTTCAAGTCGGCGCCCCACGCGCCAACTCACGTACATCCAGAGCGACCAGAAGGCGGTCACCTCGCCAATGTCTTCCAGGAATGCGTGCGCAGGACGTATGCGTCAGTGATTCAACAGTGGGCACGTCAGGTTCTGTATGAATTGCGAGCCTATCCGATGCAATACAACCAGTGTCTTCTCATCAGCCTCTGGTGCAATATCACCAGTTACGAACTCTGGCGAGCATGGGAACCATGAATCGTTCCAGCAATCGGTGCAGGAGGCGTTCTCAATGACATTCGAGGGTCCCTGTCCGCAGGACCGGAGTTGGTTATTATGACCTCTGGCCAACCCTTGCGGCTCTTTGTGCACCTTAATCGGGTCCATTATCTTTGGCTTCCAAGAACCCTTAGACTGTTTGGAAACAACATGGAAGCAGTTTATCCCCGTGCCCGTTAAAACTAATAGATGATCCATCATTGGCTGTTGAGAGCCCATTCTGCCCTGAACGTTACTCACTCTGGTCTTTAGAGGGGTTCTTCAGGTCCATAGAGTCCATTATCGCCGTACGTGTTCATCATCATAGATTGGTTGTACCTAGATTGGTCACTTAGGTTGAAGAGGGCTCATTCTGGCATGTAGATAATCATGTATCATCGTTGAGCGACAAGTCGGCCTGAAGATGGCATATCTTTCCCTGTAGAGGGTCATTAATGATCTGTAGAAGGTATTTTACCGAATGAAAAACTCCATTCTGGCATGCAAAGGGAACACCGGGGTTAAGAGAAATTTCCTATTTACCGGATATGATTGGTGAAAAAGGGAACTGTTACTAGCAAAATGCTGGCAGGAAACAGCTAACAACAGACTAAGGCTGTGTGCTGTCGGTTGTGTTCATGTCCTGAAATGCTGACTGACTGGAAAACGTAAAAAGCTTCTTAGTTTTAATTTAAAGGGAATGCTTCACTTTCCAAGATATTGAAGTAATCATCAGATATAATAACATCAGCTCACTTACATCTGTTGTGTACGTTAAGGTAGAAAAACCGCTACAGGCAACACAATATTTCTGATAAACATGCTCCTAAAAATGTTATTCTTTGATTACGCATTCATTGAGAGCCACTAGACAACCGCTATATGTTGTCAAGTTCTTGGTTCGTTGGCACACACGGTCAAACCAATCAAACGATCTATTCTTCTCCGGACGCGTGCGCACTGCGCCGACTTGGCGCATCCACACTCACAGACAAGGTTGCCCTAATCGGCACATCGAACGGCAGGATCGGCTGCCCACACGTGACGTCACTAAACCCGAATGCGAACACCAAATATTTGGCGATAGTGCTCACGAACGCCAGACATGAACGACCGGGCCATTACATTTTGCTTGGTCGAGATCACAGCGTGGCTTATTAACTGGCAGGACTTTAATGACGTTATTATGACTTCATGACTGCCAAAGTGACCTTTATATACGTCCCCGAATTGCTCCCCCACATCTTTGCGGCCTTCAAGCTAGAAAACCAGAGGCCCGTAGGTTTTAAAAAGGGCATGGCCGTAAAGTGAATCAAAAGGTCTTCAAAATGTCTGTTTCAGTTCAAAACCGCATGGAAATGTGGAACGCTCCCTTTAAGGCACTGTGCGACTTTTCCAAGGATCTTCCAAACAAAGCGCCCTAGCAATGCGGTTAAAAAAACCCTACCAATCTAGGAAGCTTGTTTTATGGGGATACCCGAACAGTAGCCCCAGGGCACCGCGGGGGAATTTGGAGCAGCACGTGTGAAGGATTCATCCGGGGCTTTCTGCCGCTGAGAGGAACAGCGGCTTTGAAAAAAACAAATGCCAAGCATTGTTGGTGCGGGCCTCTCACGTCCATGCCACACCTTAGACTTAGCGTCCCAACCAGCGGACAGGCGTGAGAAAAAACGCTCTTTTTTGTCGTCGTGTTGTATATCGAGCTAAATAAAATTGGGTGACGTGTTCAAAAATGTCGTTTGCATCTGCTGATGCCAATGTTGCATAGGTTTCGCACTAATCAATTGGGAGCACGATGGGAAGCGCGGGTTCTGCGCCATCGATGATTATGCGAAGATAGTGAAGGTCGCCGACTCTTCCAGGTGGTTTTATGATGGCGTGACAAAACCAAAAGTGATATTGTTTTCAGGTGCTTGTAGAACAATGTTATCGCCAAATGTAGGGATAAGGGGATGCAGTTTTGCAAGATACGTAGCTGTGAGGAGCAGTGGGTTGCAGGAAGAAAATGAGTAAGCGCGCGTTGAAAATGCACTTAGAAATGTTTTTTCCCTGATTTAGCAGACTTTCTGTTTCAGCGTCGGAAGCAAAGGCTGTAGTTGTTCAAAAGTGGTTTGGGGAAAGGACAAAACCGTGAACAATTTGTATTATAGAAAAATAAGGAATTGAAAATGAGAGCAAAAAAAAACATCGCTCAAGAGAAGAAACAATCCTTCCCCCCCCCCCCCCCCGCCTCAACTGAATAGAAAACCATGTGCGTGTAGGCTGGTTATGTTAGGTATGCCTTTGTCTTATGATTTTATTACTTTAGTCTCAACCATTACGCATTTTTGATGGCCAGATAACGACGCTTTGGTGCAATTGTAGTCCCGAAGCCAGATATTTGGTGGTTATGCCTCATTGCATTTCCGTTGTTTTTGTGTTTGTCATACAGTGCATTTAAAACCACATTGCGTCGGTTGCTGAAAGATTTGACTCCAGATGACGATTAAGACGGTTTCAAATTTCGTCGGTGACAGGAAAGTCACTTTTCACCGCCGGGGGCCCAGTCAGGCTTGAATAGTGTCCATTATTGACTGCAGAGTTCCCAGTCTGACTTGTAGATGAGCCGTTGTTGGTTGTGGAGGGTCCATTCTAGCCATGTAACATGCGTGTAGTATCTAGAGAGCCATCTAGCATAAAGAGAGCCTAATTTGACCATATAAGTGCCTTCGACTGCGGAGAGTCCATGGTGACCTGCAGAGACCCCATTCTAGTCTGTAGAGCGCCTATTATGGTTTGTAAAGGTCCCATTCCGGCCCGTAGAGGGCCCATTGTGATCTGCAGAGATTTGACTCTAGCCTGCAGTCGGTCTATTCTAGCCTTTAGAAGTCCATTACTGGCTATGGAGAAAACTATTTCGTCCTGCATACAGCCCATTCTTACACTTGGGGGGCCATTCTGACATGCAGAGGCTCCATTTATTATTGCAAAAGGCCTATTTGCACTTTTAGGATGTTCACCTGCTAATCTTACAGGCCCCATTTTGGCATCCAGTTTTTTGCCCTCCCCAACTTGACTACGGTTTCCGCGTACCTCCCCTTAAAGGGAAAGTTCCACCATTGAAAATACCAAACTGAGCATCAGATATGATGAAATAAGCCCATATTTTAGCAACACGTAAAGACAATACGGACCACATAATTATAGCATCGGTGCATTTTCGTAACATTCGCCCGAGGCTGAGCGTGCAAACCTCATCATAGGACCTTGTTCAAACAGGACTTTTAGGCACGGAGGAAGAATCGCTTTTGAAATAGGGTGGGAGTGACAAATTGCATCGCAAAAAGACCATGCGGGAGTGAAAAAATCAATTAAAAAAAGATGGAACTTATCAGCTCGCGAGTGGTGCTTCAGCAGCAAAGACATCCATTTCAAGTTGGCATGAACGTAATATCAGGAACCTGGCAAAACCATTTGGTTTTTAACATCTTAGGCTATTAAAGTGAAACAGATTACATTAACACACGCTGGGGTCGGGGGGGGGGGGGGGTCAATTTGACGCCCCGAGACCAATTTCTAGGGAAGACGTTAATCTAAGGTAAGGTATGATGGTCAGACCAAGGTCGATACCAACCTGATTTATTACTCTAAGGCTTGCTGTATGGGACAGTTTCTGGTGCTCATTCCAAATTTATTGACAACGGGAACCGCATTATACATCTTCAATTAACTTCTTAGAGGTCAGAACAGGCCATTGACCTAAGATGACCCGGGTCGAACGTTTTGTTTCAGGAACATACTGCCTAGTGTAATCTTAGTCGCTTATTCAAATGTAAAACGCAGATCAGTCTTGTATCTTTTGGTCACCATGACCTTCAAAGGGTCAAACAAGGTCAATGACCTCAAATAGGCTTGTGAACTTGTCCTTAGAGACAGTTGCCCAGGTTCTGGGGGCGCTTTGGAGACAACCTGGAATATGACGTTGTTTGACTTTATTCGACCTGAAGGCCATAACCCAGGAAGCTAAAGCCATAACCTGAGTGAGTTCACGTATAGGTCAAGATACCCTGTGAATTTGGTGTCTCTAGCTTTCTTAGTTCCCGAGATCTCAGAGGGGGTTTGGGGTCCAACTGACCCCCCCCCCCCCTCACACCGGAGGGAAGGATATCTAGGCAGCCAACCGGGAGCGTGTTAAAACATAGTAATTGCATGACAGTATTATGAGCATTACAAATTATTAACACCAATAATTTGAGGCTGCACTTTTCAATTCCCTTCCACAGCACTTTTAAAACAAAACAAATGGAAGGAGTTCAATAAACAAAATAACAACAGACAATTAAACAAGTATAAAAAACCCAAACAAAAAAACTTTGGACTCCTACACATCAGCCCATCACCAAGTCAAATACAATCGACATACTTCTGGCTTCTGTTAAGATGGGGTCAGGGAAAACAAACATTTTGTCACTGTTTCTTACAAAGTACCAATGCCTATTTCTATGAAAGCAGCCCATGACTAACCTAAGTAGGCCTTACATCATCTCATCCTGTACAACTTGTTGGTATCGCAGCAGCAGTTGTCAGTTACTGATTCTTGCACAATTCCTATTGCCACTTGCCATGCACTTGACCAACTTAACCTAACTTAGAGTAGCCCCTATGATGAACATCCTTTCAACTCACGTGTCTGTTGACAGCAGCACTTGTGAAAAATATGATATTTAAAGCTAGTTTTTGGCCGGTTCCAACTTGCATTTTTATTCAGTTCATTTGTGTATGTTTGTTGACATCAGAAAAAGCTGACAACACATAAAACACTTCAAATCACCTTGAACAACTTATTTCGGTTGTCATGTTTAACCTATGTCAAGGGCAATAATGGGAATGCTCCACAAAACAATCTCTCTTCTCCAAAAATAACACAACTTTTAGATGATCGTGCCAGTATTGCTGCTTGCCTTTTCAGCTGCAGCACATGCATCCATTTGGGCTTGTTTATTCATATTTAATGACAAAGTTTGAGATGTTGGCTTGACATTTTAAATGGGGCGGTCTGTTTGTTGCATGCCAATATTTAACTCATATCATAATTGCTATGCAGCTTAGAGTGCCCCTGTGTTAAAAATGTAGTGCATTTATACAGTACAGTCATTTGCCGGTCAGCAAACCATGACAACTATAGAAAACATGTGGTTAAAGCATCCATAAGGGACCACTTTAAGAAACTTCAGGCAAGTAACCAAAAATATGAAACAAAATAAGCTCATTGCATTCCTTGTGGCATCATAATTTGTCTTGTGGAAAAACTCCATGCATTAAAAGAAAAAAATGGATGACTCTGGTTACCCATCATGCGTTGAAAGCACGACAGGTAAGCAACTACTTGGTCCACAGGAGACTTACTGGCTTCTTCCTAAAACAAAAATTCAGTACCTTTTGCATGGTCTGCTAGCAGACAGAGTCGTCCGCCTCACTCCCCAAACATCAATATCAATCATGCCCAGCAACCCACGAGATAAAAATGTGGAACAAGTAAGAGGTGTGCATGATAAACATCTCCAGAGGGCAGAATTTCACCATCAAATACTTCTGTATTAGCTGCGTCAGGTCTGTCCCAAAGCTCGGTATGGCAGCAGTAGGATAGCCTTGTCAGGTAGCCTGGTGAGTTAGACACTCGAAATGCTTAGATTTATCGTTATTGAGCACCGCCATGAACCAAGAAAACGGTTAACCGAGGGTTTAACAGGGCAAAAATGACGGCAAAAATAAGTTCCGTGCTTCAAATTGTCTCCTTCACTCCTGCGAATTGTTCACTCTTGGGTGCACATCAGACATGTTTGGGCGGCTGGCGAATTAATCCAGTTTATGTATAAAATAAACACAATTTTGCAGTTCGAGCATCCTGCAAAGAAATTGGTCAAAATTTTAAGCACCAGATGGTATCTCTAAAGACAATCGAAAACGAAGGAAGAATAAAGTGGCATCACACTGGTATACTACCAAGAAAAAGTGGCTACATAAATATAAAGACTAGTACTTTTCTCGCAAAATTTTGTCATCAGCTGATTTGACTTAAAATCTGTTAAAATAAGTGTCCAAATGGTGATATTCATCTCGTAAGTTTAATTGATAAGACATTTCTTGAACTTTTCACTCATGCATTTAGGGAGTGATGCAATTCAATTGTCAGATTTCCTCTGGAAAAAATAAGTACGTGGAGTAAGATTATCTACCAGGCCTTGCTCGTGTTTGCACCAGGATCTACTTTCATGATGTGGTGGTGAGACCAAAAAGTAGGGGATTCGTGGAAACCTTGCATTTGGCGCACAGCTGCAGATTTTGATGCATTTTGTAAACAAGCTAAACTTAATGCGTGCAAGCGGCTGGGGTCGCTGGGGTTCTTGGGCATGGAGGTACCTGGCGCACTTGCTCTGTGTATACATAGACATGATTCAGATGTAGGTGAGGCAGGACATAGCCATAGGTGTCTAGGTTCTGTGAAGCCTCGTTCATGCTTGGTGGTTTCAAGTGAGCTCGGTTTTGGATGACATCTGAAAACCTCAGAAAGTGAAATAGGGGTTTTGCATGTGCGATTAGACAATGCCAGGCAGGAGTGAAAAATTCACATAAAATATGGGGAAAAGGAGTGAAAAATTCCTCCTCATAAGGTGTTGCTTTACACACAAAATCGGCAATTCCTAGGACACTGTTTTTAGGCTAGCAACGTCCATGTTCTTCAAGGCAGTGTTTATGGTGACCGATGCGCGGTAAGCAAGGTCCTGACCTAAGACCCTGTTTGTCACTTTGGAGACTTCTGGCTTAGCTACCTGTGTTGATTTGTCTTTTTGGCAGCCTTTAACGTTGCACTGCATGCGGGATATTGGGGCTCGGATGCCTTATATTCCTTTGATGTCTTTTAGTGACAGTGCTTGCACAAACTGGGTAGGTTTTCTGGACTGAGGTGTCTTATTTTTCCAGTTAATATTTAGCTGAGTCTGTCTGAACCCTTCTCAATCCTGAGGCTGAGTGCGGCGGAAGACATTGAGTACCGTTCAGATGGTCACTATTTAGCACTGCAATGTCGTTTCATCACTACCTCCTGGTATGTTGAAAGTCGTTACCGCACCAAAATAGCTTTTAACACTGGCCGTCATTAACCTTACTATCAAATTATTCATTGTACTCTTTTAATCGGTCTAAATGCTAAACACGGCGTGACGTGACAACGATGCCAATTGTACGTGACAACGATGCCAACCGTACGTGACAACGACGCAAACACTGACTGTTATTAACATTTCTATCAAATTATTCATTGTGCTCATTTATTCCGCGTAAATGCTCAACATGATGTGACGTGACAACGATGCCAACTGTAATCACGTCTGATAACAACTGACGGGCATAGTAACTGGTGGGATTACGAATGATAGCGCAGGACAGTTCTGAATACATAACAAGGAAACGAATGAAAAGGAGATAGCACAGTTAGAATTCAACACCTGAACCTAAAAGCCGTCATCGTTGCTCTATCACATTTATGCAGAGTTGCAGAACGCGGCACATGCGAACCACTGGGTACACCACTGTTCTGCATGAAAACGTGGGCTCGCTTCCGGCAAATACATGGTGTGTCTCAGGTGTTCTCACCTGCAGCGTCTCGGTGTATAAATTTGCTACTGGTTGGGGGACGGTCAGACGGTGTGTGCCCCTATGTCCGCAGCTTGATGCACTGCAGAGCATCCTCGCTGTTCTGCCGCTTTGTTTACATTCAGCGCCGTCTTGTTTGTGGCTCTATCACGAGCGGTGCCAGTGGCGGTTTATGATCCGGTGCACCCAGGGCACAGGGACATTTGGTCGCGGAGGCCTGGCAACTGAACTGGATCAACCTGACGTGAACTGGATCGAGGGCCGAGGATCGAGGATCAAAGATCGAGAAGAGTGGTAACCACCTAGATCAAGGTGAGCTGGGTTGTTTGATGCACACAAGGAGAAGACGTGACGTGTAACACGTTGAGTGTGCGGTGTAACTCAAGAATATATGTTCCTGAAGTGTCTGCACTGCTGCGGCGCCTAGACGGATATATGCGTTTCTTGTGCTGCAGAGACCAGGAGCGTGTTCGTGCCTAAACACATGTTCGGGTGCGGGTCAATTTGACTCGCCGAAGGTTATTCCGGAATTAATCTCGAAGGACACGGCGTAGTCGTGCCAAATCGTGCTCAGCTGTATGCAATTAAATAGCGGATCGTTGGACACCCAAAATTTTAATACACCATGTAAGGTCGCTGGCCTAGGGCAGGTCTAAGTCAAGCCATGGTTCAGCGAAGACAGATTATAGCGAATTGTTAAAGCTAACGCAACAACGGAGTGTTAGACCAAGCCATACATCTCTGACACAGTTTCTTATGCAACACAAAATTGAATTAACAAGCTCTATTCATCTGAGGTCAAGTATGAAGCTCACACCAATGTCAAAACCAACTTGTTTTATTACTCTGGAGCTTGGTGATCGGGGTAGCGCTGATCCACCTTCAGATTAAACGGAGCACACAATGCTGTTTTTGTGCAATTAGTCTCAATGATAGTAAGTGGTGCCTTCGACAGGTCAAATGACGTCACTATCGTCAAAATAACACTTAATGCACCCTTTCCTGTTACCTCAAGAAGTCAGCATGCTTTGACTATGCGCATGACGGTGTTGAACGCCACATGCAAAATTATACCAGAGGGGCACTAATTGACATTGACGCATGTTACCTATGATTTCACGCCAGGTCAGTGTGAAAACTGTTATGGTATTAGACTTTGCGGTTATATGGAAAACTAAAACCACATCGATATTGAAAACAGTGAAACAACGTTAGAAATCCCTTCCAAAGCTGCCAGATATGTACTATGAAGGTTTAAGTTGTGTGGCCTTCAAAGGACTTATTTTTACGAAGACTTAAGCTTGACTTTGCTTGACATTACAAGGGCTGACCTTGTCAAAGCCACCAAAGCGATAACTATGCACGTCCGATTGGTGTGGATGAGAATCGCATCTGGAAAATCTCTGAAATGCATGTCAGGGCAGAAAGAAGAGTTAGTTATCACTTTTGAACAGCCGTTCATATCGCAGTCAACTGTTCTTTTTAACAGTCCACGCGTTGTCACGTGAAATGTTGGTAAAACATTCGCAGACTGACCTAACAAATCCATGAGTTTGCATGACAATATCATTAGATGCGTGAATAACGTCCTTTGATGACACACGGGCATCATAATAATGGTGATGCGTCTTGGTACCTGGTGTACCAATGATAAATAGAGTCTGCAGTTCTCTGATCAGTACTCTCTTTGAGTTGGGGGGAGGGGTCATATCACCATTAGGAGGACCGGCCCAGGACACGAAAGCGAATAAACTGACGTCCCTGCATGACGCATAAAGGCGAATAAGGCCGTGCAACTCACTACTCCAGAATGGGTTCAAGCGTATAACAAACGACACATTACTGTTTTGTTTTCTAAACAAAGAGAAGTGTTTGGGAAACGCCACGTAGGACATGCTGGAATCAGGGGCGATATTATCTAATAATGCATTAAGGGAAATATTTTAAGCGGCCCCCTAACCCAGCTCGCCGACGCTGAGGCTGACATTGCCAATCTTTATATATGGATTTCCCTCATTAACGACGGCAAGAATTGACGCTCTGACTCTCCCCGTATTGGCCCGCTGAATTGCATTTCAAAGATCAGCGTCTTTAATGACTAAGGTGTGGCTCAACCTGTAGTTCCAGTTTCTCTTTATTTTGTTACCGTCTTTTTCTATATCACCGGTAAATTCGTGAGTTATCTCATTATTATTGAGTTTAACTTTCCCCAAGGCCATAGGCTATAAGCGCTTTTGCAAAATGGATCTCACCTTCGTCATTTATTCGCCGAGGGTTACCACCAAGCAAAATGCAAGTAAAATCTGAAGCCGCGCTTGGATCTTTTTGGAAATGCCTTTTCAGTGTTGTGGACACTGGTCCCTATTTATTGACGAATGAAATGCCATTTCACCATTTCATAGTACACACCATCGTTCCTGCTCGCGGCACCACTGTCCAGGTGTGTTTTGAACTACGTGACAGCATGTCGTCCATGCTCACAACACATTCCTGAGCAATTACATGCAGGATGTCCGGCCCTTTTCAATGCTCTTTTAGCCCCAATGTGGTACACCTGTGATCGCTCCGATATCCCTAGAGCTTTTCCAGTTACCACTCGCCACCTCCGTGGTACCTATAAAACACAGCATTGATAAACAAGCAGGACTGCGTATCAGGCACATCCTATTGCCTGGTAGTTCACAGATCCAGTCCACAGCATACCACAACTGAGCTGACAAATAGCATACCATTATCCCGTTTTGTACCAGCGATCCTTGTGCCCAGTGGCTCGTTCTGTAAAATATGATGCATGTCTTCATCGCAGCGTCACAGTCCTTGATATCTCATAAATTTGTTTAACAGTAAGGATGTGCAAATCCCTAAAATAGACGTTTGCGTGCTGCAGATGTAGAAGCATCATCAGTTGGTCATGGTTCTTGGATCTCTTGCATTAAAGCTGTGAGCGCTCTGATTTCTCGAAAATTTCTTCGGTTACATCAGCCACCTTCGTAACACCTGCGAATGAAAACTAAATTTATATCACTGGGCACTGCCTATGTCGCATGTCCTCTACATGCCAAACTACCGTTGAAGACCCAGTTAGCCCACAACCAAGATGCTTATGCAGCTCATCGCATGTCGCTAGTAACAAATACAATGGAGCTTATCGCCCAGTTCAATGGCCAGCACACCTTACAATTCAATGGTCAGTACACCGCACAATTCAATGGCTAGCACACCGCACACTTCAATGGCCAGCTTCCTAGCCCCACACGGACCCACCACAGAGTCCCATGAATAGCTCAAGTAGTCCTGTGTTGTGGTTTATCACAGAGCTTTCTGGTCAGCTTCCCTGAGGTCCCATTCAAAACGTCGCCACAGAGAACCCTGGCCAGCTTCATTCCAGTCCTCTACTACGGCTTATTACACCGGCTAATGGCCAGCTCTTCAACACTCCTGTGCACATCTCACCGCAGTCACATGACCAGGTATACGTTACCACTCCGCTATTGTGTGCAAATATCCACTGAGTGGCATGGATCGATCACCTACAATCCTGTATCTAGCTCACTTCACAGCTGACGGCCACTTCCTCTCCTGTTTGGAACATAGCTCTTCGCCATTGGACCTGTGGACCCCACGAGCTCCAGATACCCAAAGTTCCAGTCAGCTCCAGTCACGTGCTATAGTCCCCTGCAGAGTCCCATGGCTACCTCCCCTCCATCTCTGTGTTATAGATTACCAAAATACCATGGCCAGCTCCCCTCCACCGGTGTGCTACAGCTCATCGCAGATTTACATAGCCGGTGCCCTCCAATGCTGTGCTAAAGCTCATTACAGAGTCTTATGGCCAGTTCTCCTCCAGTCCTTTGCTACGTAATATTACAGAGCCCATAACCTGCTCCCCTCCAGTCCTGTGCCATAGCTCATTACAGAGTCCCGTAATGAGCTCTCCTCCAGTCCTGTGCTATAGCTCACCGCAGAGTCCCATGGCCAGTCGGAGCTCGCTGTGCAGCAGCTGCAGCACCAGCCGGGCGCCGCGTTGTCCGTCGTGCGCAAGGCCCCAGAGCAGCGGTCGGCCCACGAACACCATGCGCGCGCCCAGTGCCAGCGCCTTGAGCGCGTCGGTGCCGCGCCGCACGCCACCGTCCATGAAGACGGGACAGCGGTGACCGACGGCGGCCACCACCGGGCCCAGCGCGTCCACCGTCGCAATACAACCGTCCAGCTGGCGGCCGCCGTGGTTGGAGACGATGACGCCGCTGGCGCCGCGGTCGGCGGCGGCGACGGCATCCTCTGGCGTCATCACACCCTTGACAAGCACCGGCAGCCGAGTGACGCTGTACAGCCAGCTGAGGTCGTCCCACGTTAGCGACGGGTCGAACAAGGTCTGCAGATAGCCATTGTCCCCTCGATGGGCCGCCTGGTCGGTGTCCGATGTGAAGTTGCCCACTCTGAGAGATCCAGCAAATCGCAATGGGACGTGAGACAACGCGAAGCCAAGCAGCAATGCCGACCTTTTTTACAGGTTGACAGTCAGTATGCTTGTTCATGACGCTATGATTCGATAACGGGGCTGGGGAAATTGAGCTGGTAAACACTGACCAAGGGTGACTTTCTTTTCGGTGTTCGTCGTACGATGTGAGGGTTATGATTGGTAATCGGACTGCGCTATATTGCTCCAGCTTCTCCTAGGTGTCAAGGTCAATTGCCACCTCTGACAAACTCCTCTTATCTATCCCACTCCGGACTTTGCATTCGCGATTGCTGAAACGATATGTATCACCTGAGGTGTGAGGGCCTCTGAAATCCGTTCCTGGCGTCGGCTAGCTTCCTACCGAAGAGCTGGGAGTCCACGGTGAGCACGATGGCCGAGAAGCCGGCATGCTCCGCCCGCTGCACCATCCTCACTGTCATCGACCTGGACGGAGAAATACTTTTAGACGGCCCCTCCTGGTTATGTGGAAACGGGCGCACTGATCCGTCAGCTATATTTTATTGAAAACCTATCATGAATCCACTGAAGTGGCGTTGCATTGTATCGTCGGCAAGGTCCCATCCAGCCAGCGTAAGGACAAGGTCAGTCAGTACTGCCTGACACAAACAAACCTATCCTTGAGGATGTACAGCTGGAACCACTTGATGGCACGTGGCGCCGCGTCTGCCACCTCCTCTATGCTCTTGTTGGACACGCTGCTCAGGACGAACACAGCCCCCATCTCCTCCGCCGCTGAAGAGCAGCAGAATGTGAGCGGGGAATCCAATCAACAGTCCTGCCGTTTGATAGCTGAAGTCTTGCTACGGGCACCTAGGCATGGTGGCACGACATGTGGAGCGGTTCAGTCAGTGGTTTCGACAACATTTGTCTTTATTGCATGAACGTTACCGCCTAACATACTATGAAACACTAGCAAGGTTGATTTCAAGGCAAAGGGATCATATTTCGCAGTGGCGAAGGAAAATCACCTCGTCAAGAGCACGCAATTATAGCAACCCAGTTTCCTAGCCGTTTATTCGCACATTGCTTGCTTCCGATTCCTTAAGTTTGTGCAAGTAACGGCAGGGTCAACTTTTATTCTCACGCAACATGTGTTCAAGTCACCGGATGTGGGATCTTCCGTGCCTAGGCCAGCACGTGCACTGACCGAAACGTTTGCTGGTGCCCTGGTCATGTGGCACTGGTACCTCCGACTTGACGACAGTGGGCCAGCGTCACATACCTCTGGCGGTCGCGCACTCGCCCTCGGGATGCGCCATCGCCTGCATGGCAGTCGGTGCCACGCCGATGGGCATGCTGACCTCGTGACCCAGTACCGTGTGGGTCAGGTCAATGGTGGAGATGTCCACCATGCAGCGTGGACGCAGGCGGTACCTGCGGGGCAACGCAGTGTTATCCTCGAGCGATGTGATTTGTTGTCTAGTGGGAAGTTGTAAGCAAACTTTAAGGGTTGTTCCATCTATTCAAAGAAATTCGGGCATGTTTTCAGAGTTGGTGGTCGACATTTCATGCGTACAGTTTTCGCGATTCTATTCTGAAATCTTGCTATGCCGACAGACCATGCCCATGGACCAACGCTCTCTAATTCTGCATGTCATTGGAAGGACATTCCCTATGTTCATGTTCTCGCGCGGAATGTGTGATACCACATTCGGACGATTAATGTTAGTGGTCCATTTCTGAGTCTGATTAGTTGTTTATTTCTGAGTGTCATCATGGAGCTTACCGTTGGAACGCGGCCTTGTTGTCCCTCAGCGTCTGCTCTCCGTCAGCCCCGCTGTTGTAGAAGCCCAGGGCGTTCTTGTCCAGACGGGCCAGGGCCGACTGCTTAAGGTCATCAATGCAGACCACGCGAGACATGACTGCGGCAAAGCTAACAGGTTAAACCACTTTTTGGTCTGTGCTTTCGGATTTATTTGTTATGAACTCGGGACACATAAACCACATGATTTCAGAGACACAACCCGTTCGTCAACGACTTGTATGAGCGTAGAAATCAGAATAGAATGACATGGTTGCATCCTCAGTTTTCTCTTTGTATTCAAAGACGATGGCTTGTCCATCGTACCCGCGGCTCCTCTTTCTTCATGGTTTCTCGTAACTCTCCGGTATGATCCAACCCCTCTCAAATTAACAAAAGAATTAGATGAGCACTTTGCGTAGTGGGTTTGTGTCCATTGCATATGACGAGCATAGCGTGTTTGGTGTCCCCTGCTACCTGCAGCCATGAACTAGGCTAAACCAGTTTATCAGATAATTTTTCCACGTGCTTGTTGCCAGACAAGAATGCGGAGGGTCTCACACGTCGTACAGAAACTCCGAGAGGGCGGGTCATGGGACGGGCTGACTACGTTCGGTTGTCAGCAGGCCTTTTTCACAGTCAGTCGTGTCAACACGCCGATATTAAGGTTCCTACCCAGCGTTTATGCATCGTGACATCAGCAGTCGACACCTTTCTTTTCCAACGCGGATTCAGCTTTTCGCACCCTGGTTCTCCTGAATTGCCGTCAGCTGCAGCGGCTCGGTGTGTAAAACTCACCACTCGTTGAGGGACGATCAGGCGTAGTGTGCCCCGACGCACGCAACGTGATGCACTGGAGAGCATGCCGCTGTTCTGCCGCTTTGTTTACATTCAGCACCGTCTTTTTGTGGCCCTATCACAAGCGGCACCAGTGGCGGTTTATGGTCCGGTGCACCCAGGGCACAGGGCCATGTTGCCGCGGAAGCCTGGCAACTGAACTGGATCGACCTGACTTGAACTGGATCGAGGGCCGAGGATCGAGGACCAAAGATAGATGAGAGCGGTAACCACCTACATCGAGTTGAGCGGGGTTGTTTGATGCACACAGAGAGAAGAGGTGACATGTGGCAAGAGGAGTTTGCGCTTTAACTCAAGGACAGATGACCCGAAAGTGTCTGCACTGCTGCGGCGCCTCGACGGATATATACGTCTCGTGACCAGTGCAGAGACCAGAAACGTAATAGTCCTTATTCAGGTGCATGGGTGGAGTCAATTTGAACCTCTGATGGTTTTTTTTTTGGGGGGGGGGAGGAATGATTCGCGAAGAGCGTGGCTTAGGCAGGCCAAATAGGCCTTAGACAATTGAAGAGCAGATCGTTGGGTATCTAAGATTATAATGTACCTCGTAAGGTTCTTGACCTAAGGGGGTCCAAGTCAAGATATAGTTCAGGAAAGACAGTTTGTGGGAAATCGTCCAATCTGATGCAGCAACGGAGTGTCAGATAAAGCTATGCATCTTTGAGATAGTTTCCTAGGCAACACGGCAATCGAATTGCCAACTTCGAACCACTTGGGATCAAGTATGAAGGTCACACAAAGGTTACGGTCAACCTGTTTTGTTACTCTGGAGCTTGATGTTTGAGGCAGTTTATGTGCTCATGTTTAGGTTCTTGATGCCAGGAACCACATGATGTATCTACTATGTCAGTCTGAAAGGTCACAGGTCGTCAGCCACCTAAAGTGGCCCAGTTTAACATTTTATTTTTAGGAACATACTGCCTAGCGCAAACCCTGACGCCGATTCAAATGCAAATTCAAAGCAGTCCTTTTGATTTGGTAACCATGGCCTTCAAAAGGTTGAACAAGGCCAGTGACCTTAAATAAACAACAGATACTTTTGCTTAGAACAAGTGTCTTGGTTCGCGGAGGCTGCATAAAAATTCCGGAGCACTTGGCCCCCAATCTGGAGTTTGATCTTTTTCAACGTTGTTTTAAGCAAAGGTATTGAATTAGGAGCCAAACAATTGACCTAATTGAGACCACGTACGGGCCAACACACCCTATAAATTTAGTATCTCCAGCTTTCTTAGTTCATGAAATTTCGGTGGATCAACTTAACCCCCACCCTAGCGAAGGATTTTCATCCGGTCATCCGGGCGCGTGTTAAAGGTGGATGGTGGGACGTTTATTCGTTGGTCACTAACGGCGACGCAAGAAGTCTGTCGGAAAACCATTTGCATCGTCCAGCGTCAATAAACACAAGTGGGTACTAACCACGTCTGGCACGAGCCTCGGGAACACTGAACCAAGAACGACGACCGGCGCGGCAAGGGATGTCAGGCGTTGCACCTGGTAACGAAACACCTCCCTCGAGGCACTGCAAGTGTCTCACAACATACGCATTGCGTTACAACATACTGTTTTTAAGTCTTTTTTCCCAGTGCACTTGGAGTCGGTTGGGCTCCGTACGTTCGCGGCCACTGCTACGCACGGCCGACCGCGCGGCTCTGCGTTTCCGCGGCTCTGCGTCCCGCGGCTCTGCGCATCCGCGACTATGCGTCTCCGCGGCTCTGCGTCTCCGCAGCTCTGCGTCTCCGCGGCTCTGCGTCTCCGCGGCTCTGCGTCTCCGCAGCTCTGCGTCTCCGCTGCACTGCGTCCCCGCGGCTCTGCGTCTCCGCGGCACTGCGTCATAGCGGCTCTGCGTCTCCGCAGCTCTGCGTCTCCGCTGCACTGCGTCCCCGCCGCTCAGCGTCTCTGCGGCACTGCGTCACCGCGGCTCTGCGTCTCCGCAGCACTGTGTCCCCGCAACCCTGCGTCTCCGCAGCTCTGCGTCCCCGCGGCCCTGCGTTTCCGCGGCTTCGCGGCTCGACAGCGCCGCAGCGAGGCCGGCAGCGGTGGTGCGGTGGGGCGAGTTGATCGAACGGGGTAGACTTCACCGACGTCACCTACTGGCTTTGAAGTGGAAAATCCAGTGGAAGCTGTCCCAGGGCCGTGGAGTCGAACTAGCTGAGGTGCCTGCCGTCCACGTGGTCAATCACGAACACCGTGACACTCGCTTGACAAGTGCCTGTGCCTACGTCTGGCGCCACCGCCGCGCGGAATGATCCCCGAAACGACAGACGACATCCCATTCTCAATAGCTGAGAAAATGCTGGTAGTCTCCGGAACATTCTGCGTCGGCCTCCACGCCCAGAGAGGAAGCCACGTCCGCCCCCCAAGACGGTCGCCTCGGCTCCGAGTCTGGCGTGCACTGGACAGCGGCACTGTCCGCCGGGTGGTGCACCAGGACGGCCACCTCCGGAGAAGGACGCGGGCAATGTTCGACATAAATATCGGCCATCACCCATCGCACTCGAGACGACGATGAGCTACGGCGACTTTCCCGCCTCCTGTGCGTACGAGCACGGCGGGATGTCACTCGTCGTACGAAGGGGAACGACAGCCAGACTCCTGTCTGCTGCGCGAACGCGCGGAACCGCCACTCGTCGTCTGGATCGAACTCGTCTACCCCTGTGTGACGTGAGAATGTGCCTGCTCCCTTCAAACCATGCAAGTGTCCCGCCTTGCCACAGCTGCGGCAGGCTGTATCGAAGGCACGGCACTGTGCCGGGTCAGCGTGCCTCGCCCGGCAGCAGCGCTGACTACGCCCCTGCCACGGCTGCGCATCGGCCGCGCGGCGAGGCCCTGCCCGGGGCGCAATCCGCGCCCTGGCACACTGCCAAATGTCCTGGCGGCCGTCAGTCGCCACAGCGAGTCGCCTTGAATGTCTGTGAAATCGATCGCGCATCCTCCGATGCTCGGCAAGTGTCAATGGTCTTGTTGTTGATGGACTTTGAGTTGATATTTTTCAGTTGAAGCTCCCCATTGGAAAATGCTGCATTCGCCCCGGTCATGCTGACAACCAAGTGCAAAATAGCGCAATTGCCAGGCACACCGCTGGCGACGTCAAGCCCTTAAACAGCAGCATTCCCCTGTTTCTGATGACATGAACGCTATCTTTAAGGCTTTAAAGGCGTAAAACTTGTCATCATTTGCGTTTTCATTCGTTGTTTTGCATAGGCCATGTGTTCTGATGGTGCGATGAGTGACGGTTGAATACTACCATGTCTCCTCATCATTGCTCAAATAAATGCTGCGTGAGCGCAGGTTTCCCAGCAAATAAAAGCGTCGTTAGCCTTGGACAGCGCCGACCGAGCGTGACGTGGACTGGACGCCCGTCAGCAGCGCCGTCGCGTGCAGCGGCTACAGTACACACAACAGGACCACGAGAAGGAGAAGGAACATCTCCATACCGTCGCGAAATCACACCCAATCAGCAGTAATGTGGTGTATTGCTTTGCACGTTGTGCGACAAAATGGTCGCATCTGTTCTGACCTGTGACACCTAGACGTGTAGGGACCTCGACAAGTACTGATCCGCCTTCAGATTAACCGGACACATAACCTTGATTTTTTTGGAAATTAGTATCATTGACAGCAAGTGGTGCTTCGGCAGGTCAAATCAAGTCATTAGGATCACAATAGCACTTTACAGGCCTCCTCGGTTATCTAAAGAAGTCAGTATGCTTTGACTTTACAGACGACGGCGTTGAGCGCCACATGCAAAATTATACCAGAGGGTCACTAACTGACATCGCCACATGTGACCTATGATTTCATGTCATGTCACTTTGAAAGATGTTGTGGTAATAGCCTGTCCGTCTATATGGAAAGCTGAAAATGACATCAATGTTGAAGACAGTGAAGCAACGGTATAAATCCCTTCCAAAGCTGTAAGAAATGTGCCACTAGGGTTTTAGCCGTATGGCCTTCAAAGAAGAAATTATTAGTACAGAGGTTTAAGTATGACTTAGCTTGACCTTAGATGAGCTGATCCTGTCAGTCACCAGAGTGATAATTATGCACGTTCGATTGATGTAGATGAAAAACGCATCTGGAAAATTTCTTTTGAAGTGCATGTCAGGACGTAAGAAGAGCTAGCTGTCACTTTTGATCATCCGATCACCGACATGGCCTTGACACATAGAGTAGAGGTCGTATACGCCGAGATCAGAACCTTACAGGTAGCAGAACATGTGCAAGATTCACGTTACCTCGACAACCAACAATCTCAAGGCCACACTCAGTTCGGAGGATACTCCAGATAAACCTTACAGCAAGGGGGGCCGGGCCCCTCTCTTTGGGTGAGAGCCTAGTATGGCTTCCATTGGTATGCTCAGCGTCATTTTTGTTCATGTTCGTGGATGAATTACAAATTTCCTTCACGTGTCAATTTTATTGGATCAACTGGGTGAACATCTTTTAAAAATTATGTCATTATAGAAAGTTTCGGATGTATCATTTTCCGACGCTAACTGACCCTATAACAAATATTTTGTTGCAGCCTTTTTCACAAATGGCAACTTATTTACCTTTCACATGATGACGGTCGTGTTACACGGTTACACTGTCCCGGCGTCTCCGCCGCTTCCCTGGCCACCCCTTACGCGAAGCTCGGTACACCCAGTCCCGCATGACGAGGGGTTGTATGCGCCCACGTTCGTACGCACCGCGCATCACACATATTTGGACGGCTCGCGTGCGCACTGTCAATGCTTGGAGATTCCTCTGGCGTCAAAGATTCAGCTTCGCAACCATCGTTGCCGCCGCCGACATCGACTCAGACGTTCTTGTCCAGCGACGCCGACACGGCCTTGGGGTGCTCGAAGGTGCCCATGAACAATATGATTTCCTTCGAGTGATCGTAGATGACGTACATGAAGGGGTGGTTACAGATGAACGTCGGAGGCTCCGCAGGCCGAGCGCTGCGGATGAGGAATAATAACGTGGCCGCCACCCTCTTCAGTTGATCTCCAGGAAGGACTTGTGTAGCGCTTTCTTGAGCGCCAGGTTGCCCGAGTCCGAGAAGCCATTCAGGTTGAAAAGGTTATCAAAGCCCAGGTCGCTCAGTTTCTGAAACCCGTGGCAGACACAGGGTCAAGGCCCTGCCGTTGGACACGAACAGGTGGTAGCACACAAGCTTAATTATGCGATCCGTCAAGCCGAACCGTCTGTTCCCATTGGGAAATCGTGATTGAGCTACACAGTTTTAGTTTAAGATTCAAGCCGTGGCTCCAGGTTGCATGGTATGCCCATGAGAAACCACCATTCTTTGATGACTGCGGGACGGTCTGCAGCCGCCCCGCAGTTATACATCCACGCGAGTCCCTTCGGCCACCAGTATGGGGCTGGCCTACCCCGCTCCGGCCTCTGACCTCCTTCATCTTGTAGCTCTCTTCGATGCGGAACTCCGGGATCTGCACATCAATTTCGATGGGCCACAACATTGCCACGCTCGAACGCAGCGTCTCGGCCGTTAGCCAAGGCAAAGTCGTGTCTAGTGCGCCCTCTATGAACGGCGGCAGTAGGATGAGCATGCTGGTCTCTTCGCCCTGGTACGGAAGCTCCAGGATTTGCGGCTGCAGGTTCTCCGACACGCCTGGCGGCAAAACAGCGGCAGATAAGATCGCCGGCAATCAGCTCCTTAAGTGGGGGTCTGGCCATAGTTATGGACGTGTAGTGTTTGTGCAGTGCAGTTTTGAGGCACGTCAAGACATAATCAATTATCTGATTTAAGTCGTCGACAGGTTTAAAAGACATACCTGAGAGACTTGTCCCACCCAAACAAAATTATATTTGATAATACTTTAGGGGTACCAGGCTCACCACTGCACCCAACCAAAACTCGTGCACAAGCTATGCAGCTTGTTGGAGGCATTGAGTCCACAAAACCAGAGACAAGGCTTGTAATGATAAGAACGGGATAAGTTAAAATGAATGATTAATTAACAGACAAGAATAGGTCGCGCATATTTTACGACACATTAAATGAACGCTTGGTTACCCGGAGGGATGTATCTTGGGCTCCGCACATTTTCTACCTACAAGGACTAACAGACAAGACGGAATAGAGTTCTGTTCTGTTCTATTCTGACGACAAATCGCTGCGTGTATCAAATGGTACGCAACACGTGAAAACGTGCAGAAATGTATTCGACATTACATATCTCACTGAAAAGTAGCGTCAACCTTTGCCATAACTTTCACTTTACCCGAAACCGTTTGCCGCACATCTAGTAACAACGCTCACCACCTCTAGCGGACCATGACATTCGCAAGACAAAAGATCTTCCTCACGGACAGGCACAACCATCTTGGACTCATTTTGTATCAAGGCCTCACATCCCCTGACCGTGTCGACGAACTAGCCCGTAATGCTAATACCGTTCACAGCTCGCTGTGCTCTGTGGCACCCCAGTTCCGATGACCTATTTTGGAAAAACGCATGTAACCTACACCCTTGTTTCGTGTGCAATAGCCTTGAGGAAAGTAGCAAGCTGGTAAGTCACTGCGAGCGTACCTCGGCTGTTTCCAGTGCAGGCCACGACAATTGTAAGTTGTGCCATGCGTTTTTTTGCCTCCCATTTTGTACTAGAGGGCTAGGGTTGCGGGTTACAGTGTGATATTATAGCGCGTTTTATGTCGTTGCGCTAAAAGGTTTTGACGTTTGCAGGTTCCTGTGCATAAACACTTTCACAATGAAGAACAAAGATCTCAATATAGACATATCAAATATACAGGACAAGAGGTTCTTGAGTAGCGTCTACTGAAGTATTTAGCTTTCATTTACCGTAGTTGAAATGTGCCTTCTGCTTCATCATCTTGACAAATGTGACCTCAGATCTGGACGCGCAGAAGAGTGCCTGCTTGATTTTGCTTGGCTTGAACTGCGATTGCCACGTGCCCTTGAAGTACGCCGCAATTTACCTGCGAAGTAGAAGGTGTAAACAGCTGTGCAGAAGGAAGATAATCAGGCCATTCAATAACGACCAGAATCCCGTCACGTTTATGCGTCGTGACACAACGTTACGTTATCATAGCCCGTGATTGATTAAGAAACACACCACTCAAGCCAGTCGAACAGGTACTGTCCATGAAATTCGCAAAAGACTAATTATCATTCTCATCGCGTTTGGAGGCCATGCGAACTCTTCGCAACGTGAGTTCAGTCTTCATGCTTATCGATTGATAGATGCTCCCCCATCTTACCCACACCAACCGCTCCCACCATTTCCAAAAATATTCTTGCCATCGTCAACGAAATATTTCACATTTTAAGATGTTGGAGCTAATACCAGATATGATGGAGTAACAGCGCTTTTATTTCGTAGTACACTCTTAAGTGGAAAGGACTGCTCTCGACACCCCAACTGTTCTGTGTAAAAGTATGCCCCTCATCAGGTCATTTTTTTATTGTGTCTTTGCACAGTGCACGACAGTGATTAAAAGCCGATTAACGGCTATTTTATCTGTAAATCGTGTTCACGAACACCAGATATGAACGACTCGACTCGTTATATTTCTATGGGCCTTAGTCGTCGCATGGCTAAGAAAATGGCAGGATTTGAATAACGTTATTATGTCGTCATAGATGCCTTTGTGACCTTGACATAATCACCCCGAAATAGTCTGCGTATCTTCGCGGGCGTGTAGCTCTAGAACTACGAATTTTAGATCTTAGGAAGGGCAGGGCTGTGACCTGCACCGAATTATCTTCAAAACGGCTATTTCATTTCGAAACCCCATACAAAGTGTAACACTCCCTTTCATCGTGGCATATAACATCACTGTCGTCGTATGCGACTGACTGATTCCCAACCCGGCTCGTTGTGTTTAAAGATACGGAGTCGGCTGTTCTTTCTCAAATACCGGCCAAAAAAACAAGGGTCGCGATCCGGGCGGTCTCTTTAGCCACGTGACTTGCACGTCAACACCGCAGTTCAGAGTAAACGACCACCGGGGGTTTTCCAAAGCGGAGGCGGCCAGTGCGGCGTACCAAGCATACAGACCCACACATCAACGTAGTTCGGACAGGACAGGCCAGGCCAGGCCAGGCCAGGACAGGAAAGGACAGGACAGAACAGGGCGGGGCAGAGCAAGGTGGGACAGGGCACGGCACGGCACGGCACGTCACGACACGGCAGGACAGGGCAGCATACGGATAGAATAGAGTGGGTGAGTGCGTGATGTGACGAAGCGAAGCAAGCAAACACTGCAACGAACCGAAAACTTGAAAAGCCACCTTGTGGATGAATTTTGAGCATTCACATACATCATCGAAACATGGAGTATCGAGAGTGAAAAGGCCTTGCCGTCCTGAGTCAGTGCCACTTCTGAGTCGCCGCGCAACATCGACTTCCGCGCCGCCAGGATTACGCTTTTCAATCCCTGATTTTGTGAGAAGTCCGCTCCCAACTGTGAATGCTTTGCTTAAACTCGGCAGCAGTTAATAATGTACCGTTCTGTTTTATCATGTCGTCCAGATCCATTATGGGGGACTGGTACTGTATTTTCCTGGTCACATGACTCTGTTGCACTAAACCAAATGCCCCACATCCTAAATTTCTGTGACCCTTTAACTCAGTCCACTGCCTTCAACTCATTTCTTAATCGTCCTAGACACATAAGTTTGTTTTTGCTCAACCGCAGCTTAAGTCCCAATTCGGTCTTAACACGCACTCCGGTAGCCGGCTGAATTCCACGCGCTCTGGAAGGGGCTCAGTTGGGCCCCGCAGAGATCTAAAAAACTGACTGCGGTAGAGACACTAAATTTACAGAGTAGATTAGCCTTATGCGAACTCACTTGTGTAAAAAGTTCCTATGTCCTAAAAAGTTCCTAGGTCCACAAGTAGCATGAAATCAAATAAGGTCAGATTCAAGATCAGTTTTCAAAGTGCTCCCAGACCTCCACATACAACAGCCTTGGACCTAGATACCTGTTCTCAGCATACGGTCACTGGTGTTTGTCCTGGGTCAGTGACCTTTTTGACCTTTACAAAGTCATATTGACCAAAAACCTGCAAAGCCTCTTTCAATTTTGAAATGGAATGAGAATCAAGAATGACGTTAGGCGGTGTGTTCCTAAAAAAGTCGTTCTGGGTCACTTCAGGTCAGTAGGTGTACTCTAACTAAAGAGTAATTGTACTTTTTCCCACAAGATGTTCATGGAAGATGTCGCTGTCGGTCCCGGTTATCAAGACATTTAAACTATTCGACAGGAACAACCCCATATAACAAGTCTCCAACACAAAAGCGGGTTGGTTTCAACCTCGGTCTGACCTTCATATCTGACCCAAGGTCAACGTAAGTTACGAAACGTAAGTTGCATTCTATAATGCATTTTCATTCACAAGCTTAGCTCACAGAACCAAAAATGTCAAATATGTACCTGTTTGCATTTTCTTTTTTAATCGGACGCGAAGAGTGTGACTGTATGTATTCAATAGGGCTGCTAAAGGGCCATCAGACTTCCGTGCATCACACTTGTCCGATTAGTCCATCCGTTGTGCTTGGCCAACCACACGACAGCGTCTCATCTAACGCTGGCTGACCTTCCGCAACAGCGATTTGCAAAGATTCGGCGACAAATTTAAGATGCAGTTAGTCGTGCGCGGTGCGTATAGCTGTGTGCACACAATGTCATTGTGGAAGTATTGCGGAAGCAATATCGGCATGCTATGGAATTCGCTAATCGGCCGACACGACCATTTTTCCATTAGTTTCTGTGGCCTGACCAAGGCCATACAGATACTAAGGAAGAATGCCCTAGTCTCCGTAGATGCGGAGCCTGACTGGGGTCTGAGCCTGACCGCTCGTAGCATGATGGCTAGCATAAGGTGGCGTTTAGATAAGTTTGTAAGCGCACGTGAAGAGAAAGCCTGTGTACTTAAGATGGCGCTGCTCTACGAGAGTCATCTGCAAGCATAACATGCGAATTTGATAGTTGAGGTCAAGCTTTATGTGGAGCATTCGGCCCAGAGCACACCCAAAACAGTTCAACACAATACATTTATCCAGCAACCGTATTCATTCATTCGGTCAGCCATACGACAGCATCTCAGTTCACGCAGTCGCGCAACAGTGATTTTTTTAAAAATCCGTATGATTGAATTCTCCTTTGGGCTTGCGCTGTGGGTGCAGCACCATGTGTATGCAATGCCACTTTCTGATCACCAAGGCCGTACATGGCCGAGGTAAAACCGGCCGACGATTCTTGCTGCGTCTTGACTTGGTACACTTTTAGCCTCTCAGTCCATTGCATTTTTTTAAAGGTTCGGCTGAATATCAGTTCGCAAAGCATATGATCATGCTTAGCTTCATTTCTAACTTATCAGACTCTGAATCTATGTACCTATCAGTAATAATCTGCATGCTACGTTTCTGGTGAAAAGGTAGTCTGAAGTTCGGGCCTCCGGCCTACAACAGTTCACTTGTAAACGCATTCGCTTTTCACTCTGATTGCATTTCACCCGCTTAGCATGCCAACTTGCAATTAACACATCACCATTCTTCTTACTGACATTTCCGCATCCGGATCGCTCGCTATATGCACTTACCCTCAACAGTTTGTCCATCATCGATACGAGGGCAGCCGATGTCTAGGCCGCCCATCTCTGCAGCAGTTCGTGCTTTTGCGGTTTTTTCATTTCCGCGTGTTTCATTTCCGCGCCGATTTCGTTGAAATGGTTAACCGCAGAAGCCTGCAAAGCACATAATAATATTCGACGTCGGATTCCATGCAGCTGATCTGCTGGTCTCATGAGCCTGTCGCTAACAATCTGCTCAATATCGATACGAAGAGGTCGATGTTGTGGCCGTCCTATTTTGTATAATTCTTGCGTGTACGCATTCCACTTTCATGCCATTCCGTTATCGGTGTCTTCATTATCTATACGTTCCGATGTTCCGGCTGTCCGACGTAAACAAGTGACGTCACTGCCGTGCATACAGCGGGTGGACAACCGTACTTATGGTAAAGCCCATGCACGCAGTCCTCCGGGGAGCCGCCATCGGCTGGCACAAACCTCTGCTTTGTTGTCTGCTCGTATTCGGTGACCACCGAATCTTGTATGTTCCGCCATAGGCCTCCACTAGACTGCGCAATCGATATTAAAGTCCCTCCTTCAAAATGGTTGCAGTCGTGTGTGGCGTGGAGACCACGTGCACACTATGTCATTGTGGGAGCACTACCGGCCGGCCATATAAATATGTGTTCGGAGGACATGAACTGTTTTGCATTTCTGCATGCGGCCAGCCAGCCTGTAAAATCATATCAAGCGTGACGCGGACGCCGCAAACACTGATAATCGCGCGCGAAGAGTGAGGCTCTGTGCATTCCGCAGCGCTGCTTTAGGGATATCAGCGTCAAGTACAGCTCTCCTGTCTGATTAGGGTACACATTTTATTTGTTCGATCTCCCGCAGCATCCCACCCAAAGCTGGTGCGCAGCGAGGGTTTTCAAAGATGTGACATATATTTTAAAGTTTTTTTGTAAGCTGTGCGCGGCGAGAGTGAGCACGGGCACACGATGTCACTGTGGGAAATCGATCAGCCGGAAATGTATTTCGCTCATCGGCGAACGCGACACTTTTTCTTCAACCCCCTCTCGCCCTTAACGGCGCAATGTTCACTGCTGCATGCCGGCCTGAGGCGCTATGGCTAGCAAAAGGCTGCCCGGGAAAAATCGTACCACGCGCAAAACGTTGGAATGCGTACGTTAGATACCGCAGCTGTATAGTTATTACCTGCCATTACAATGAACTTGTCCGATTAAGATATCCATTTTATTCGGTCGACCGCTCTTGGCGGAGTCTACAGTGTTCAGACAGGGACGCGACCCGAAAGCCAGCGGCCTCCTGTGTTGGCCGAAGCCCTCTGACAATGAAAGTAGAGATAAAAGTTGACGATGTGAGTGCACAGCGCGATAATGGAATGCCCTTTGTCAGACGGGGCCCCGGGACCGAATGGGGGGCTCTTTATCCTATTTCAGCCACGGACCCGTTATGCCGAACTGTAGTCCCTATGCCAATTATGGAACACCTATGACTATAAGAACTTTTTGCATCAATGAGGGCCCTTGCGTCCACTTGGAAACAAATGGCCGGATCCGGGGGCCCCCGGCATCAGGTAGGCGACCAATGTATGATGCATCCCTGTCAGGGTTTCTGTTTTGGCCATGGGAGCCCTGCGCCAGCCGGTATCATAGCCAGCAGGAACCCCACACTGCAACCAAATGACCCTGAAGCCCCTGACCAAAAAATATAATGTACCCCCTATGGGTTTAATCATTGGGTCCCTTGCCCACTGAACGAAAGAAGTTTCCTTAATGTTCAAAGGGGTGGATCACAATGAAGTCAAAAATGAAAAAACATCACAAACGAGGTGTCCATCATTGTTTAGAATAAGCATGTAAAACTCATTGCATAAAACAGTTTTGGGCCTGTGTGCTCACAACCTTAAGAGCAAGAACACCAATGGCCGGGGTTGCAGCTTCCATGAGACCAGGACGGCGTTGGCTATTGCGGCCAACACCGGGTGGCAAGCGCCTGGCGCCCGAGAACAGCCATCGTGAAATAATGCTGCTGAAAGTCTTAAAACCAATCCGTACCGTTCAGAAATTGAACTACGGCGTATATCCCAGTTGAATGATTTTGAGCTCTGATGACACATACAGCGGCAGCAGCACGAAAATAGAGATTCTGCCTTTGGTTGTTTACTTCTACCATAAAAACCTTGAAACGCTTCCCTGAGTGAATGCTTATCCGTCTATGTCATAAATCTAAAAATTGTACAGGTGAAGTGGACTCCTGGAACATCCTCCAAGCGCTCCAATTGACATCATAAAGCGTTCAAAGGTACTTCCTTCAGAAATGTTGCGCTTTCGTCGTCTGCCCGTTGGCCACCGCCCAATGTTAGACACGAGACCGACGCGGCACGGCCTCCGGAGACTGCAACGCTGGGCACTAGGGGTGCTTGTTTATGTCAGATTTACGAGCGCGCATGGCCAAAACCAGGTTAGGCAATTCTTGCCCTAGTTGATCCTGAACAAAGTTGAGCATTCTGAGACCAAAACAGGTTTATTTGACCGCAAATATACGACTTTAGTTAAATCTAAGACCTACGTTTACGATGTCCCTATACAACCCTGTCCCTGTAAAGTCCTGTAGGTACAGCCACTGAGTGCCACTGGCTTGGAAAGGGTTCACTGAAGCATTGTAAAGTGAATGGCACCGGTGTATTGTTTTCAGCTTATTGACGTCAAAATACAAGCAGCATTGTATCTATTGGTGACTTCTGCTTTTTAAAAAGGGCAGGACTCTGCCCGAAATGAAATGGGCCGTACCCGATGACTTCTTTTTTTGGGTTAAAGCCTTTACCCAGGGAGAGAACTTGGTCAACCCTGTGTCCCACCCACCCCCCACCCCCCAATTACCAAGACTCTGGCTGGCTCGTCTCTGCGCTGGTATGCTCATTGGGCACCGGACATGTGAACGTAAGTATCACTGTATGAAAACTGAAAGGCCATCTCAAGTAGCTCTTGTAGCTCTTTTGTGCAATTGCACAAAGTGCAACAACAAATACACTTGAGCAAAAAAAAGGTGCAATTGGGTGATATGGAGTTCCCGTCCTTGGAGCCCGCGTTTGACCTTAAAGGGTGACCTTGAGAGGTCAGGACTTTTTGACGGACGCTAGCTCTTTTTGTGGTAAATGTTCTAATCTTTGTAAGTTAAAAATCGGCCGGTAATTTTTGGTTGATATGAAGCTGAAGCTGAAGTTGATATGGCCTGAAATCCTCTAGTTTATAAGCTACACGCCCACGAAAATGCGCAGGCTATTTCGTACACGCTATTTGAAGGTCATGCAGGCACGCATAAGCCATAGAAGCACAATTTAAAGGAACATTTCACAGTTGAAGATCTTGAAGCAAGTATCAGGTATGATCAAACAAACCCACTTAAACTGTTGGCATGCATCTTAAGTGGAAAAGACTTCTCTAGACAGCACCGTTTTCTGTTTCGTGAAGATATTTCTCAATGCGTCATGATTTGATTACCTTGCGTACCTTGCACGACAATGGTTGAGAGCCAAATAACGGCTGCTATATCTGGAAATCACGCTCACGAACACTCACGAAATACATATGAACGCCTCGACAATTGTATTTTTGGCTTTGATCGCCGCTAGGCTTATAGACTGGCAGAATTTGAGTGGCGTTATTATGACGTGATGAATGCCGAGGTGACGTTGAAATACTCTCCCCCCATATACTTTTCACCATTTTCGCGGGCGTATTGCTCAGAAACTAGTGGGGCTTAGGTCTTAAAAAAGAGAGGATTGTGAACAGCACCGATAGGTCTTCAAGATAGCTTTTTTAGTTCAAAACCTCGTATAAACGTGAAACACCCCCTTCAACTCCTATCATTCCATTGGCCATGTGACGTTCAAGACCGAGACAAAGATAATCGTCGAGCCGTTCACATTTGGCGTTTGTGATGACCATTTCCAGACGTAATGGGCGTAAATTGGCTCTCAATCGACGTTGAGCGGGATGTGCAAGTTTCAATCACGAAGTAGGTTTTGTGCTACACAATAAGTTGAACATGGGCGCCGGGGTCTCAGAAAAGGAATTGCCACTGGGGGGGGGGGGGGGGGCAATCCAAAAAATTATCATAGCCTCCATCCCTCATTAAGCAAACCTCTCAGTCGATTTCGCTGATTTTTAAGATGGCACCAACCGGAAAATCAATGCAACAACTATGGGTGGAGCTTTTCCAAAAATGTTGGTGAGGCCCAGGCCCCGCCAAAAGCATAACAGGAGATTCCGTCCCCAGAAGAATCGTCCAAATCAATGATGAAGTGAAATAACTTCGAAGCTCTCTCCATTTCAGGTTATTTTATCCGGAACTGTCAGCTGAACACAAACGAGACGCGTTTGCTGAGTTTCAATTATCTCCACGGTGTACAGTTGTTCTACTTCTTCCGCAAACACTGGAGAACCGCGACAAGTTTTCGTCACGTAGTAATCGATCCGAATACAATGAAAGCCTGCACGATGCATCTCACTTAACTCATTTTCAGCAATGCGGCTTCACGTCTTGACGTCAATTCATGGTAATGGATGCATGCAGCCTTGGGACATCGGACGCCAATGCCATCTTACTCAGGCTCCGAAGCTTCTAGGAAAAAGATGGATGTCGTGTATCAGGTTTCAATATTTCCAAGTTGTTTTACAACCTCACTGCAATTGACTCATGACCTGTTTGGACTCGCTTCCTTAATGGTTGAACACGCAGTTTTACCCAGGACGGTTTGCTTTATGTACCTCCTGTGGCAGCGCATCATAACATTTGAACTGCTGACAATTGGATGACAATAACGCAAATCATGCCAAGAGTGACATCAAAGCTGGAAACATTCGAAGGAAAAGTCAAAAGTAGGTCATTCACATGTATTGCAGGCGGCCATGGTCAGACTGCAACCAGACAGCTCCTATGACGCCACAGTTCGCTGACACGCGTGCTCCCAACGTGACCCAGTGCACTTAACAGCGATCCCTCGGAGTGGAAGGACCTCTTAGCAAATCCACGCTGCTTGTATTTCTCCGGGTCCGGGTGATGGTTGCACCTGTCTTTATTTGCCAGGAAGGCTGCTATCGCCGGACGCGGGTCAAACCTCGTGGTGCCCAAGCAGTTGGTACTGATGACAAGTCGGTCGTTCACCGTTGACAGACGCATGCCCAGGCGATGGCTGCTGCGCAGTTTTGTAGTGCGACACGGCACGCCCGGTGCCCATGCTGTGCGGAGTGACGCAGAGGAGCGACGACAAGAGTTGCTTGCAGACGCCTTTAGCGCTTTTCGTCATCGCCACCAGCTTATCTGTCATGCCAGGAGGCCGGTCTCTGGCGTCGCTGATCTTGCGCCACTGGTCACAGGCATCTCCTGTGAACTGGGCCACGCCCTCTCTGCCAAACAGCCCGGATGCCAAGCTGCGACCTGCAGCGATGAACTGTTTCGCTGACCTGGACTCAATCATAGCGACCACGTCCTGCACAACTTGCCCATGCTCGACATCGAGCCTGTCGCCAAAGAACTTCGTCGCGGCCTGGACGATCTCATTACGCACAACTTCAGGTGTTCTCTTCATCAAAACGAGGCTGTTGTGTGCTAAAACGGCTGGTTTGTCTGCAGCTGGGACGAACTTTTCCTCCTGTCCACCAGGCAGAGACTCCTCTTCCACTAACTCCAGCTGCAGCAGCGCAGCATTGCGAGCCTCCAGCACATCTGGTAACACGAGGTCCCTGCGTTTGAATTTGTCTGCATGTGGCAGAAAATTCCGCAGATGTCGGCCATGACGCTCGTCACACGGACAGCGCAGCCGCCTGCGGGCCATCTCTTGATAAAGCCCTCACCTTCAGCCTTCTCTTTCTTGATGCATTTTGCTGCTGTCTCCTGCCATACTTCTCTACAGGCCGTTAGGTTCGTCAGGACAGCATTGATTGACGACAGCAGGTGCTCGGCGAAAGGGACCTCGAGGTGCTGGGGGAAAGTGACCATCTTCTCGCTGTTCTCGCGAAGCATTTTGTTACTGGACTTCGATGTTCGGAATTGCGTTATTAAAGCACACAGGCCCGTCTTCCAGTGCAGGATCTCCGATACCGTCTTCTCCACACTCGAGAGAGCTGGGTCACCCTTGTGACACACGCACCAGGTGGTGACCAGGTCACGTCCCAGCAGGTCATTGAGCCTTTTCCAGAGACCACTGCTGCGACCCGTGTTGGCGCTCTCTCCGTCCGTGGTCAAGCCAACCAGTTTGTCGAGAGGTCAGATCCAGTCCTTCAACAGCGGTTTTGACCGCCTCTAGTAGACCTTCTGTGCCATCTTCTTCCGGTTCCACCACGCTTAGGATGTAGGTCTGCAGCTCAGCGTCAGCATCGACCACTCTGGCAGTGACGAATTTGTTGTCTTGCTACTAACGGTCCATACTTCCGTCGACCTGTAGGCTATACACAACGTCAGCGGCCATCTTGGCGCCGGTCTTTGCCCGCTCTAACTTGGCGACGACGCTGAGCATCTCCCGGTACATATCCGGATATCTGTAGTAAGGAACTGCAGGAGGTGGCTCTGTTGGGTGCAGGTCCACTTCCCAACCACCCTCGCTTATAGCTGTCCAGGCTCACTGCTCGTGCAGCGCTGCGAGTGAGTGGGCTGACCACGACCAAGCGGCCAGAGTCTCGTGCAGGCTATCGTTGTAAACAGCAACGGCGAGATCCAGAAGCGTTGTGGTGACACCAGCGGCAGTTCTCTTGAGGATGGACGTCCACGGGTGTTGTGAGCTTCCGCTATTCCACTACTGCTCCAGGTTTTTTCGTATCCACAATAACAGCATGAGATTTTCCGTGCATGTGATCTACCACGCCCATCAGTTTCTCCTTGCTATCCACTCTGACGCCGCTGGCTATGTAAACCCACCCGTTTACCGAAGCATTGGCTGCCACCACCTCGTGCTCTGCGCAGATGGTGCCCACCATCACAGCCCGCTCCCTGCCGCTTATCTGCTGGTTTTCTTGCACAAGGCAGTCGAAGGCGTTCAATAACCACTGAACGTTCAGTTTGGCTCGCTTGTACCTCTTGTCAGCTGTCGCACTGCACTGGCTCGTTTCCGCTGGAGTGGCAGGGTGCGTCTCCGAAGCAGTAGGGTAGATCGTCGAAGCAGCGAGGAGCGCTCCAGGAGAGGCGGGTTGGGTATACCGGGTGGAATCTGGGAGCAGGGAAGTTGCAAGGACTGGAACTGACCAACGAAGAGGAGGGAATTCTCACCAAAGGGCACAAGGATAGTAAGACCGACATTTTCTGACTGCATGTATCAAGTTACCAGCCTTTGGTTTCTGATATTATTTTCGGAGATATCATGGCGGTGGCAGTAATGCAAATACTGAGCAAGTGGTTTCCTCCTTTGTGGGGAGTTTGAGGTCCAATCGTGTGTCGCGTCGTGTTTAGACAAACATCCTGATAAGATAGCACGACAACGCTCGTATACATTCTACATAAGCGTCAGGTTTTCAGGGCATAAATATCTCGCCGCGGGTCATTTACACCAGGGTTATCACCAAACGAGTCACTAAACATGATAACGCGTTTCGCACGCTATCTTCAGTCTTAGATCAATGGGATATGTTTCGCACTGTATTAATTCAAAAGGTGCATTTTATGGCAGCTTACAGCAAAATGACGCGAAGCGCACCTTTGTGAGCTATTTACTGTCCTGCAATGCGCCTAACATCAGTGAGATGTAAACTAAAAATGCAGCCCTCTCAAGCTTCAACAGGTCATAGCTAAATTCATGTAGCCTGCTGCTGCTGATATATAACCAACAGTATGCCCCCAAAATTTACCGCCATCATATCGTCAGAGGACCGCGACCTTAGGTCAGGCCACGACGGTATGGGTACATGTAAAACACAGCCTGTTAATTGGCATAATTGGCAGTTTGTTAGACTGCAAGGCAAAAATGGACGCTTGATTCTAATTCTCGGTCAAGATAGCCTTTACTGACAATGAAGATCAAATAGAGGTCATCACGGGTCTTCCGAGGTCAGTGACCTGTTTTAACCTCAGGTGTGCGCGAAATATCTTTTGGTCGTAAATGGGCCGTTGTGGTACATAGGGACAATGTTAAAAAGCAAACTAAGGCATTAAATTAGATGCTAGATGAACATAAGAACTTCCCTCATGCATGCCGTGGGCAGCAAAAGTAGCACTGGGGACCGGAGGTCGTACAAGTGCAAGACAGTTAAAATGCATCTATTGACCTCTCACAGTGATCCCTGGACGTGCTCTTACCTGAAAAAAAAAACATTATGTTACAATGTCCTTGTTAAAACACTGAATTATTCGATTCTGAGCGTTTGAAATTCCGACCTCACTTGACTTCAAGCTTGGCCCTTGCGTCACCTAAAATGACACTCGGTGCTTTGTTACCTCCTCACCTTGGTGCTTTGTTACCTCGCATAGTCATACATATAATTCAGCCACAAAAGTTTGGTCACGAGCAAAAAGAAAGAAAATATGTTGTCCATGTCCATGTGGGCCATTTTGGAGTAATCATATACTTGACCTGACCCAAGTGAAGAGTTATGAATTGTTTCACTTTACCGCTCATAGCCTCAAGACTCAGTGTTTACCGTTTAACCTCAGTTTCTCCGGGTGAGAATATGACATGTGTTCATTTAATCCCGCTCACGTATACTGATCTATTCGTGACCTGTGGTGACCTCAACATTGACCCGGGTAACAAGAACACGTGCTTTCGCCTTATATCGTCAATACTTTTCTGCAGGTGCCTTTTTTCCATGTCATCGATGGGGGCCGAGGTCACGGGGAAAGGGGGCGGAAATCCGCCCCTTCTCCGGCCGGGCGAAGGGCCATCTGAGGCCTGGCGGGGACGTGTTTGTTAATGATCACTGGAATCAAATCTCGGTAGCGCTTTGCTGCTGGTTCAGCTGATGATTTGATCGGGAACGTAACATTTACCCAGGAACAGATAATGGGTGGTGATCACATATCAGGAAAAATGGTTTACAACAAATGCTTTGATGGGTAGAAACGTAAAACAATAGAAACAAAATGTTGTCCTAACTATGTTGTCCTTACTGACATATGACTGACCAAAAACACACGATACAATACACAAATCATTTTCAGCAAAGCAGACAACCAATAAGCGGCATCACTTGCTCACCCTGTTTCGGGAATCCAGAAAACGCAGGTGAGAAAAATGCAAGCACATCTTTCACTTCCATGGTCATGCAGCATGCTGCAATCATCAAGCTGCTTTACTAAAAAATAACAGGAAAAATTTACATGTGGTGAAATGACACTGCAAACATGCTGACCTTGCACAAGCTGGAGACATGACAAGTAAATGTAGTTATGGTTGGATGGACAAAGTGCAAGGAAGTAATGAAGCTGCCAGTGCACACAAGGCTCATGATAAAAATATTATTAAGTGCTGTCCAAGACACCAACAGCAATACTTTTCCACCTTTCTCAGCACCCGGCATACCACCCAAGTTGCAGTAACTATGACATTGCTTACCCAGGAGCAATGCTCGCCTGCATACAAGATTCGTGAAGACGTTGCGACGCGTATCAGTAATAATAAGAGCTTTATATTTTCAGAACTCTTTAGGGAGACACGATTTTGCAAAGCCATATAACTTGAGCCTATACTGAGCATGTCCATCAATGAGCTGCACGCACCAGCCCATTCCTTTGCCATGTTCAAACACAAACATAAAGGTAGAGGCAGGTATCAATATATCTCATTTAACTGAGAGTCAGCATAAGCAAACGATACCAAAACAATGTTCTCGCTCAGTACAAAACTCGCACGCACACTCCCCATCACATTAAGATCAATACAAGGCACTGGCGCACACCAACAGTGATCACTCACATTTCAGGCACCGATTCACACTCTTTTGACAAATAAGTGCGATCTCACACTTGCACAGCTCGCGGGACTATCAAATTGCAGGTTTTCTCGCAATTTCCGCACAGATTTTCAGTCATAACATAACACCGTGACCCTCTTAAAAACAAAGTCCTGTGTGCAGGCTCTATTCACGATTGATTGTTTGGGTTTGCATGGATTAGAGCGCTTTCGACCAGAAATAATCATTTGCAGCGCTATGGGATGAAGGAAAGTGGTTAACGGTGGGGCAGACGTGCATGCGCCTGGGGGGCCAAACACCGAGTTTTGATTCGCGCATGTGCGCTGGGTACCCGGTCGGGGGTCCTCCTTCCCACGGAGCTCCCCGCCCACTCGCAGCTGATGCATGCAGCCTGCCCCGGACAAGCGGGGTGTCGCGAGGATGTAGGATGAAGCAAGGCAGGATAAGAGGGACGCATGTCTATTCATGAATCACGTTTTGCGCTAGATGATATGAGTAGTTGATCATGATTGCTAGTTATTGCAGATATGACATTTGTAATCGAACAATGAAGGAGTAACGCCATAATTGAGTATTTGAACACAAGTACACATCCGAAACTCATTAATATCCAAGAACACAATGGGAAAGGCAAAAAATACGAGCACAGTATTTGGCTCAGCCGTTACAGCGGTGTTCGGTATTAAGCAGCATATTTACTGCATAGAGAAGTTGTATCATCGAGAGCGGTCTTTTTCACTTAAGAGTGCAAAGACAGTCACAACTTACAGGTGAGCTTATTTCATCATAACTGATGCCTGCTCCAATGCCTTCAAATTTGAATCATGAAAGGGTGGGTCACGACCTTCCTGTCTCTTCCCTGCTCTTACGCCCGTCCGTGCTCCATTCATTTCAGAAAGCTCACATGACCGTTCAAATATACTGAGCAAAACAGCACCCTCCCACTCTCCCTCCCCCTCCACTCATTTTCCTCCGCGACCCCACAACAGCTACGCAGACCGCAGACCAAACGCGTCTTCTGCGTTTCATTACCCCGCCCCTCGCAGCTCCCGCCCCAGGGCATGGAAACCGAGCCGCCGCGCCAGCCGTTTGCCCTGCAGTCAGCTGGCGCCAGCCGCGTGTGGCCGCGGAGACGGCAGTTCCAATAGCCGTGCCCGCTGGGGTTGGAGGCGTGCCGCGCGTCTCTCTTACCTCGCCTTGGCCTTGTGTGTGGGGGCCCGGCAGCTCCTGGAGGAGCGGGGGAGGAGGTCCGTGGAGGTATCGGAGGTGTGCGGAAATATGAGTGGTGTGTTTGTGTAGCGTGTCTGTGTGCACAAGACCAACCGGACACGGTGCGCACGCGCGTGCGGTTGGCGTCCGTTGATCTCCAATGCCCCTGACGGTGGGACGCGGACTAGGACCTGCACGTCTGACACAGCTACAGCTCCCCGGCGTCTGGGCGGCGGAGAAACAGGTGAGACACCTCATCTGCGGCATGCGGGGCTTTGGGGACGATGAGCAGGGGTGCACGTGGGCAGGGTAGGACCCTAGCACAATGGGATTCTTAAGTGCTTCACCTTTTTTAGAAGAATAAAAATCTCCACCGCGAGCGTTTATGCGCAGTACGAAACGGGCACAACCAGCTCGCGTTAGCAGGATTGCCCAACTTGGAAATCATATAACCCAAACAACATCTTTAGCACCAAAAATGATGAGCAGGCGAATCAGCATTATTCTTTGTCGTTTTCGATCATTGCTACTCACAATGCTCGCATAAGCAACCCCTATCATCTTCATAGAAATTGTCGTCTGACAATATAATTTCGGCAACAAACCAGTAATGTGTTTTTAACACGCAGGCAGCAACGGTACGGTACACGGTTCGGTACGGTACACATACGTCTATTAGCGTAGTGCACCTCACACACTAGTCCGGATAACACATCGTGCTGACAGTGTCGGTGGAGCTGCAAGACTTCAGTCCGATGAATAACACCCATGCATTGCCGTGAGATGTTACTATCATGTGCGGACGGACTGCAGTAGCGCCCTCTTCAAGTAGTGCACCTCTTGCATAATTGGAATTGGCGAGACCTAAAACGGCTTCGACATCCAGACATAGTCTACCGAGATAATATGCCAGTAGAAATCCTAAGGAAACGGACCACGCCGCGGAATTCGAAGGACTGAAGCAAAGCCAGCGTGTTCGGTACGGCACATATACGTCCATTACCGTATATTGTGCTGTACCGGAACATCCAAACCGTACCAAACTGACATCCAAAGACATGCTCTACTGAGAGAATATGCTAACAACAATGCCAAAGTAATAAGCCAAGCCCCGGGAAACCGAAGGCCGAAGTAAATCCCACGTTTTCAGTACGGTACATGTGCTGTAATTGGCGCAGTGCACCGCATACACGGGTCCGGATAATGCAATTCACACTTGCTAGAAATAAATACGTCGTGCGGACAATGTCGGTTCAGTTACAACACTTCGGTTCAATGAATAAAACCCATGCATTGTCGTGAGATGTTGCCATCATGTGCGGACGAACTGCAGTAGCACCCTCTTAAAGTAGTGCACCTCTTGTATAATACCGATTGGCGAGACCTAAAAACCGCTCTGATGTGCAAAGACATACCCTGCCGAGATAATATGCCGACACGAACCCCAAGGAAAGAAGCCAACCCTGGAAAGCGAGGACCGAAGGAAAGGCAACGCTTTCGGTACGGTACATATACGTTTATTCGTACGGGGCACCTGAAACAAGAGTCCTTATCATGCCATTCACACTAAGTAGAAATAAACACATTGTGCCGACAATGTCGGTTGAGCTGCAATACTTTGGTTCCATGAATAAGACCTCATGCGCTGTCGTGAGATGTCACCATCAGTGAGCGGATGGACTGCAGTAGCACCTTAAAGTAGTGCACCTTTTTATAACTCCAATCGGCGAGACCTAAAAACCGCTTTGACATCCAAAGATATACTCTACCGAAATATTGTGTCAACAGCAATTCCAAGGTAGGGGGGGGCGGACCAAGCCCCGGAAACCGAAGGCCGAAGCGAGACCAACGTTTTCGGTACGTTACATACATGTTTATAAGCGCAGCGCACCTTATACATGAGAGTACTATCTCTGTAGAGAATGTTCTTGGATGCCAGAGGCGCTTTCAGGTTTCGCCAACTGGCATCACGCAAGAGGTACACTACTTTAAGGGGCTGCTTCTATCGGTCAGTCCGCGCAACATGATGGTGATATCTCACGGCAATGCTGAGTCTTGTTCATTGAACCGAGTACGACATTGTCGCCACGACGTGTTTACTTCTAGTAAGTGTGAATCGAACTATAAGGACTGGTGTTCTCAAGTGCTGGGCGCCAATAAACGTATATGTGCCGTACCGAAACGCCGACTTTGCTTCGTTTTCGGTTTGCGTGGCTTGGCCTATTTACTTTGGGGTTGCTGTCGGCATATTATCTCGGTGGAGCCTGTATTTGGATGTCAGAGCGGTTTTTAGGCCTCGCCAATTGGAATTATGTTAAGAGGTGTCACTACTTGAAGAGGGTGCTACTGCAGTTCGTCGCACATGATGTTAACAATCTCACGGCAAAGCATGAGCCTTATTCATGGACTGAAGTTATGCAGTTCCACCGACATTGTCAGCACGGTAGTGTTAAGTTCCAATAAGTGTGAATCGCATTATCCGGACATCGTATGTGAGGTGCGCTACGCTAATAGACGTATATGTACCGTACCGAAAACGCTTGGCCTTGCTCAGTCTTATTTTCCCGGGGCTTGGTTCCGTTTCTTTAGGATTGCTGTTGGCCTATTATCTCGGCAGAGTATATCTCTGGATGTCAGAGCGATTTCAGGCCTCGCTCGTTGGAATTGTACAAGAGGTGCACTACTTTAAGAGGGTGCTACGACAGTTCCCTCCGCACGACATGGTGGCGGCATCTCACGGCAACGGAGTATTCATATTAATTGAACCCAAGTGTTATAGCTTAAGCGACATTGTCCGTCACGATCTGTTTGGTTCTAATGAGTGCGAATCGCATTATCCGGACTCGTGTATGAGGGTGTACTAATAGACGTTAATGTACCGCGCCGAAAACGTTGGCTTGGCTTCAGTGTTGAGTTCCCGTGACTTGGTCCGTTTTTTTTAATATCTGCTGGAAATGCTTCGGTTCAAACCGACATTGTTGGCTCTTTTTCTGTGTTGTCCGTTTGGAAATGTCAATTTAAGTTTCACAACTGGAAATGAATTAGGAGTGCAATAATAAAGTCAAAAGTAGAAAGAAGTGCAATGATAAGGTAAGAGTGTAGGAGCCTTTCTGGTCCTGCGCGCGATGAGCCGTAAGTTATCAAATATTTGATAAAAGTTTTCAAAATTATGTTACGCCACGAAGGCTCAGCGCACCAACAGATAATTCGAGACACGAATGTGCAGAACTGGGATACTATTCTCGGTTTCTCGTGTCCGCGATTTGGTGCTTATATTGCCCTTTAAGTATGTGTTATAAATCGTCTGCTGTCTGCATGTTAAAAAATCACATTACTGGTTTGTTTGCCGAAATTATAATAGTGTCAGATGGTAATTTCTTGAAGATGATAGGCGCTCGTGCGAGCATTGTGAGTAGCAATGGTCGAAACGACGAAATAAATAATGTCCAATTGCTTACGCATCATTTTTGGTGCTAAAGATGTTGTTTAGGTTTTATGATTTCCAAGTTGGGCAATTCTGCTAACGCGAGCTGGTTGTGCCCATTTCGTTGCTGCGCGTAAAACGCTCGCGGTGGAGATTTTTCTTCTTCTAAAAAGGTGAAGTACTTGAAGAATTCCGCACAAATGGGCGAGGGCTACTTCACTCGCGAGGGATGCGAGAATCAGACGTGCGGCGTCGGCGTTCACTAACCTATCATAACGACTCAGACATGCGCGTGATCGCCCTCGCTGTCAGAAGTGTGGACACGGCAGGGACTAAACGGCAGGGACTGATCGACCAACGTCATGTGTAGTATGCGCCATGCTTACGAGGCGTGCGCAACGTACATACGCACACATGCCATCAGCAACATGTAAGGAAATCCTGACGTCAAGATCCGCATATTATGTGCTTGGCATGTATCGGTTTAATACTTGCCGTTCCAATGTCATTGCATAAATTTAGCACTTAGGTCGCCCTGTGTGACAGCCATCCCAGGGCCCCCGTTCTTGATGGGGAAATGCTTCCAGATGCTCCGCCTTTTCAGGTAACAACCTGTGACGTTCCCACAGCTACGTCATCTACGCCACGGGGAACGCTTTAAGTAGCTCCTAAACATGGCGGCTGGTAAATCAGCGGTGCAGGGTATACATTGGTACCTAATGTTGGAAGAAATCATTGCACGTCATTCGTCATGTGTAATGGCGGAACATCGTATATAATCGTAAAACAGGTAGATTGATGCTCCTACCTTCGAATTTTAATAACTAC
>NW_023597034.1:24924005-24984632 GCF_011947565.3 Pollicipes pollicipes
CTTATTTACCTTTCACATGATGACGGTCGTGTTACACGGTTACACTGTCCCGGCGTCTCCGCCGCTCCCCTGGCCACCCCTTACGCGAAGCTCGGTACACCCAGTCCCGCATGGCGAGGGGTTGTATGCGCCCACGTTCGTACGCACCACGCATCACACATATTTGGACGGCTCGCGTGCGCACTGTCAATGCTTGGAGATTCCTCTGGCGTCAAAGATTCAACTTCACAACCATCTTTGCCGCCGTCGACATCGACTCAGACTTTCTTGTCCAGCGACGCCGACACGGCCCTGGGGTGTTCGAAGGTGCCCATGAACAATATGATTTCCTGCGAGTGATCGTAGATGACGTACATGAAGGGGTGGTTACAGATGAACGCCGGAGGCTCCGCAGGCCGAGCGCTGCGGAAGAGGAATAATGCCGTGGCCGCTGCCGCCTCTGCGCCCTCTTCGTTGATCTCCAGGAAGGACTTGTGTAGCGCTTTCTTGAGCGCCAGGTTGCCCGAGTCCGAGAAGCCGTTCAGGTTGACGGCCGACGCGTTGAAAAGGTTATCAAAGCCCAGGGCGCTCAGTTTCTGAAACACGTGGCGGACACGTGGTGAACACCCTGCCGTTGGACACGAACAGGCGGTAGCACACAAGCTTAATCATGCGATCCGTCAAGCGGAACCGTCTGTTCCGATTAGGAAATTGTGATTGAGTTACACAGTTTTAGTTTAAGATTCAGGCCGTGGCTCCAGGTCGCATGGTATGCCCATGAGAAGCCCCATTCTTTGATGACTGCGGGACGGTCTGCATCAGCCCCGCAGTCATACATCCCACACGAGTCCCTTCGGCCACCAGCATGGGGCTGGCCTGCCCCGCTCCGGCCTCTGACCTCCTTCATCTTGTAGCTCTCTTCGATGCGGAACTTGGGGATCTGCACATCAATATCGACGGGCCACATCATCTCCATGTTCGAACGCAGCGTCTCGGCCGTTAGCCGAGACACAGTCGTGTCTAGTGCGCCCTCTATGAACGGCGGCAGCAGGATAAACATGGTGATCTCTCCGCCCTGGTACGGAAGCTCCAGGATTTGCGCCTGCAGGTCCTCCGACACGCCTGGTGGCAAAACAGCGGCAGATAAAATCGCCGGCTATCAGTTCCTTAAGTGGGGGTCTGGCTATAGTTATGAACATGTAGTATTTGTCCAGTGCAGTTTTGAGGCACGTCAAGACATAATCAATTATCTGATTTAAGTCGTCGACAGGTTGAAAAGACATACCTGACCTGAAAGACTTGCCCCACCCAAACAAAATTATATTTGATAGCACTTTAGAGGTACCAGGCTCACCACTGCACCCAACCAAAACTCGTGCACAAGCTGTGCAGATTGTTGGAGGCATTGAGTCCACGAAACCAGAGACACGGCTTGTAATAAGAACAGGATAATTTAAACTAAATGATTAATTAACGGACAAGAATAGATCGCGCATATTTTACGACACATTAAATGAACGCTGGCTACCCGGAGGGATGTATCTTGGGCCCAGCATATTTTCTACCTAGAAGGACCAACAGACAAGACGGAAAAGAGCTCTGTTCTACTCTGACCACAAATCACTGCATGCATCAAATGGTACGCAACACGTAAAAACGTGCAGAAATGTATTCAACATTACATATCTCACTGGAAAGTAGCGTCAACCTTTGCCATAACTTTCACTTCATCCGAAACCGTTTGCCGCACATCTAGTAACAACGCTCAAAACCTCTAGCGGACCATGACATTCGCAAGACAAAAGATCTTCCTCACGGAGGGGCACAAATATCTTGGACTCATTTTGTATCAAGGCCTCACATCCCCTAACCGTGTCGACGAACTAGTCCGTAATGCTAATACCGTTCACAGCTCGCTGTGCTCTGTTGCATCCCAGTTCCGATGACCTATTTTGGAAAAACGTATGTGACCTACACCCTTGTTTCGTGTGCAATAGCCTTGAGGAAAGTAGCAAGCTGGTAAGTCAGTGCGAGCGTACCTCGGCTGTTTCCAGTGCAGGCACGACAATTGCAAGTTGAGCCATGCGCTTCTTTGCCTCCCATTTTGTAGTAAAGGGCCAGGGTTGCGGATTACAGTGTGATATTATAGCGGGTTATTATGTCATTGCGCTAAAAGGTTTTAATGTTTGCAGGTTCCTGCGCATAAACACCTTCACAATAAAGGACAAATATCTCAAGATAGACATCAAATATACAAGACATGAGGTTCTTGAGTAGTGTCTACTGAAGCATTTAGCGTTCATTTACCGTAGTTGAAATGTGCCTTCTGCTTCATCATCTTGACGAAGGTGACCTCAGATCTAGATGCGTAGAAGAGTTCCTGCTTGGTTTTGCTTGGCTTGAACTGCGATTGCCACGTGCCCTTGAAGTACGCCGCATTTGCCTGCGAAGTGTAAGGTGTAAACAGTTGGGCAGAAGGAAGATAATCAGGCCATTCGATAACGACCAGAATCCCGTCACGTTTATGCGTCGTGACACAACGTTACGTTATCATAGCCCGTGACTGATTAAGAAACATACCGCTTAAGCCGCTCGAACAGGTACTGTGCGTGAAATTCGCAAAAGACTAATTATCATTCTCCACGCGTCTGGAGTCCATGCGAACTCTTCACAACATGAGCTCAGTTTTCATGCTTATCGACTGAAAGATGCTCCCACATCTTAGTCACACCAACCGCTCCCACCATTTCCAAAAGTATTCTTACCATCGTCAAATAAATATTTCACATTTGAAGATGTTGGAGCTAACACCAGATATGATGGAATAACCGCGCTTTTATCTCGTAGTACACTGTTAAGTGGAAATGACTGCTCTCGACACCCCAACTGTTCTGTGTAAAAGTATGCCCCTCATCAGGTCATTTTTTATTGTGTCTTTGCACAGTGCAACAGTGATTAAAAGCCGATTAACGGCTATTTTATTTGTAAATCGTGTTCACGAACACCAGATATGAACGACTCGACTCGTTATATTCTTATGGGCCTTAGTCGTCGCATGGCTAAGAAAATGGCAGGATTTGAATAACGTTATTATGTCGTCATAGATGCCTTTGTGACCTTGACATAATCACCCCGAAATAGTCTGCGTATCTTCGCGGGCGTGTAGCTCTAGAACTACGAATTTAGATCTTAGGAAGGGCAGGGCTGTGACCTGCACCGAATTATCTTCAAAACGGCTATTTCATTTCGAAACCCCATACAAAGTGTAACACTCCCTTTCATCGTGGCATATAACATCACTGTCGTCGTATGCGACTAACTGACTCCCAACCCAGCTCGTTGTACTTATAGATACTGAGTCGGCTGTCCTTTCTCAAATACCGGCCAAAAACCAAGGGTTGCGATCCGGGCGGCCTCTTCAGCCACGTGACCTGCACGTCAACACCGCAGTTCAGAGTAAACGACCACCGGGGTTTTTCCAAAGCGGCGGCGGTCAGAGTGGCGTACCAAACATACAAACCCACACATCAACGTCGTTCTGCCAGGACAGGCCAGGCCAGGCCAGGCAGGACAGGACAGGAAAGGACAGGACAGAACGGGCGGGGCAGAGCAAGGTGGGACAGGGCACGGCACGGCACGGCACGTCACGACACGGCAGGACAGGGCAGCATACGGATAGAATAGAGTGGGTGAGTGCGTGATGTGACGAACGAAGCAAGCAAACACTGCAACGAACCGAAAACTTGAAAAGCCACCTTGTGGATGAATTTTGAGCATTCACATACATCATCGAAACATGGAGTATCGAGAGTGAAAAGGCCTTGCCGTCCTGAGTCAGTGCCACTTCTGAGTCGCCGCGCAACATCGACTTCCGCGCCGCCAGGATTACGCTTTTCAATCCCTGATTTTGTGAGAAGTCCGCTCCCAACTGTGAATGCTTTGCTTAAACTCGGCAACAGTTAATAATGTACCGTTCTGTTTGTATCATGTCGTCCAGATCCATTATGGGGGACTGGTACTATTTTCCTGGTCACATGACTGCTGCACTAAATCAAATGCCCCCACATCTAAGTTTCTGTGACCCTTTAAACTCAGTCCACTGCTTCAACTCATTTCTTATTCCTAGACACATAAGTTTGTTTTTGCTCAACCGCGCTTAACCCAATTGGTCTTAATACGCACTCCGGTAGCCGGCTGATTCCACGCGCTCTGGTGGGGGCTCAGTTGGGCACCGCAGAGATCTAAAAAACTGACAGCGGTAGAGACACTAAATTTACGGAGTACATTAGCCTTATGCGAACTCACTTGTGCGAAAAGTTCCTATGTCCTAAAAGTTCCTAGGTCCACAAGTAGCATGAAATCAAATAAGGTCAGATTCAAGATCAGTTTTCAAAGTGCTCCCAGACCTCCACATACAACGCCTTGGACCTAGATACCTGTTCTCAGCATACGGTCACTGGTGTTTGTCCTGGGTCAGTGACCCTTTAAGTCATATTGGCCAAAACACTGCAAAGCCTCTTTCAATTTTGAAATGGAATGAGAATCAAGAATGACGTTAGCGGTGCGTTCCTAAAAATGTCGCTCTGGGTCACTTCAGGTCAGTAGGTGTACTCTAACTAAAGAGTAATTGTACTTTTTCCCACAAGATGTTCATGGAAGATGTCGCTGTCGGTCCCGTTATCAAGACATTTAAATTATTCGACAGGGGCAACCCCATATACAGTCTCCAACACAAAAGCGGGTTCGTTTCAACCTCGGTCTGACCTTCATATCTGACCCAAGGTGCGTAAGTTACGTAACGTAAGTTGCATTCTATAATGCATTTTCATTCACAAGCTTAGCTCACAGATAAAAAATTTCAAATATGTGCCTGTTTACAGCTCTTTTTTAAATCGATGCGAAGAGTGTGACTGTATGTATTCAATAGGGCTGCTAAAGAGCATTAGATTCCATACGTCGCCACTTGCCCGATTAGTCCATCCATTGTGTTTGGTCACCACACGACAGCGTCTCATCTAACGCGGGCTGGACCTTCCGCAACAGCGATTTGCAAAGATTCGGCGACAAATTTAAGATGCGTTAGTCGTGCCGGTTGCGGATAGCTGGTGCACACAATGTCATTGTGGAAGTATTGCGGAAGCAATATCGGCATGCTATGGAATTCGCTAATCGGCCGACACGACCATTTTTCCATTAGTTTCTGTGGCCTGACCAAGGCCATACAGATACTAAGGAAGAATAGCCCTAGTCTCCGTAGATGCGGAGCCTGACTGGGGTCTGAGCCTGAACGCTCGTAGCATGATGGCTAGCATAAGGTGGCCGTTTAGATAAGTTGTAAGCGCACGTGAAGAGAAAGCCTGTGTACTTAAGATGGCGCTGCTCTACGAGTGTCATCTGCAAGCATAACATGCGAATTTGATAGTTGAGGTCAAGCTTTATGTGGAGCATTCGGCCCAGAGCACACCCAAAACAGTTCAAACACAATTACATTTATTCCAGCAACCGTATCATTCATTCGGTTCAGACCATACGACAGCATCTCAGTTCACGCAAGTCGCGCAACAGTGATTTTTTTTAAAAATCCGTATGATTGAATTCTCCTTTGGGCTTGCGCTGTGGGTGCAGCCCCATGTGTATGCAATGCCACTTTCGGATCACCAAGGCCGTACATGGCCGAGGTAAAACCGGCCGACGATTCTTGCTGCGTCTTGACTTGGTACACTTTTAGCCTCTCAGTCCATTGCATTTTTTTTAAAGGTTCGGCTGAATATCAGTTCGCAAAGCATATGATCATGCTTAGCTTCATTTCTAACTTATCAGACTCTGAATCTATGTACCTATCAGTAATAATCTGCATGCTACGTTTCTGGTGAAAAGGTAGTCTGAAGTTCGGGCCTCCGGCCTACAACAGTTCACTTTGTAAACGCATTCGCTTTTCACTTCTGATTGCATTTCACCCGCTTAGCATGCCAACTGCAATTAACACATCACCATTCTTTCTTACTGACATTTCCGCATCCGGATCGCTCGCTATATGCACTTACCCTCAACAGTTTGTCCATCATCGATACGAGGGCAGCCGATGTCTTGGCCGCCCATCTCTGCAGCATTGCTGCATAAGCGTGTTTCATTTCCGCGCGATTTCGTTGAAATGGTTAACCGCAGAAGCCTGCAAAGCACATAATAATATTCGACGTCGGATTCCTTGCAGCTGACTGCCTCATGAGCCTGTCGCTAACAATCTGCTCTATCGATACGAAGAGGTCGATGTTGTGGCCGTCCTATTTTGTATAATTCTTGCGTGTACGCATTCCACTTTCATGCCATTCCGTTATCAGTGTCTTTATTATCTATACGTTCCGATGTTCCGGCTGTCCGACGTAAACAAGTGACGTCACTGCCGTGCATACAGCGGTGACAACCTGACTTATGGTAAAGCCCATGCACAGCAGTCCTCCGGGGAGCGCCATCGGCTGGCAACTTAAATCGCTCATCGGCTGACGCGATCTTGTGCGTTCAGGCCTCCACTAGACTGCGCAATGATATCTGCGCCTGGACGCCCTGCAGCGTGGTGGCAGCTTACGGCGGTCTTCGAAAAACACTTAGTCGCGCACGAGTAGCGCGACAGTGAGCATTTCACAGCGCTATTCGCTATTCGCCATCTTTGCCTAGCACCTTTTCATACGGCTATCAGTTGTAAGCATAACACACTTATTCGATTACGACATTCATTTCATCAGTCGACCCCCCGCCCCCCCCCCCCCCCCCTTCCCCAAAAGGCGGCACACACAACGCTGGCGGCCGGCTGCAGCAGCGACCTACAAAGCTAGGGCGTCCAGTGTAAAATGGTTGCAGTCGTGTGTGGCGTGGAGACCACGTGCACACTATGTCATTGTGGGAGCACTACCGGCCGGCCATATAAATATGTGTTCGGAGGACATGAACTGTTTTGCATTTCTGCATGCGGCCAGCCAGCCTGTAAAATCATATCAAGCGTGACGCGGACGCCGCAAACACTGATAATCGCGCGCGAAGAGTGAGGCTCTGTGCATTCCGCAGCGCTGCTTTAGGGATATCAGCGTCAAGTACAGCTCTCCTGTCTGATTAGGGTACACATTTTATTTGTTCGATCTCCCGCAGCATCCCACCCAAAGCTGGTGCGCAGCGAGGGTTTTCAAAGATGTGACATATATTTTAAAGTTTTTTTGTAAGCTGTGCGCGGCGAGAGTGAGCACGGGCACACGATGTCACTGTGGGAAATCGATCAGCCGGAAATGTATTTCGCTCATCGGCGAACGCGACACTTTTTCTTCAACCCCCTCTCGCCCTTAACGGCGCAATGTTCACTGCTGCGTGCCGGCCTGTGGCGCTATGGCTAGCAAAAGGCTGCCCGGGAAAAATTGTACCACGCGCAAAACGTTGGAATGCGTACGTTAGATACCGCAGCTGTATAGTTATTACCTGCCATTACAATGAACTTGTCCGATTAAGATATCCATTTTATTCGGTCGACCGCTCTTGGCGGAGTCTACAGTGTTCAGACAGGGACGCGACCCGAAAGCCAGCGGCCTCCTGTGTTGGCCGAAGCCCTCTGACAATGAAAGTAGAGATAAAAGTTGACGATGTGACTGCACAGCGCGATAATGGAATGCCCTTTGTCAGACGGGGCCCCGGGACCGAATGGGGGGCTCTTTATCCTATTCCAGTCACGGACCCGTTATGCCGAACTGTTGTCTCCATGCTAATTATGGAACACCTATGACTATAAGAACTTTTTGCATCAATGAGGGCCCTTGCGTCCACTTGGGAACAAATGGCCGGATCCGGGGGCCCCCGGCATCAGGTAGGCGACCAATGTATGATGCATCCCTGTCAGGGTTTCTGTTTTGGCCATGGGAGCCCTGCGCCACCGGTATCATAGCCAGCAGGAACCCCACACTGCAACCAAATGACCCTGAAGCCCCTGACCAAAAAATATAATGTACCCCCTATGGGTTTAATCATTGGGTCCCTTGCCCACTGAACGAAAGAAGTTTCCTTAATGTTCAAAGGGGTGGATCACAATGAAGTCCAAAATGAAAAAAAAAACATCACAAACGAGGTGTCCATCCTTGTTTAGAATAAGCATGTAAAACTCATTGCATAAAACAGTTTTGGGCCTGTGTGCTCACAACCTTAAGAGCAAGAACACCAATGGCCGGGGTTGCAGCTTCCATGAGACCAGGACGGCGTTGGCTATTGCGGCCAACACCGGGTGGCAAGCGCCTGGCGCCCGAGAACAGCCATCGTGAAATAATGCTGCCGAAAGTCTTAAAACCAATCCGTACCGTTCAGAAATTGAACTACGGCGTATATCCCAGTTGAATGATTTTGAGCTCTGATGACACATACAGCGGCAGCAGCACGAAAATAGAGATTCTGCCTTTGGTTGTTTACTTCTACCATAAAAACCTTGAAACGCTTCGCTGAATGAATGCTTATCCGTCTATGTCATAAATCTAAAAATTGCACAGGTGAAGTAGACTCCTGGAACATCCTCCAAGCGCTCCAATTGACATCATAAAGCGTTCAAAGGTACTTCCTTCAGAAATGTTGCGCTTTCGTCGTCTGCCCGTTGGCCACCGCCCAATGTTAGACACGAGACCGACGCGGCACGGCCTCCGGAGACTGCAACGCTGGGCACTAGGGGTGCTTGTTTATGTCAGATTTACGAGCGCGCATGGCCAAAACCAGGTTAGGCAATTCTTGCCCTAGTTGATCCTGAACAAAGTTGAGCATTCTGAGACCAAAACAGGTTTATTTGACCGCAAATATACGACTTTAGTTAAATCTAAGACCTACGTTTACGATGTCCCTATACAACCCTGTCCCTGTAAAGTCCTGTAGGTACAGCCACTGAGTGCCACTGGCTTGGAAAGGGTTCACTGAAGCATTGTAAAGTGAATGGCACCGGTGTATTGTTTTCAGCTTATTGACGTCAAAATACAAACAGCATTGTATCTATTGGTGACTTCTGCTTTTTAAAAAGGGCAGGACTCTGCCCGAAATGAAATGGGCCGTACCCGATGACTTCTTTTCTTGGGTTAAAGCCTTTACCCAGGGAGAGAGCTTGGTCATCCCTGTGTCCCACCCACCCCCCCACCCCCCAATTACCAAGACTCTGGCTGGCTCGTCCCTGCGCTGGTATGCTCATTGGGCACCGGACATGTGAACGTAAGTATCACTGTATGAAAACTGAAAGGCCATCTCAAGTAGCTCTTGTAGCTCTTTTGTGCAATTGCACAAAGTGCAACAACAAATACACTTGAGCAAAAAAAGGTGCAATTGGGTGATATGGAGTTCCCGTCCATGGAGCCCGCGTTTGACCTTAAAGGGTGACCTTGAGAGCTCAGGACTTTTTGACGGACGCTAGCTCTTTTTGTGGTAATTGTTCTGATCTTTGTAAGTTAAAAATCGGCCGGTAATTTTTGGTTGATATGAAGCTGAAGCTGAAGTTGATATGGCCTGAAATCCTCTAGTTTATAAGCTACACGCCCACAAAAATGCGCAGGCTATTTCGTACACGCTATTTGAAGGTCATGCAGGCATGCATAAGCCATAGAAGCACAATTTAAAGGAACATTTCACAGCTGAAGATCTTGAAGCAAGTATCAGATATGATCAAACAAACCCACTTAAACTGTTGGCATGCATCTTAAGTGGAAAAGACTTCTCTAGACAGCACCGTTTTCTGTTTCGTGAAGATATTTCTCAATGCGTCATGATTTGATTACCTTGCGTACCTTGCACGACAATGGTTGAAAGCCAAATGACGGCTGCTATATCTGGAAGTCACGCTCACGAACACTCACGAAATACATATGAACGCCTCGACAATTGTATTTTTGGCTTTGCTCGCCGCTAGGCTTATAGACTGGCAGAATTTGAGTGGCGTTATTATGACGTGATGAAGGCCGAGGTGACGTTGAAATACTCTCCCCCATATACTTTTCCCCATTTTCGCGGGCGTATTGCTCAGAAACTAGTGGGGCTTAGGTCTTAAAAAAGAGAGGATCGTGAACAGCACCGATAGGTCTTCAAGATAGCTTTTTTAGTTCAAAACCTCGTATAAACGTGAAACACCCCCCTTCAACTCCTATCATTCCATTGGCCATGTGACGTTCAAGACCGAGACAAAGATAATCGTCGAGCCGTTCACATTTTGCGTTTGTGCTGACCATTTCCAGACGTAATGGGCGTAAATTGGCTCTCAATCGACGTTGAGCGGGGTGTGCAAGTTTCAATAACGAAGTAGGTTTTGTGCTACACAATAAGTTGAACATGGGCGCCGGGGTCTCAGATAAGGAATTGTCACTGGGGGGGGGGGAGGGGCAATCCAAAAAATCATCATAGCCTCCATCCCTCATTAAGCAAACCTCTCAGTCGATTTCGCTGATTTTTAAGATGGCACCAACCGGAAAATCAATGCAACAACTGTGGGTGGAGCTTTTCCAAAAATGTTGCTGGGGCCCAGGCCCCGCCAAAAGCATAACAGGAGATTCCGTCCCTAGAAGAGTCGTCCAGATCAATGATGAAGTAAAATAACTTCGAAGCTATCTCCATTTCAGGTTATTTTATCCGGAACTGTCAGCTGAACACAAACGAGACATGTTTGCTGAGTTTCAATTATCTCCATGGTGTACAGTTGTTCTACTTCTTCCGCAAACACTGGAGAACCGCTATAAGTTTTCGTCACGTAGAAATCGATCCGAATACAATGAAAGCCTGCACGACACATCTCACTTAACTCATTTTCAGCAATGCGGCTTCACGTCTTGACGTAAATGCATGGTAATGGATGAATGCAGCCTTGGGACATCGGACGCCAATGCCATCTTACTCAGGTTCCGAAGCTTCTAGGAAAAAGATGGATGTCGTGAATCAGGTTTAGATATTTCCAAGCTGTTTTACAACCTCACTGCAACTGACTCATGACATGTTTGAACTCGCTTCCTTAATGATTAAACAACAGGCAGTTTTACCCAGGACGGTTTGTTATATGCACATCCTGTGTCATGCACATGACAGTGCATCATAACATTTGAACTGTTGACAATTGGATGACAATCAAGCAAATCACGCCAAGAGTGGCATCAAAGCTGGAAACATTCAAAAGAAAAGTCAAAAGTAGGTCATTCACATGTATTGCAGGCGGCCATGGTCAGACTGGAACCAAGCAGCTTCTATGATGCCACAGTTCGCTGACACGCGTGCTCCCAACGTGACCCAGTACACTTTACAGCGATCCCTCGGAGCGGAAGAACCTCTTGGCAAATTCATGCTGCTTGTATTTCTCCGGGTCCGGCTGACGGTTGCGCCTGTCTTCATTTGCCAGGAAGGCCGCCACCGCCGGACGCGGTCAAACCTCGTGGTGCCCAAGCAGTTGGCACTGATGACAAGTCGGTCGTTCACCGTTGACAGACGCATGCCCAGACGATGGCAGCTGCGCACAGTGTTGTAGTGCGACGCGGCACGCTCGGTGCCCATGCTGTGCGGAGTGACGCAGAGGAGCGACGACAAGAGTTGCTTGCAGACGCCTTTGGCGTTTTTCGTCATCGCCATCAGCTTGCCTCTCATGCCAGGATGCCGGTCTCTGGCGTCGCTCATCTTGCGCCACTGGTCACAGGCATCTCTTGTGAACTGGGCCACGCTCTCTCTGCCAAACAGCCCGGATGCCAAGTTGCGACCGGCAGCGATGAACTGTTTCGCTGACCTGGACTCAATCATAGCGACCACGTCCTGCACAACTTGCTCATGCTCGACATCGAGCATGTCGCCAAGGAAGTTCGTCGCGGCCTGGTCGATCTCATCACGCACAGCTTCAAGTGTTCTCTTCATCAAAACGAGGCTGTTGTGTGCTAAAACGGCTGGTTCGCCTGCAGCTGGGACGAACTTTTCCTCCTGTCCACCGGACAGAGGCTCCTCTTTTACTAACTCAAGCTGCAGCAGCACAGCATTGCGGGCCTCCAGCCCATCTGCTAACACGAGGTCCCCGCTTTGAAATTTGTCTGCATGTGGCAGAAAATTCCGCAGATGTCGGCTATGACGCTCGTCACACGGACTGCGGTGTGGGCCGCGGCCGCCCGCGGGCCATTTCCTGATAAAGCCCTCAGCTTCAGGCTTCTCTTTCTTGCTGCATTTCGCTGTTGTCTACTGCGATACTTCTCTACAGGCCACTAGGTTCGTCAGGACAGCGTTGACTGACGACAGCAGGTGCTCGGCGAAAGGGACCTCGACGTGCTAGGGGAGAGTGACCACCTTCTCGCTGTTCTCGCGAAGCATTTTGTTCCTGGACTTCGATGTTCGGAATTGCGTTATTAAAGCACACAGGCCCGTCTTCCAGTGCAGGATCTCCGATACCGTCTTCTCCACACTCGAGAGAGCTGGGTCACCCTTGTGACACACGCACCAGGTGGTGACCAGGTCACGTCCCAGCAGGTCATTGAGCCTTTTCCAGAGACCACTGCTGCGACCCGTGTTGGCGCTCTCTCCGTCCGTGGTCAAGCCAACCAGCTTGTCGAGAGGCAGATCCAGCCCTTCAACAGCGGTTTTGACCGCCTCTAGTAGACCTTCTGTGCCATCTCCTTCCGGTTGCACCACGCTTACAATGTAGGTCTGCAGCTCAGCGTCAGCATCGCTCACTCTGGCAGTGACGAATTTGTTGTCTTGCTGCTAACGGTCCATACTTCCCTCGCCCTGTAGGCTATACAAAACTTCAGCGGCCATCTTGGCGCCGGTCTTTGCCCGCTCTAACTTGGCGACGACGCTGAGCATCTCCTGGTACATATCCGGATATCTGAAGTAAGGAGCTGCAGGAGGTGGCTCTGTTGGGTACAGGTCCACTTCCCAACCACCCTCGCTTATAGCTGTCCAGACTCACTGCTCGTGCAGCGCTGCGAGTGAGTGGGCTGACCACGACCAAGCGGCCAGAGTCTTGTGCAGGCTATCGTTGTAAACAGCAACGGCGAGATCCAGAAGCGTTTTGGTAACACCAGCGGCAGTTCTCTTGAGGATGGACGTCCACGAGTGTTGTGAGCTTCCGCTATTCCACTACTGCTCCAGGTTTTTTCGTATCCACAATAACAGCATGAGATTTTCCGTGCATGTGATCTACCACGCCCATCAGTTTCTCCTTGCTATCCACTCTGACGCCGCTGGCTATGTAAACCCACCCGTTTACCGAAGCATTGGCTGCCACCACCTCGTGCTCTGCGCAGATGGTGCACACCATCACAGCCCGCTCCCTGCCGCTTATCTGCTGGTTTTCTTGCACAAGGCAGTCGAAGGCGTTCAATAACCACTGAACGTTCATTTTGGCTCCAATGTACCTCTTGTCAGCTGTCGCACTGCTCTGGCTCGTTTCCGCTGGAGTGGCAGGGTGCGTCTCCGAAGCAGTAGGGTAGATCGTCGAAGCAGCGAGGAGCGCTCCAGAAGAGGCGGGTTGGGTATACCGGGTGGAATCTGGGAGCAGGGAAGTTGCAAGGACTGGAACTGACCAACGAAGAGGAGGGAATTCTCACCAAAGGGCACAAGGATAGTAAGACCGACATTTTCTGACTGCATGTATCAAGTTACCAGCTTTTGGTTTCTGATATTATTTTCGGAGATATCATGGCAGTGGCAGTAATGCAAATACTGAGCAAGTGGTTTCCTCCTTTGTGGGGAGTTTGAGGTCCAATCGTGTGTCGCGTCGTGTTTAGACAAACATCCTGATAAGATAGCACGACAACGCTCGTATACATTCTACATAAGCGTCAGGTTTTCAGGGCATAAATATCTCGCCGCGGGTCATTTACACCAGGGTTATCACCAAACGAGTCACTGAACATGATAACGCGTTTCGCACGCTATCTTCAGTCTTAGATCAATGGGATATGTTTCGCGCTGTATTAATTCAAAAGGTGCATTTTATGGCAGCTTACAGTAAAATGACGCGAAGCGCACCTTTGTGAGCTATTTACTGTCCTGCAATGCACCTAACATCAGTGAGATGCAAACTAAAAATGCAGCCCTCTCAAGCTTCAACAGGTCAGAGTTAAATTCATGCAGCCTGCTGCTGTTGATATATAACCAACAGCATGCCCCCAAAATTTACCTCCATCATGTCGTCAGAGGACCGCGACCTTAGGTTAGGCCACGACCCAACGATGTGGGTACATGTAAAACACAGCCTGTTCGTCCATAATTGGCAGTTTGTTAGACTGCAAGGCAAAAATGCACGCTTGATTCTAATTCTCGGTCAAAATAGCCTTTACTGACATCGAAGATCAAATAAGGGTCACCACGAGTCTTCCGAGGTCAGTGACCTGGTTTAACCTCAGGTGTGCGCGAAATATCTTTTGGTCGTAAATGGGCCGTTGTGGTACATAAGGACAATGTTAAAAAGCAAACAAAGACATTAAATTAGATGCTAGATGAACATAAGAACTTCCCTCATGCATGCCGTGGGCAGCAAAAGTAGCACTGGGGACCGGAGGTCGTACAAGTGCAAGACAGGTAAAATGCATCTATTGACCTCTCACAGTGATCCCTGGACGTGCTCTTACCTGAAAAACATTATGTTACAATGTCCTTGTTAAAACACTGAATTATTCGATTCTGAGCGTTTGAAATTCCGACCTCACTTGACTTCAATCTTGACCCTTGCGTCACCTAAAATGACACTAGGTGCTTTGTTACCTCCTCACCTTGGTGCTTTGTTACCTCGCATAGTCATACATGTAATTCAGCCACAAAAGTTTGGTCACGAGCAAAAAGAAAGAAAATATGTTGTCCTTGTCCATGTGGCCCATTTTGGAGTAATCATATACCTGACCTGACCCAAGTGAAGAGTTATGAATTGTTTCATTGTATCCCTCATAGCCTCAAGACTCAGTATTTACCGTTTAGCCTCAGTTTCCCCCGGCGAGAATATGACATGTGTTCATTTAATCCCACTCATGTATACTGATCTATTCGTGACCTGTGGTGACCTCAACATTGACCTGGGTAACAAGTACACGTGCTTTCGCCTTATACCGTCAATACTTTTCTGCAGGTGCCTTTTTTCCATGTCATCGATGGGGGCCGAGGTCACTGGGAAAGGGGGCGGAAATCCGCCCTTTCTCCGGCCGGGCGAAGGGCCATCTGAGGCCCGGCGGGGACGTGTTTGTTAATGATCACTGGAATCAAATCTCGGTAGCGCTTTGCTGCTGGTTCAGCTGATAATTTGATCGGGGACGTAACATTCACCCAGGAACAAATAATGGGTGGTGATCACATATCAGGAAAAATGGTTTACAACAAATGCTTTGATGGGTAGAAACGTAAAACAATAGAAACAAAATGTTGTCCTAACTAACCATGTTGTCCTTACTGACATATGACTGACCAAAAACACACGATACAATACACAAATCATTTTCAGCAAAGCAGACAACCAATAAGCGGCATCACTTGCTCACCCTGTTTCGGGAATCCAGAACACGCAGGTGAGAAAAATGCAAGCACATCTTTCACTTCCATGGTCATGCAGCATGCTGCAATCATCAAGCTGCTTTACTAAAAAATAACAGGAAAAATTTACATGTGGTGAAATGACACTGCAAACATGCTGACCTTGCACAAGCTGGAGACATGACAAGTAAATGTAGTTATGGTTGGATGGACAAAGTGCAAGGAAGTAATGAAGCTGCCAGTGCACACAAGGCTCATGATAAAAATATTATTAAGTGCTGTCCAAGACACCAACAGCAATACTTTTCCACCTTTCTCAGCACCCAGCATTCCACGCAAGTTGCAGTAACTATGACATTGCTTACTCAGGAGCAATGCTCGCCTGCATATAAGATTCGTGAAGACGTTGCGACGCGTATCAGTAATAATAAAAGCTTTATATTTTCAGAACTCTTTAGGGAGACACAATTTTGCAAAGCCATATAACTTGAGCCTATACTGAGCATGTCCATCAATGAGCTGCACGCACCAGCCCATTCCTTTGCCATGTTTAAACAAACATAAAGGTAGAAGCAGGTATTAATATATCCCATTTAACTGAGAGTCAGCATAAGCAAACGATACCAAAACAATGTTCTCCCTCAGAAGTACAAAACTCGCACGCACACTCCCCATCACATTAAGATCAATACAAGGCACTGGCGCACACCAACAGTGATCACTCACATTTCAGGCACCGATTCACACTCTTTTGACAAATAAGTGCGATCTCACACTTGCACAGCTCGCGGGACTATCAAATTGAAGGTTTCATCGCAATTTCCGCACAGATTTTCAGTCATAACACCGCATTTCACCGTGACCCTCTTAAAAACAAAGTCCTATGTGCAGGCTCTATTCACGATTGATTGTTTGGGTTTGCATGGATTAGAGCGCTTTCGACCAGAAATAATCATTTGCAGCGCTATGGGATGAAGGAAAGTGGTTAACGGTGGGGCAGACGTGCATGCGCCTGGGGGGCCAAACGCCGAGTTTTGACCCGCGCATGTGCGCTGGGTACCCGGTCGGGGGTCCTCCTTCCCACGGGGCTCCCCGCCCACTCGTAGCTGATGCATGCAGCCTGCCCCGGACAAGCGGGATGTCGCGAGGATGTAGGATGAAGCAAGACAGGGGATAAGAGGGACGCATGTCTATTCATGAATCACGTTTTGCGCTAGATGATGTAAGTAGTTGATCATGGTTGGTAGTTATTGCAGTAAGTTATTTTGCTAGTTTGCTAGTTATTGCAGTATTGCAGTGACATTTGTAATCGAACCATGAAAGAATAACGCCAAAATTGAATATTTGAACACAAGTACACATCCGAAACTCATTAATATCCAAGAACACAATGGGAAAGGCAAAAAATACGAGCACAGTGTTTGGCTCAGCCGCTACAGCGGTGTTCGGTATTAAGCAGCATATTTACTGCATAGAGAAGTTGCATCATCCAGAGCGGTCTTTTTCACTTAAGAGTGCAAAGACAGTCACAACTTACAGGCGAGCTTATTTCATCATAACTGATGCCTGCTCCAATGCCTTCAAATGTGGATCATGAAAGGGTGGGTCACGACCTTCCTGTCTCTTCCCTGCTCTTACGCCCGTCCGTGCTCCATTCATTTCAGAAAGCTCACATCACCGTTCAAATATACTGAGCAAAACAGCACCCTCCCACTCTCCTCCCCCTCCACTCATTTCCCTCCGCGACCCCACAACAGCTACGCAGACCGCAGACCAAACGCGTGTTCTGCGTTTCATTACCCCGCCCCTCGCAGCTCCCGCCCCAGGGCATGGAAACCGAGCCGCCGCGCCAGCCGTTTGCCCTGCAGTCAGCTGGCGCCAGCCGCGTGTGGCCGCGGAGATGGCAGTTCCGCTAGCCGTGCCCGTTGGGGCTGGAGGTGTGCCGCGCGTCTCTCTTACCTCGCCTTGGCCTTGTGCGTGGGGACGCGGCAGCTTCTGGAGGAGCGGGGGAGGAGGTCCGTGGAGGTATCGGAGGCATGCGGAAATATGAGTGGTGTGCTTGTGTAGCGTGTCTGTGTGCACAAGACCAACCGGACACGGTGCGTACGCGCGTGGTGCGGTTGTGGCGTCCGTTGATCTCCAATGCCCCGACGGTGGGACGCGGACTAGGACCTGCACGTCTGGCACAGCTGCAGCTCCCCGGCGTCTGGGCGGCGGAGAACAGGTGAGACACCTCATCTGCGGCATGCGGGGCTTTGGGGACGATGAGCAGGGGTGCACGTGGGCAGGGCAGGACCTAGCACAATGGGGATTCTTCAAGTACTTCACCTTTTTTAGAAGAATAAAAATCTCCACCGCGGGCATTTTATGCGCAGTACGAAACGGGCACAACCAGCTCGCGTTAGCAGGATTGCCCAACTTGGAAATCATATAACCCAAACAACATCTTTAGCACCAAAAATGATGAGCAGGCAATCAGCATTATTCATTTTGTCGTTTCGATCATTGCTACTCACAATGCTCGCATAAGCACCCATCATCTTCAAGAAATTGTCGTCTGACAATATAATTTCGGCAACAAACCAGTAATGTGATTTTTAACACGCAGGCAGCAACGGTGCGGTACACGGTTCGGTACGGTACACATACGTCTATTAGCGTAGTGCACCTCACACACTAGTCCGGATAACACATCGTGCTGACAATGTCGGTGGAGCTGCAAGACTTCAGTCCGATGAATAACACCCATGCATTGCCGTGAGATGTTGCCATCATGTGCGGACGGACTGCAGTAGCACCCTCTTCAAGTAGTGCACCTCTTGCATAATTCCAATTGGCGAGACCTAAAAACCGCTTCGACATCCAGACATAGTCTACCGAGATAATATGCCAATAGAAATCCTAAGGAAACGGACCACGCCCCGGAATTCGAAGACTGAAGCAAAGCCAGCGTGTTCGGTACGGCACATATACGTCCATTACCGTATATGTGCTGTACCGGAACATCCAAACCGTACCAAACTGACATCTTAAGACATGCTCTACTGAGAGAATATGCTAACAACAATGCCAAAGTAATAAGCCAAGCCCCGGAAACCGAAGGCCGAAGTAAATCCCACGTTTTCAGTACGGTACATGTGCTGTAATTGGCGCAGTGCACCGCATACACGGGTCCGGATAATGCAATTCACACTTGCTAGAAATAAATACGTCGTGCGGACAATGTCGGTTCAGTTACAACACTTCGGTTCAATGAATAAAACCCATGCATTGTCGTGAGATGTTGCCATCATGTGCGGACGAACTGCAGTAGCACCCTCTTAAAGTAGTGCACCTCTTGTATCAATACCGATTGGCGAACCTAAAAATCCAGCTCTGATGTCAAAGACATACCCTGCCGGACCCCGATTAATATGCGACAACGAACCCCAAGGAAAGAACCGAAGCCAACCCTGGGGCCAAAGCGAGGATCCGAAGGAAAGGCCACACGCTTTCTGGTACGGTACATATCTACGTTTATTCGATACGGTGGCACCTGTAAACAAGAGTCCTTATAATGCCATTCACCACTAAGTAAGAAATAAACACATGGTGCCCGACAATGTCGGTTGAGCTGCAATACTTTGGTTCAGTGGATAGACTCATGCACTGTCGTGAGATGTCACCATCATGAGCGGATGGACTGTAGTAGCACCTTAAAGTAGTGCACCCTTTTTATAATTCCAATCGGCGAGACCTAAAAACCGCTTTGACATCCAAAGATATACTCTACCGAAATAATGTGTCAACAGCAATTCCAAGGGGGGCGGGGGGGCGGACCAAGCCCCGGAAACCGAAGACCGAAGCGAGGCCAACGTTTTCGGTACGGTACATACATGTTTATAAGCGCAGCGCACCTTATACATGAGAGTACTATCTCTGTAGAGAATGTTCTTGGATGCCAGAGGCGCTTTCAGGTTTCGCCAACTGGAATCACGCAAGAGGTACACTACTTTAAGGGGCTGCTTCTACGGTCATTCCGCACAACATGATGGTGATATCTCACGGCAATGCATGAGTCTTGTTCATTGAACCGAAGTGCGGCATTGTCGCCACGACGGGTTTACTTCTAGTAAGTATGAATCGAACTATAAGGACTGGTGTTTCAAGTGCTGCGCGCCAATAAACGTATATGTGCCGTGCCGAAAACGTTGGCTTTGCTTCGTTACTCGGTTTGCGGGGCTTGGCCTATTTCCTTGGGGTTGCTGTCGGCATATTATCTCGGTGGAGCCTGTATTTGGATGTCAGAGCGGTTTTTAGGTCTCGCCAATCGGAATTATACACGAGATGCATTATAAGAGGGTGCTACTGCAGTTCGTCCGCACATGATGGCAACATCTCACGGCAATGCATGGGTCTTATTCATTGAACCGAAGTGTTGTAACTGAACCGACATTGTCCACACAACGTTTTATTTCTAGCAAGTGTGAATTGCATTATCCGGACCCGTGTATGAGGTGCACTGCGCCAATTAAAGCATATGTACCGTACTGAAAACGTGGGATTTACTTCGGTCTTCGGTTTCCGGGGCTTGGCTTATTACTTTGGCATTGTTGTTAGCATATTCTCTCGGTAGAGCATGTCTTTGGATGTCAGTTTGGTACGGTTTGGATGTTCCGGTACAGCACATATACGGTAATGGACGTATATGTGCCGTACCGAAAACGCCGACTTTGCCTCAGTCTTCAATTTCCGGGGCTTGGTCCGTTTCCTCAGGATTTCTATTGGCATATCATCTCGGTAGAGTATGTCTTTAGATGTCAGAGCGGTTTTTAGGTCTCGCCAATTGGAATTATGCAAGAGGTGCACTACTTGAAGAGGGTGCTACTGCAGTCCGTCCGCACGTGATGGTAACATCTCACGGCAATGCATGAGTCTTATTCATCGGACTGAAGTTATGCAGTTCCACCGACATTGTCAGCACGGTGTGTTAAGTTCCAATAAGTGTGAATCGCATTATCCGAACTCGTGTGTGAGGTGCGCTACGCTAATAGACGTATATGTACCGTACCGAAAACGCTGGCCTTGCTTCGGTCTTATTTTCCCGGGGCTTGGTCCGTTTCTTTAGGATTGCTGTTGGCCTATTATCTCGGCAGAGTATATCTCTGGATGTCAGAGCGATTTCAGGCCTCGCTCGTTGGAATTGTACAAGAGGTGCACTACTTTAAGAGGGTGCTACGACAGTCCCTCCGCACGACATGGTGGCGGCATCTCACGGCAACGGAGTGTTCATATTAATTGAACCCAAGTGTTATAGCTTAAGCGACATTGTCGTCACGATCTGTTTGGTTCTAATGAGTGCGAATCGCATTATCCGGACTCGTGTATGAGGTGTACTAATAGACGTTAATGTACCGCACCGAAAACGTTGGCTTGGCTTCAGTGTTGAGTTCCCGTGACTTGGTCCGTTTTTTTTTAATATTGCTGGAAATGCTTCGGTTCAACCGACATTGTTGGCTCTTTTTCTGTGTTGTCCGTTTGGAAATGTCAATTTAAGTTTCACAACTGGAAATGAATTAGGAGTGCAATAATAAAGTAAGAAGTAGAAAGAAGTGCAATGATAAGGTAAGAGTGTAGGAGCCTTTCTGGTCTGCGCGCGATGAGCCGTAAGTTATCAAATATTTGATAAAAGTTATCAAAATTATGTTACGCACGAAGGCTCAGCGCACCAACAGATAATTCGAGACACGAATGTGCAGAACTGGGATACTATTCTCGGTTTCTCGTGTCCGCGATTTGGTGCTTATATTGCCCTTTAAGTATGTGTTATAAATCGTCTGCTGTCTGCATGTTAAAAATCACATTACTGGTTTGTTGCCGAAATTATAATAGTGTCAGATGGTAATTTCTTGAAGATGATAGGCGCTCGTGCGAGCATTGTGAGTAGCAATGGTCGAAACGACGAAATAAATAATGCCAATTGCTTACGCATCATTTTTGGTGCTAAAGATGTTGTTTAGGTTTTATGATTTCCAAGTTGGGCAATTCCGCTAACGCGAGCTGGTTGTGCCCATTTCGTGCTGCGCGTAAAACGCTCGCGGTGGAGATTTTTCTTCTTCTAAAAAAGGTGAAGTACTTGAAGAATTCCGCACAAATGGGCGAGGGCTACTTCACTCGCGAGGATGCGAGGAATCAGACGTGCGGCGTCGGCGTTCACTAACCTTATCACAACGACTCAGACATGCGCGTGATCGCCCTCGCTGTCAGAAGCGTGGACACGGCAGGGACTAAACGGCAGGGACTGATCGACCAACGTAATGTGTAGTATGCGCCATGCTTACGAGGCGTGCGCACGTACATACGTACACATGCCATCAGCAACATGTAAGGAAAGCCTGACGTCAAGATCCGCGTATTATGTGCCTGACATGTATCGGTTTAATACTTGCCGTTCCAATGTCATTGCATAAATTTAGCACTTGGTCGCCCTGCGTGACAGCCATCCCAGGGCCCCGTTCTTGATGGGGAAATGCTTCCAGATGCTCCGCCTTTTCAGGTAACAACCTGTGACGTTCCACAGCTACGTCATCTACGCCACGGGGAACGCTTTAAGTAGCTCCTAAACATGGCGGCTGGTAAAATCAGCGGTGCAGGTATACAGTGGTACCTAATGTTAGACGAAATCATTGCACGTCATTCGTCATGTTTAAGGCGGAACATATCGTATATAATCGTAAAACATGTATACTCATGCTCCTACCTTCGAATTTTAATAACTACGATAGCGAGCTGCCGAGTGCCGCACGCACCCCACCGCCTCGACTCCCCAGTGCCGTTTCGTTTCGTTTCGTTATCGTTGCGTAATTATAATATTTCTGCTGATCAAGAACCATAAAAATTGTACAGGGCCAAGGTAACAATAATCATGCAATGAAAAGCGTTTCTTTCCGCGTCTGGGTACGTTTATGAAACGGACAGGCCAGAACAGTCCAGAAAATAGCCTAAACTAGCCTAACCTAACCTAACCTAACCTAACCTAACAGAACCTAACCTAACCCTAACCCTAACCCGACCCTAACCCGACCCAACCCGACCCGACCCCGACCCAACCCAACCCAACCCAACCCAACCCAACCAACCTAACCTAACCCCCCACCGTATCCCCTTCAGCCCAGTGTCCCATTGGCATCCATGTTCCATGCCATATGTATGTACCATATTAAGAAGTTTTGTTTCGCCCGCCATATTCTCATTTTGCTTTTCATTCCCACCCTAAACGTCATATTTCCCCACCATGTCGACCAATCTACAAACAATACGGAAGACTGCTTGGATACGCAAGAAACATATTTCATTGGATTCCTGTTGCCTTGGCCTCCACATTTTTATGGTTCTTGATGCGCAGTAATGTGATCACGCTGTAATGTGATCACGCGTAGCAATGGCGCGGGGATCGCGGTTGCTGCGTGTTTGCGCTCGGATGTTCGCTATCGTAGTTATTTGAGTTCCAAGGTAAGAGCTTAGATGATCTGTTTTACGATTAGTTACGATATTTTCTGCCTTAAAAACGACGATTGATGTACAATGCTCTTTTTTAACATGGGGTAGCAATGTATACCGTGACCAAATCAGCTGTTTTCCAACAAAGACGTTTGACGCGCAGCGGAGATGATATTGACGAGTCAGAACAGTTGAGGTGCAGCCCTCATAACGGCTGCCTACACCACGACGACGTTGCCTTAACGAGAATATTACAGGGTGCCGGTAGTGTAGTGGTTAACGCGTCTGCGTTAATTATAAATTATATATAAATTACATATAAAAATACAAAGTTAATCACTGCACGTCTGGGAAACCAGAGGTACGGAATTCGATTCCCCGCGGCGTCCGCCCTTGCTGCCAGGGTGAGAAGCAGGCGACGCCATATAGCCTCAGCAGCTGAGTGCGTCGTAAAGCCTCCACGACACACACACACGAGAATATTACAGCCAGAGAACGGCTGCTCATCGCCCTCGACTCCGAAAGACGCTTCATTATTTCAAGTGTTGCGCGAGCGTAACCACATGCAATCAGTCATCCCACGGACACGAAGTTCAACAGGCGCTGGTAACTTAACGCCTTATGCCAGCTAAGATAATCGTGCACGTATTTTGAGGTCGTCCACATGCCATATGTTATATGTTACGCATGGATGAGTTTTGGCGCGTGTGGCTGCAAGCAGGGATACAGTTTTGCTCGGAGCACGTGTGCAGGGAGGAATCTCATGTGACAAGTCGCATGAAGGAGAGTTCTATAGATAGACACACAGACGAACAATACCCATGGAAACATTTGACGCCGGGTTATACAGTATGTTTACACTCCAAAGCATTCAAGGTACAGATAAACTTTCCCACAAGCATACTGTCCAGGCAAACGATTTGTTACAAGATCCAGAAAGTGTAACACATTGATGCAGACGCCGACGTAGCGGTTCTGGCCCTGCCAGAGCACCAGCGTTGCGTAAACAAAACAGAAAATTATGTACATGACGTCGTCCAGGACATGATGACAAAGGTTTCAAATCGCAGTATCGTATCTCGCGCACATTTTTTCTCTCAGAATCTGTAGGCAAAGCTGGCTCCTCATTATGACAATCCTGGCCAGCGCAGGGGCAACCAGAAGTGTCCGTTGGAAGATGTGATGCCCGCGCTGCAATATCTTGCCGAGCCCCGACACTATCTTGCCCAACACTGTCTTGCCCAACACTCCGTTGGCGACAAGTTTGGAACTTCAAAATCTGGGTCACACTATTATCTGACAACATTTTGCGAATATGTTGCTGTCGCGCACGGTGACGCCATCGGGTGGCCAATAGGAGCGCGGCTACATGAAACCATCGCAGGATGCAGCAGCGTAAACCGGCTTCCCGGGTGTAGTTGCAGCCATCGACGGGTTCTTTCTCTTCATGGATGCACCCAGCAAGGAGATAGCAGCTGCTCATAATACCCACAAGCATCGCCAAAACAGTACATCTCTTGGCTGCTTGTGATCACCGCAGCGCACTCACTGATGTACTTGCAGGGTTCCGCGATCCGCCCACGATTCTCGTGTTTTTTTCGGAGAAGGCCCCCCTCTGCTGCGACCTCAGAGAGCATCGGCAGCAGCTTTTCCAATCTAACGCACACCTCGTCAAGGGCAGGAGCTTTCCCTTCCCCCAGAGATCATCGCCCCTTCCCGAGACAACGATCACCTCAGCCCCACTCAGCGCCACTTCCACAGACCATACAAAAAAACACGTGTCCAAATTGAACGTGCTTTCAGCATGCTGAAAAACAGTCTGCAGCAACTAAAACATGTAGAAGTGAAAAACATGGGCAATGTGGCTGAGGTTATCATTACATTGGTCATTGCACCATGCATCGATCACTACATTGTGCATCATGAGCATGGGGCAGGGGATGACAGTGCCTTCAGAGCCCCATGAGGCAGAACCTGTGGAACGGATCGACATAGGTGCACAGTTGCTTTCTAGCATACAGAACCTGCAGGTGCAGTGCGTGGGCATCACAAAGCGACGGCACATGGCTGACCACCTCATGGCAAAGATGATGCATGCAGCCTGATCCAGGTAAATGTTGCAATGTGAAGATGGAGAAAGATAAAAGCAGATCAGAAATAACAGTGAATTCATTACATTCAAATCAGCACACACACTTTGGGAAACAGATCGTTAAGGGGCAGCAGGAGGTGTCTTTGGAAGGATCATAGACTGAAAAGCTTGGAGACTCTCCACGTCTAGAAACACAACAATTCGTGTGCACCCAGTTACTGGGACTACTTTGGGCAGCGTACATTGTGGCAATTCCATTGTTTATTTGCCTAGGGCATGTCAAATCTCATCGACACGTGTTAACATTTGGCACATAACATTTTAAGAATTAAATGTTCACTGCTTTCCATAATTTACCATTTAGGTTATATCATGAGAGTAAAAGCTCATTCAAACAAAACTTAAATACAAGATGATGACATCTATGACATGCATCAATTTTTTTACAACTCACCCACCTTGTCAAACACAGCAGACAAAACCATGGCCATAGTGAATGTTTCTTTGGCAAAGTAAGCATATATAATGGCCACATTAGGAAGATTCAATGTAAGTAAGATAAGGACAGGCCATAGCTTCATGTGTACAGAACAAATTGCTCAAATTATACATACAACCTTTATCATCAATACAAATATTCAACTATGACAATTTTATGTTCCTATCTTGCCAAAACTCGACCTTCCCCTTGTTGTTCATAATCTGTCACGCATGCAATGAAGTACAGTTCTGTGAAGAAGTGACCTAGAAAATAAGTGCAAGCATATCAATAATATAATTTTCATGCAGCATAATAATCATGCCTGCAGGCCACAGAACTGCAAGTTTGTCTGGTTAACCTCTACCAACCAATGCCTGTGCAGTCCAGTCATTCAAAATAATCAATCAGGCCTATGAAACAAACCAGCTTGCATTACAGGAACACTTAACTGATATGCATATAAGTGTGTATCTACGATCAAATCACTAAGCGGGCAATGATGGCTGACAAATCAGCGTACCTACTGCACCTTGGCCAGGTATGTCGTGACCTGCAACCCTTGAACTATCATTAACGGAAAGCAAGCGAGTCTGACTAATGCATTTTTCAATCAGTAGTAGTGAACTACTCTATGGCAATAGCGTAACTTACAAATGGCAGATCTAGGGGGCTAGAGGAGACCCTCCGCATCCATCATACCCCATCCGCAAACGCGTCGTGGGCGTTGCTATGCGTTGCTATGTAAATAAATGCGAGCTACCGCACTTACTTCGTCTCTCGGCCAAGTAAGGAATGGGCTTGGGCCGTGACGTCATAGGAAAATCGGTAGCTACGTCATCCATCGACTGGGCTTACTCGAAGTAGGGAATGGGCTTCGATTTGGTCATGAAGAACGGGGCCCAGGTGCAGTGTGTCACCTACCTGAAGACATGAGACCTGAACAGCTGGGCGTTCAGTGCACGTTTCAAACAAGAATCACGTTTTTGCTACGCAATACAGGAAGTTAGTGTTGTTAGCGATTACAGAAAGAAGGTTTTTCATCAAACAACACAAGAGAAGTGCCATATCCGAGCACGTGAATGCAAGCTAATAATTTTAGATCATGGATTAAAGAGAGTGTTCCAAGGCCATGTAATAAGGTATGATCATCCGGGGATTTTTCCGGCACTTTTCCTTCACTATTACGGTGACGTCACAAAGTCGCAGCCTGGCATCACCGCGCCGCCTGCATTACCTTCGCGCCTGCCACACCGGTGCATCTACTAACAAATGCATTTGGTGATCGCCACAGGGCACTTCAAAAACTACGATGAGGAAATATGAAAGGGGATTTTTGTCACACATGTTGTAAAACAGCGGACATAGGCCTAGGAACCAGGAACCCATGTTCCATGGCACTCCCATTTGCTGGGGATGCCAAACATTGAGTCTATGGGGATGCATTGAAGTTGACCAGCCTACAGCTGCTTAAATGCAAGTTAGCGAATCTGCCCAAGGTCCAGCCACTGCCAAAGGAAGAACTGAGCGGCACCAGTATCATCATCCGACCTGTCGCGTTGGACCTCAGCACTATACATAATAACGCGCTGGGTTGCACTGGTGTGCGATTGAGGCAGTTTGAGACGATGGAAGTGGTACGCTGCCTGGTAGGACCTAGGGCATTGTGGACATTGCACATTGCGTCAACTGTGCCGCGAAGCCTCCGAAGGTCGTGGCACATGGCGTTAATCAAGATCATATCCGTCACGCCATGCAGCCAATTTATCGAACACACGTATGACCCATAATTCGCCGTATTTTACTACAACGATTCTTGCGCCCAGCATACACTTCATTGTGCACACTCGGCGAAGACCCAAAATAAACAGGGGGGGGGGGGCGTAGAACACAGCGATAGGTTTTTCAGCATAAATCCAGATTTATGCGACATGATAACCAGTCTGAAATAACCCAAACGTTTATGTGCGAAGGAACCGTCTATACCTCAGACAGACACACAAGCATGCAAGACAAAAAAAGAAGGCATGACGATGCTCATTTAAGCTCACTTTCGTATGTTCACATAAGCGCAACGATGTTCACTTCGCGCTGTCCACCTGATGTGGCACCTGTTTAGCTGCGCGCCTGGCAGCAGCTCGCTCAGCCCCAGCCTGATTAAGCCACTTGAGGTGCAGATGGATGCGCGTCTTCACCAGCTTCCGAGCAATCCGCTTGTCCAGCGCAGAACTTCCTCAGCAGGAGTTTTGTGGGGCGGTCCACGATGCGAATGGCTCGGTTCATGCCTCGGTCAATCACTAGTTGGAACACGATGTCGAAAGCCTCAACAACGCTCGTCCAGGCCGGCAGCGGCACCATCAGACCACCCTGTCTAATCGTGAATATCCAGCTGTCTGGCACACAGCTGGGTGGTGCCTCTCGGGTCGACAGTCCCATGCTTGGATCGAGGTGTTTGCACTTGACCGCCACGAAGCCCGCAACGAAAGCCAGCGCCTCGTGTTCGATGTGTGTCCTCGTCCATCTCGTCGCCGCAGCGGGGACTATTTTCGGTCCTCTCGCCGTCACTGCCATGGAGCTTGCCTTTGGCCGACTCGTTGAACCCGCCGTTCTCGTCCACTTTGCTCAGGACGGGCATTGGAGACATCGCAGCTGCTTGCTGGTAGGCGGCCTCCATGTCGTCCGTATGCGCTGCCGCTTCCCCCACAGCTGGATCTTGGATCTGCGACACAACGAAACAGTCATTTCCGTGTACCTATCAGGCGCATTAATCGGATCCTTTTACAAATCACCAGTTTTGTTTTTCATTACGACAGCAAAACGTCTTGGACCCGGACATGCCCATTCTTTTGTTATCGCATGCTTCTTTTTATACACAACCACCTCTTTTGTGGTCCAGCGTGATATAATCCGAGCGGGTAAGAGGGACGGCCATCAGCCGACGAGTACCGCACTGCGTACACCACTCTGGTATCTCCGGCTCCTGGCCATAACCACGGATCTGTCTGGATGGACCCGTTTCATAGTCATTTCATTGCATCGGCTGTCCCAGGGCGCTGGCGCCGCCATTACTGTTTTTCGACGCAAAAATACACCAGAACAGCACGGCCCTCCGAGGCTCCACCCCCCCCCGCCTCCATTCGTCTCTGCGCGTGAGGTTCAAGGCCTATGGTTTAGGCACAGCAGCAGTTTTTTACCACGATATTAGCATACGTGATCCCGGAGTTTGGTGACGTGGCAAATAGCCTTTATTTGAAATCTCAGGCATTACCATGAACAGTAACACGAAGAACCCAAAAGTGTTTCAAATGTAACAAGACTCGCAAAAAGTCGAGTGAACATTTATGGTACAGCTGAAATAACTGTTTAAGGCACCAGGGCAAACCAATATTGGAAGCTCATTGATGCGCTAGGTACTGTACCTATTAACGGTTGTGGGGTTTGTTGGTCAGTTCACAGTGCGTAGATGTACTGTCAATGGGACTGGGACTCGCTCGTGGAAACTAACCATCCCCCCGTCGCAAACTTTGGCTACGTCCCTGACCTTCACCCCCTATGGATGGCTGTGCCACTTGTGTGCAGTGTCTGAAACTTGGGTGTTTCTTGGTGTTTTTAGCCTCAAGACATTTTGTTCTCCACAAATATACACCTAACGAATGCAAAAAATTCTTCTCTGTGAGCGATGGAGGCAAACTGTTCCTCCACCCTTAACAGGATGACGCGCCAGACTCACGGCTGAACGACGGATACTGCTCGCGGGTTACAGCCGAATTTCTCTACCACATCACACATAATCTTTCCTTGCCATGCATTCAGCGCCCAGTTCTGCTGCGGCTCACCAGCACATGTTCAACTCACCTACCGTCCAACAACGGCACCAACGCGCTCACACAACGGGCCCGAGCCCGCACCCAAAACAACAACAGCGTCTCTGGATGGACCAGGGAGAAGCGCAGAGAATATCTCGTACACGGCACGACTCAACGTTTCTGGGTTGTGCGTAGAAATCATTGCAACACAAGAAAAAGAAAGTATATAATGTCACACTTACATGTACCCCTAAATATAGCCTGCATTTGTCATATATTGATGAATGAATTTTAATTTTTTTCTTCAAACCAGCGCTTCTATTGATGTTGCGTTTGAAACTATCAAAAATCGGTACTGTATAGAACGTATAATGGTGACGTCAAACACCATCCAAATCACTCGCTTGGGCACGCGGAAAACCACGGTCCCTCGAGTCTTCGGCCCTCGGAGAGGATTTAACATTGGAGAAAAGACATATTCTCGGCCAAGAAATCCAAGCTGAACACGTGATAAAAATGCATTAAATGGTCATTAAATAAAAGCATGTCATTTTTATATCGGTCTACTGAGCGTCGCCACAGAGTCATGAGCTAAGTATAGGGCTGAAGCGGGCTTTTTTCTTTTCCGTTCATAATAACTTTTGCTGGTGTATTTATCTGATTATTTACGTCTTTAGAGAGCTACCTTTTGTTCTAGTCGGATTTTGCCAGCTAATAGCTAGAAAAAAACAAAAAGGTCCTAAAAAGCAATACCAAAACCGATAAATAACCTACAGCGTCCGTGTCGTTGAAGACTGCTATTGTGTGGTAGTCAGGTCCCACTTTGTAAACAATATTATGGTCGGAAAATCTCGCTTGAGTGTCGTATAATAGTCTACAAACTGCACAGGGCGGCATGGATCATGCATGCATTAGTGACTGAATCGGGTTCAAAGATTTCTGCATAAAACACGGTAATTTCCCTTTTAAACACGCGCATGCTCACTTCGGCGTGCCGGCGATGTCCAGTCGCATAGAAGGAACTGCACTTGGTCGAAGGCATGGTTTAACATTGGGTATGAGACTGGCCTTAACCAGATGGCCAGGATCATAGTCATAATCCTGAAAATGATCAGATCAGATTACCGCATTCTCCGCATTTATAGTCTAAGTCCAAGGGCAACGGTGTACTCATGTTTTCAGGACAGTTGCATCGTTTTTTGGAAAAGTAAAAAAAGGATTCATTGTGCTGTTTCACATTCTTGCAAGAGGCCACTTCACAGGATGGCATCTTGCTGCCAAAAAAAAACTGACTGATGCTCACTTTTGCCCCACGCCCACACACCACTTCAAAACCCTCCCATCTGCGATATAATATCACGCAATGAGGCCACACAACAATACAAACTTGATGCTACACTGCACGATGATCACGATATTACATGTGCTACCTTACATTGGTTTTACACGGCCTTGATGAAAATAGACAAGACCAACCACAGCATTTCTGTGCGACGACTGCTCTTCACGCAACGCAGTCGACGTTGCCATGCAACGCCGCAGCGCGAGCCATTGCGACTGTGTGACGTCACCGCTTAACGTTAACCAGGCGCCAGCCCGACAAATTTCCCAAGCTGCGATGATGGCCCCCTGGAGTGTTCCATATTTCGATGCGGTATCTTTGTTCCACATTTCCGTTTAATAGCCTTATGTAGAAATGGCCATAGTTTATTCTGGCCATGAAACACGACGCCTGCAGCTGCGCTGTAAATTAGTTATTTTCCTACGAGTAGGAGCAACTGATTGTGCATATTTGCTAGAGGACCGTATCCTGGAAGCCGTGGGGTTCTATCCTTACTCTGGTCCGCGAGTCTCGTCGCCCCGTAACAATCAGCATGCTATGTGTCGGCGCCGAATGTCCTTACAGGGGAATGAATGCGTGGCTAAATCTCCGCAGCGGTTGTAAGTATTGTTCTTTCCGGGAAGGGATTGGTACCGCCCACAAAAGTTATTGGTGTCAACATGGCCAAAGTTATGGCATATCTGCGCTCTTGATTTAAATGGGTCTTTCGTTTTGCCGGAAGTTTTTTCCATTACGCTGAAATGATTTGGCAAAGTTTCGACCTGAGAGGGGTTGTAACGTTGTTCTATAAATGAGTTGGTTCTAGACGCAGATTGTTGAAGGTGGTAGCAGTCGAAAGTAGCTGCATTTTCCCGTAGACAGTATCATCCGCGTAAGCTAACCTTTCAAAATGCGTGGTAATGGCATCGCGTGCTTTCTGCAGGATGCCTGATGCACTGTTGTTCATCTCTGAAATCCCTAAGCAAACACAGATAATGATGGCATGCAATTTGTAAAGGGAAGTTTTTGGCGACCACGTTCTTAATATAAAGGTATACCGTCATACGAGTATGCATTTTTCTTCGCAGAATGCGTAATTTGCCCGAAATTGTTGAAGTTGGTGGTTTGCCTTGTACCATCGGGAAATGGTCTTGATTAAGCATGCATTTGCTTCGTCAAGTATTAAAAACCGTCCACCCTCTGACGCTAAGTTACCACGGTAGCGGATTTCACGGGCAGTGGCCTGGCTTTAACAGTGTGTTGGCTTTTTTGCATCTGAAATTGATACATAAGACTGCGTTACTTGTCAGGAAGGACAACCGCCCAGCCCCTGTGGCACTGACGTTGGAGGCGGACCTCACTTGGGCCTGCATTATGGCAGCATAAATAGCATTGGAGCTTAATACCAAGCGTGCGAGCGGTACGGTTTTCTTCGTCTCAGGCGGCAACGTTTCATCCATGTGATCACCCGCCGTCGGATGCTCACGTTCTCTCGCATTGTCGCCGCCTTGAAGTCGGACGGCGACCCTGTGACTAGACGATTTGGCGATCTCGCAGCCCAGTGCGGCTTACGAACGACGAAGTCAGTTTGGGTGAAATTTGGGTTACCTACTTGGCCCAACGTCAACACGGTCCATGCTATTACGTGATCCAGCTGTTAACACAAATAGCATAAGAGTGTGAATGTTGATTTGCGTGCTGGTATCGTACAAATGCTGCATTTTCTGCGTGGCGATAGTACCGGGCCACGCGTCTGGCGCTCTCGTCTCGGCGCCATCGTGTGCATGGACACGACCAATGTCGTGAGTACCTCGCGACACGTAATTGAAGAGTCGGATCCAGTCCGGTGATGTTTGAGGCGTCGATGCGCCTCGTGGCCAACCATGGAGTCCCAATGCCCGCGGCCCAAGCCGTCACCGCTGACCTCAGCGGCGAGCTCCGGTACGGTCCTGAGCAGTGCGGTCAAGCATGGTCCTGAGCGGCGAGCTCCGGTGCGGTCCTGAGCAGTGCGGTCAAGCATGGCCCTGAGCAGCGAGCTCCGGTACGGTCCTGAGCAGTGCGGTCAAGCATGGTCCTGAGCAGCGAGCTCCGGTGCGGTCCTGAGCAGTGCGGTCAAGCATGGCCCTGAGCAGCGAGCTCCGGTGCGGTCCTGAGCAGTGCGGTGCGGCGCGGTACTGAGCGCTGCGCGTGGCGTCGTCCGGCGCCGCACCCTTGTGCGCGTCCTTGTTTGCAGTTGGTGATGTCACGTGTTTCCTCACGACCGGACAACACGGCCCTCTTTATGGAGGCGGGAGTGGCCGGTCGGGTGGCAGCCTTGGAGGGGGGGGGGGGGGGGGGGGGGCGCACCGATAACACAGCGTCCGTGACCCGAGACGAGGGACGGGGTGGCGGCCGTCCGGCTCTCCCTCGGCGCCGGGGCCGGCGGCGGCGCCGCGGGGCCGTCTGTCAGTGTCCGGCTCAGAGACGGGGCGGGTGGGCGGCGATCCCACTCGCAGTTGACGTGGGCACGGGCGTCCGCGGGGTGGCGGACGGCGGCGGAGACGGTCCGGCGCCGACCCAATCAGGTTTGGAACGCCTCCCGCGCTGTGCCTCGTGCCAAACGCCTGCATGCATGGCACGCCACGTGTCGTGCACGTGTCGTGCTCATGTCGTCACCGTCGTACCATTTAGCGTCGTATTCCCGCCGGAGTCGGACTACACTAGCCTGCCCTTGATGACGTGAGCCCTGTTGCCGCAGCCGCGCGTGTATTCTGGAGGCGTGCGTTCCGCCGTTCTCATGACATACTCTGGAGGCTGGCAGCGCGCAGTGCAGCGGCGAGGACCGCTTGAGGTCGGTGCTCCGGATCAGCTCGGCCAGCGCGGCAGCGGCATGAGCACCAACATAACTGCTGGCTCGGCCGCGGTGTGCCTGCTCACACGGGTGTAGTTACGCAGATGGAGGGGGGGGGGAGGGTTGAAGGGAGTGTTCCACATTTTTATGGGATTCTGAACTGAAATAACCATCTTGAAGGCCTTTCGGTGCTGTTCATAATCCTGCGGTTCTTAAGAGCTAGGGCCCTAGTTTGTGAGCTATACAACCGCGAAAATGGGGAAAGTTATATCGGGGTGAGTATTGCGATGTCACCTTAGCAGTCATGACGTCAGAACGTCATTCACATCCCGCCGTTCCGTAAGCCATGTGGCGATCAAGGCCAAGAAAAATGTAATTGGTGAGGCGTTCATAGCTGGTGCTCGTGAGCGCCATTGCCAGATATAACGGCCGTCAATTGGCTCTCAAACAATGTCGTGCAGGGTACGATGACGTAATCAAACCATGACTTATTGAGGAGCGTAGTTCCCAAACATGGAGTTGGGCTCTCCAGAGCAGCATTTTCCACTTAAAAAGTATACCAGTAGTTAAATGTGAGCGTGTTGTATCATATCTGATGCTTGCTTCAATATCCTCAAGTGTGAAACATTCCCTTAAACAGTGAAAAATGGCTCAACCTGCCCCCGAATATGCCAACAAACAGGCTCCTCCCTGGATTTTGTCCACCGTCTTTTCAAGTCGGGGCTAAAACTCATTGTTGGGGTCTACCCCTGCCTGCTCGTGCGGTACTTGGTGGAAGTTAACATGTTCAATCTCTTCCAACGTTGATTTCATAGTTGGTATGTTTAATCTGTCCCAACGTTAATGTCGCTCGCCTTTGTTAGCTTGTGCTCCATCGTCTTTTTGCTGTGCCAATACAAAACGTGAAGGAAAACTTTTAATGCAAAACGAGGCCTCGGCACCCTTCCCCCTCCAATCTAAATATCAGAGCGACCTTCTTCAGACATAAACTGCGGCTGATGACCTTACTGCTAAAATAAATGACTTCCATGCCACCAACTTGAAAAGAAAACTGCCGTATGTTAAAATAAAGTAGCCTAATAGGCAGTGAAAAACGCAATTAGTGCGAGGTGAGGTTCCGAGTTCCTCTCAATGGCGTAATTTCGCTTCATTATTTTTTTTGGGGGGGGGGCTGGGGAGTGACCGGAAATGGCTCGCCCATGGATCTTACTGGATTTGGCCGACTTTCAACTAATAGTTGGGGCCGTGTCTGTCCCTCCCCGCCCCACATACACATTGTCCCTCAAACACAGTAGCTGAATAGGAAGCGACGCCCCTGGGTCCTGGGCTTACCCCCAATCATTTAAGAAAGCTGATGCCCCTGCGTACAGGATGACAGAAACACTAACCGAAAGAGCACGACCTTGCTTGGTGCTTCTAATCGAGCCGTGGATAGCTTTTAATTGCTTTGCCTCCAATCACTTTGAATGCTGTATCTGCCATGTGTTTCTGCTTTAGCATAGCGACGGAGCCAGCAGCGGCGGGGCCAATGGCACATCAGGGCACCAGTGACATCATTGCCCCGCGCTGAGTCGCACGGGATTGCTCCATTAGGAAATCTAATGATGCCCCCCGTCCTCGTCCAGTGTTTTAACCGCCAGCTGACGTCAATGTCCGACGAGCCTAGGAAAAAGGAAATCATGGCAGCTCCTGGCAGTGACTTGAATGCCAGTAGGCCTAATCGCGGAAAATGATAAACTTCGTATCAGTGTCTTCCCATTTCCTCAACACGCAAGCACGAGACAACGCGGGATTTGGATCGGGTCGGCACGGCTGTCAAGGTCACTTATAGTGATTGGTAATAACGCAAAAGAATATATTTGCTGCGTGCTTGGTGGCACAGGCCATACGGGGAGCTGGAGATTATTATATCCACCAACACAGTCACTGATTCGCTCCCTCTGAGCGTTGTGTTCTGCGAGCTTGTTTATCCTTCCACGTCCTCTGAGAACTTGCTTGTTTTGCCCCGGAAGATTCTTGCAAGCCTCCTTCTGCGAGCTTAATGTCTACAATCCATTTTCGCTACTGGCATTGCCCTAAGGTTATGATCGCGTTTTTTGCAACGGTGTAGGCCATCGTTGATTTGAAGTGATTTGTACCTTTGTTTTTATAACTGCACCGCGGCTGGAAAATCAGCTGGCTTTTATGAAACCAAGGTACGTTTGTAGAACTTCTCGAGAGGTTTGTAAAGTTGTGTATGTATTTGTAGATTTGTAATTTGTATTTGTTGTTTTTATGTTTCTGCCTTAGGAAACTTTCTGTCGTTACAAATATGCCCACCAATTTACGAAGTACAATTAAATTTACAGCGAACTGCCTTATGAGAAAGGCTACGGGCTGCGATTACAGCGCCACCTACATTGACCATGTAGTGAAACTAGCGCCATCTATACTATGCCTCCGATATCTGTTCGAACGATACGTTTTGAGAGCGTTAAACTCTTGTTTTGAAAATGATATAGAATCATAACAAGACATCTCACAGCCTCATCTGACCTCTTTCTTATAAACTTGTTTCAAATCGCTTGTGTGAGGTCATTTTTATTGATTGATGCTTCAAGAAACTGGGATAGCTGACCATGTTGTCCGTCTCTGCTAGCACTAGCACGAAATGAGCATGCACGGATTATGTGCTTAAATTACGTTAAGAATATCATTTTCGTGGCAAATTGATGTCACTTGTGTCGTCTTGTGATAGAAGACGTCTTTCCCGGGACAAAGGTGTGTTTACGGCCGCGGTTCGGTACTCATTGGTCTTTTAAGAAAGTTTGCCATTTAAAAAGTTGAAAATGTATTCATTTAGAAAAATTAGGAACGCTTCACGATTTTGCGTGTCATCCTTGCGCAGGGGCCATGCTAATCTTCTCTGTATCGTTCCAATTTTAGTATATGTACTGCCGAAGCAAGTACATTTAGATACTATCAAGATGTGCTACATGAATGATGTGCGTTCCGGCACCCTTTGTTCAAGTTTGAAGTCTCTACGATGCTCAGGAGTTGAGTTATGGTTATTTTGCGTATTCAATGCGCCCATATTACTAAGTATGTAATTTTGTTCTCGGTTTTGTGATGTCGAATGAATATGATGTATAATGTATCAACAGTAATCCGTTCTTTTCTCCTTCTCAGAATCCTGCTCGCGCTGCGGCTGCGGTCGCGGTCCCCTGTGGGAGTGGAGGGAACTAACTGTGGAATGGTTCCGTCACTGACCGTGGATATACCTGGCACCCCCTAATTCTCAGAAATGCGACAGTGCCCCCTCCCCCCGTGAACTTGTAAAAATCCCCATACTAAGTACCCCAGTGCGAACAGGAGAAACCGTTATGACTTCCAACGCCATTCATGTGGTCTCACCATCGTACGTTGCTCTATTCCAGGTTGAACGGCTGGTGACGTCATATCTGATCGGAAGTGCAGCAATCAATAACGGGGCCACAACCGACTGACATTCACTTTCGGCTAGTCAGCTCTCAGCCAGCGACATCGGTGGCGTGCAGCAGTCGCCAGTGAGGATCCCAGCTCTTTATCACCTCTCCCTGCCAGTCAACTGGACCCAGCGGTCGCCAAGGAATCATACAGCAGCCGTTCTTCTCTCCGCCGTCCGGCCGGCTCGACGGCGGGACGGCCGCCGGCGGCCGCACGCCGGCCGTCTGCGCATGCGCACCGACCGGCGCGTGGCAGATGTAGTGCAGACGGCAGCGGCGTGTGGGTTGGCTATTGGCACGACTGTTACTGTCTTAAGACATTGTCAGAGCATGTGAAGACATCCATTCTCAGCTCACGTGCCACCAACCCACTCATACTGTACTTGGTACTGTATATACATACATACTTGGTACTTGGTACATACATACTGTACTGTACTTGTGTACTTGGTCTGAAACCGAGTTTTGATCATTTTGGGATGGGTCATGAGTTGTACTGGTTCACCAGAAAAAATGACACTTTGAACCATAAGCTGAATCACATTCTTGGTAAATTTCATGAGAGGAATTGTGAGTCAATCATTACTATGTCGTGTCATTGAGTCATGCAACTCAACTAAAGATAGTAACATGAAGGAACACAGCAATCCCTATGCAAATTAATACCACTTCAACTGTTAAACTGGACAGCATGCAGCATTAACGGAAAAACTTTTTGCGAAATCGGCATGAAGTTTGTGACTCATTGCGAAGCATCAAACATAATATTTTTCATCTTGAACTAAAGTTTGCCAAATCTCAGCTAGGAATCAGATGATATTTATTGCATGGTGCAGACATTCGTGATTCATATATCCTACCCTAAAATCAGTGCTAGGTTGTCTGCTGCGTATACAGTCAAAGAAATAGTCATTTTTCATTGTCAACGGTCACAACAACGAACTAATCCGCACCTGATCCCTCATTCACTACTGCTTGGACCGCTCTAAGTATGCTTTTGCTGAGGCCGTATGAAATAAACAACAACGTCGTCTTGCCTCGTATGCGCATTATGTGTCGCAGCATTTTGCCTCCAAATTAAATCGCCTCGGAATGCGGGCGATGTGACGCCCAGCACTAACCTCTACGCAGCGCGAAACTTGTTTTAACTTCTAGCCCATTATAGAGTGACCTGGTAGGATGAGGTTAAGACCAGGGCCCCCATCATCACTGTTTGAGAAATGGTTGGGGGGGGGGATCGGTAACGTTAGCGAATGACGTCACAAAGTCGCGCGGACCCGCGCGGCGGCGTTGCATGGCAACGTCAACTGCGTCGTTCGGAAGGCAGTGGTCACGCAGAAGTGCGGAAGACTGGGTGTTGTGCGGGGTAGTATTGAGTTTGTAATGCTACATGGCTTTGATGCATTTAATTACGCCATGTATGGCAAAAATTTGAAGTGGTGTGTGAGCGTTGGACCAGTGTTAGCAATCAAGGCAGCTTTTGGCGGCAAGATGCCGTCGTGTGCAGTGAGCATATATTTTTCGTACATGCGTTTCTAGGCAACCCACGTAAACAACGTGAGCAGCAGTGCTGACAAATTCCGGTTGGTTCGTCAAATTTCCCTGCATTTCCGGCGCACAAGCGACGTATTGAAAACGCGTTTCTATAGCCTTGGTTCGACTTCGGCATCACAGCATTACTGTGGGGCGCAGGGGGTGCTGGCGGTTTGTGCGGGTCTTTCTTTGGTTTTAGTTGTGCTGCTATTGACTGGTCATCCCTGCGTGGGGCAGGCCTTGTGGTGTGATATGCTCACAGGTAGGTTTTGGGTGTAATCGGGTGGATTAGGTCTGGTTTTAAACAGTTGTGTCGTAATATTTCTATTGGCCATGTGTATAACCGCACGGAATTATAGGCGCATACACGAGTTTTCCGTATGCTGTATGGTACATGATATTATAATATGCAATAGTGCTCCTTTTTCTTGACATATTGCTGTTTCAATAGAAAATTGACCATTTTAACAAATCAGACACTGGATTTAGTGAAGAGGTGCACAAAGATCAGTGGTAGGAAGTGATGCATAGGTGTACTAACTGAAGCCATCATAACACAAAATGTTTGCATCCAGTCCGAAAAAAATCATCTGCTTCGCTGGATACCTACAATACATCTTTGCTTGGATCCTCACGCTGGGATGTGAAACTCTGGCCAGGCCAAGTCACACTGAATTTTGAAATTATTGGTGTGTAAAGAGATTTTTCAGCATATGTCTATCTGAAACTACCTTTGTGATGTCATGATTTCTTGAAACATTAGCTCTCTTGCCATTGGAGTTGGAGGCACCTTTGTGCTTAACTATGAGCTCTTGGATTTAGAAGGTATGTGCTTGAATTGTTCCCATGATCTCACTGCTATGCTCTACATGATCTACCCTTACCTCAGACATTTCAAATGTCATGTGTGCTTTGTGCAATATGTGTTTATGTTGATGTTATCATTTGTTACATTTAAATAATTTTCTCTCACAAACGAGTAGCAGAATGCATGTGCAACAAGATGGAACATAACAGGACTATTCTCCAGCATCTTTTTTTAAGAAGCATAGTGCACTGAATTTCTGTGGATCATTTTAAATGAGCACAAGCAGTGATGGGATCTATATTTCATAATTCTGACCTGCATGCTTAAATCATCAAAAATCACTGACTGCTATGAAAGTGTTTTAGCCTTGGTTTACAAAAACAAGTTTAACATGTTCATGGCTCTAGCATGCTTTTCACATGCTTTCAAAGGAATGCTTTGGTTTCTTGTGCCGATTTACAACTTAGATGTAACCATTGACTTGTAGATGGAAAAATAGGAAACTTTCCAAATCTGTGCAGACCCTGACAATATATACCAAAAATAAACAATCATTCCAACTCCCACATTATAATGTCTGATACCTGTTACAAAAGGTTATGGCTACAGGAGATGCAGATGGCTAAGCCAAAAGATCTTGATGACCACAACCGGGCATGGGGTTTGAAATTCCTGTCCCAAGAGCATCAGTATAGTAGTGCATCTGGCTCCCACATCCTAGCACCGGATACCTAGTGCGTGGAAAGGGTTGCCTAAAATATGACAGCTAGGATGAAATGTTTGAAGTTCTGTACTGAGTGTAAGGTTTCAAGGTGACTTCCTACAGGACATCAGTACTCTGGTCATTGTTCCACCATCTGTGTGCCTCACATAAGCTGCACTACATTTTGCAAAGGATATTTGCAGTGGGTGTTTTTGATAGGTCAAAGCATGTTGAGAAACCGTGTCAGGCTTAAACATTTTCAGGGCGTTGAGACTAAAAGAATGAATTAGCTTTCAAACAGGATCACGCTGAAATAGTTGGTCAGATACCAAGTAAGCCATGATGAAGTCAGTCGTCTCTGTAGATCGCACATAATTTTGGGAGGACGCACATTACCTTCTTGCGATGAAATCAGCCGATTTTCAAAGGATAATTTGACTGTTATTTCTTGGCAGGACGATGTGATACACCATCTAGATGGTTTGCCACCCTGAGGGTGGAGGCCAGCCCGCCATAGAGCCGACGCCAGGACCGTCCAGGGAGGCCGCCGAGACGCCAGCTCTTCAGCCTTTCACGGAGAACCCACGGGTCCGAGTCCATGACGACAGCGATGACGATGACTTTGTGGATCTCCCGTTACGTCAGGCCGTCTGACCTGTCGGCGCCCGCGGTGGTCCGCAGCGTCCACCCCCACCGCCTGTGGCTAACCCAACGGCCAGTGCGCACAACATCATGTCGGATCCCCAAGGCAAGATGCAGAAGTCCATTCTTCAATATCTGGACGATCACCCTAAGCATAACCCGACATGGGACAAGGCGCTGTCGGCATTCATGACTGGTGCGCCGCCACGTCCTCCGTTGCCCCCCCCCCCCCCCCCCCGTCAGAGCCAGCTCTACGCGCAGCGTAAACTAGGTTAGCGGAAAAGCGTGGCCGCCATCCCTGTCCCCCGGCTGGAGAGGCGGAAAGCCTGTCCACTTCGTGGACGGTAGCGTGTGTTCGCTGGTTGTCTTCCGAAGACCGGAAGGGATAATCACCCGTACCAGCGGTATCTGGGTCAGCGTCGTGCCGCAGCGCCGCACAGTCTGCACGACTTCGTCGAGCAAAATCGAGCGCTGGGTCCCAAAACATGTCATGTCAAGTTGAGGTCATGGAACGGCAAGCTGGGTAGTTAAACAGACTACACACCATAGAAATGTTCTCATGCAGGCTGGTTTCCCTCATTTCAGTGTTATGATCATTGCATGTTCATCAGATGCCTTGTGGAAATATCCTGGTCTTTCAGTAAATGCCTATAGCTACAAGCGTAGGCTTAGTGGGGCTTTGCTATCTGAGACCTTTCTAGTCGTTCCAGATGCAGAGTTTGAGGTGATGTGCAAGTAATTTAAGTCTAAATGTGCTTGAGTAAGTGTGCAAGATATCTGGTGTGTGCATGTATTGAAGAAAAGAGGCGGTGCGCACAGGAACCTACAACGTTTATCTTGGGGCACCCAGCCGCTCCCTGCATGCCTGTACCGGTTGCCGGCCCGGCCCAGGCTCCTGCTGTGTGGAGGGCTGGGAAAGTCCGATTGAACGTTGCGTAGTCTTTGTCTTCGTTGTGCCTATGGAAGCGGGGGTGGCTTGATACGATGATGTATGACGATGGTTTGTGATGGTGTTATGATGACGATGTGTTTGCCTGCGGACGGGAAACTGCGCCGTGCCTGGTGCCGTCTCCTTTTTGGCTGCAAAAGTCACGTGGACAGCTTGTGAATGTTGTTTTATTGTGTTGGTGAGAAGTCTTTTGAACGGAATGTGTTTTGTCTGGTTTAGGCGGAATGCGTCTAAACGGTCGTCGTTTCGTGTCTGCTAAGGTGTGTTCTGTCGATCTGAATACACTTGCATGGCATGTTGAAGCTGATGATCTCGTCCACATCACCATCCACGATTTGTAGGTCTTCGAGTGTTAAGCCGGGATTATTGTAGGAGGACCACGGTACCATTGCCATACGAAGTCAGTGAAGTCTGGTACAGTGCACCATCTCATTTAATGGCTATATCATTAAAAGAGTACAACCGACGGGGTTCCAAGAAATGATAGTTGTCAGTTGACGTAGTGCGAGACCTGTCTGCTCCAGTTCGGATCCCTTACATTGGGTAATGTGGGATTATCCGGGATTCCGGTTTTAGGTCGTTTTTTATACAAGTTACGACATGGAATAAACTAGCAATCTAGGCACCTGTATAATTAACATGGCTTAGGGGCCATTGCTTTCAGAGCGGATATCCAGGAGCGTGTGCAATTACTAATAATGTTTAGTGGTCATAGTTTCCCATCAGAGCTCTAGTGTTGTCAAATTTGTTGAGGAAAGCATTAAGCACAGGACTGACAAACCTGGGGTACGGTGAACATGATATTTGAATGTACGAAATAAATGCAATTGAGTCTAGATCTGGGTCTGAATGTCCATTCCCTCATTTGTTACATGCCCATTCTCTCCTTATGTGGGTACCTTAGGTACATTTATAAGAGTACATTTAGGTTTCTATGTTTTTATGTTTTCCTTTGGTATCTGAGGACTGAGTGCCAAAACCGAGCCAGAAATTGTGAATGAGATGGAAGATATTGCATCGTCCAGAACTCTTCAAGGAGGGCTGCATTCCGCGGGATTTTCATCAGCATGACGTGCTATTTTGCAGGGATCCACGTTTTACGACAAAATAAGATAGATGGAGGTGGGAGAAAGAGAACGGGGCGGGGCGTAAGCTCGTTAGCTCAGCTGCGATTTGTCCGCGGCCCGAGAAGTCGAAGCCCTCAACGAAATGCGATCTTAAGGCCCTGGACCACGTGGCGATTTATGGACGTTGGACGGATTTGTTGACGTACAAACTACGTACAAAAAAGAATGCATAGAAATCATATCAAGAGGCAAACGCAAAATATTTGGGGAAGTTTCGCTGCATTTCCATTGCTTTCATTCAATATATGCTCGACAATGTAGGTTTTAGTGGTCTCAGCTTTCCTGCTCCAAAACCTTGTTTCTCGTTGTTCTTGAAAGCTAGTTGTTGAGCTGCAGCAAATATAGATGTATATACAAAACTATATTTTAAACGTATTTTGCATCACCTCTGATAATTGGTAGGACAAAACGTTTTTGCCAGAACATCAGCAGCTAGGCCATTTCGCTCAGCACTATTTCTAACACCGCTGACAGCGGTTGCTAGGATACGCATGTACGGAAAAAAATATATGCGTGCAGTGACTCGTGCAAGAGTGGCACGGCACAAGAAAGGCGTTTCACTTTCTACGTTTCCAAAAAACTATTCAAGCGGCCTGAAAACATAGCGTAACGTTGCTCCAGGTCTGATGCTATAAATGTGGAAAACGCGGCAATCCGCTTTGATCATTTTCCAGACTGACTGATTCTAACTATCAGGTTAGGCTAGGATATGGCCGATATGAAACCGCGCATGTGACCAGGTGCAGTTCTATCGATGCAACTGGACACCGCTGGCACGCCGAATTGAGTATGCATGTGTTGAAAAGGAAAATTTCGTCTATTTTGTTCATCTTTTTGGACCTAATTTACAGTCACGAAAGCCCGAAGAATCTGGGCTACTCTGTGCAGTGTGCGGACTACAATACAAGTTTCGAACAGAAGTTTCCAACCATAATCTTATTTACAAAGTGGGACCTGATTGCCACACAAATGGTTGATCCATCCATGCTGCGCTGGCGGGCCGGGAGGACTGCGACTAAATCCTTCTAATTGGTTTGCAACTCCGTAAAAGTGAAAAATACTAATACAAGGAGGTACCGGTAATTGTTCAAGTCTAGCACACAACTGACGTTCACTTAGCACCGATCTCTGGGCCCGGGTTCCATGTCCTTCGTTGGTCAGCTGACCTTTTCTATTTCCCTTAGATTATCCGAACGTCGGTCCACGATCCGCGAGTTGAAGTGTACTGGACCGTGGATTAGATTGGTCACATTCAGTAGTTTTGACTGTGTGGTTCGGAAGATGATTTTAGGTTCGCGATGGACAAAAGCTTCTTTAAGTCCCGTTCCAGATATGTGAGTACATACCAACTGAGTTGTGAACATACCGAATGAGTTTGCGGAATTCTTACATCCTGCATGCTTAAAAAGCTGGTGATGTTTTGAACCGAAACTTTGAAATACCAGGCTCGGGAATTGTTAGCGAGTTTTGATTTAGTATGCTCGGATGCAGGATTTTTGTTGGTCAGTCTGCAGATATATATCCACTGCGCCGCATATTTAAACCGCATCAGCGTGTTGGACATTGAGCTTGAGCCTGCATAACTCGGGGCAGGTAAATTGCACTAAACTTTGTGTCAGCTCTTGTGAAAATATGCTCAGCATTGTGTGAAATTACCTTTGCGACATCGTAATACTTTAAAACATCAGCTCATTGCAGCTTGAAATCGGTTCTAAGTTTGAGCCAAGCTCAGGACTAGAATTTATGGCATACATACATTCAAACTGCTGGAGTGATGTTGGTATTACTGCAACAGCAGTAGAGGCCAGGAAGCTGGGTGGGTCAAAGTGGGGAGAGCCCGATCAGTCCCATCCATCCACTTGTTTGGATGCTTGTATGATGTCAATGGCGGAGCTCAGGGCTCTTAGCTAAGCTCTAGCTTGGGTCAGGACAAATTGTGTTGAATCTGTGTGAGTAAATGATCTAGAAACACCAGTTCTTGAAACATTGGTTCTGTTCGTGCGAAAGAGTTCGTTAGTCTTCCGGAGGAGCATCGACTTGAGACGTTAGCATTCCGGAGGAGCATCGACCTGAGACGTTGAAAGGGAAGAGTTTCTGTTAGCCAAAGAGTTGCAGGGCAAAGGTGAGAGAGGGGTTGGAAGGGCGGCGTCGCACACTCCGAAGTCGTCGTCGTCGTAAACGCTGTCGCGGCTCGCGTCAAGCCGCGCCGGCGGAGTCTGAACGTGGACTGCTCGGCAGGGACCGTGCGTCCCCGCCCGCGTATCCCCATAAACCCAGGTGGGTTTATGGGCCTTAGATGTTGGGAACCAATCGGCAGAGGGGCCGCTCACACCCTCGCGGATCCGCTGCCGCCACGCCGGCAGCGACGGCCCGTTTGCTCGCTAACATAGCCGCCCGGTTTTTCGCGCCATTCGCGGAAAATCCGAACTACAAGCGAGCAAACTGTAGGTCATGAACGCTACACATGCCGAATAAATATAACGTCATCCCAACAACACTGCAAACATCAACAGCTAACTAGCGGACACTGTTCGTCCGCGGGAGGCGAGCAATTTTGCACCAGCTACATCTAGAGCTAATGAGAGGCTATAAACTAAGGCTGTAGCTACGTCTACGCTGCGACGCGAACGCTCGCGGCGCGCGTCGGGGAAGAATGACAGTATCCCAAACATCATAAACCGTCAACCACAGTATCGCGGAGCACATGGTCACTGCGCGGCGGTGTCGCACGGCACCGCCATAAACTACTTATTAGGCGGGACGCTCACGGTCACCGTCCCGTCACATCAGCGCTCGTCTGCGTCATGCTCAAGACGGCAGAGGCGGGTGACAGGCCGCCTACATTGCCTGGTGGGTGTCGTCACGTCCACAACGCGAACCCGGCCGTCTGGGCCAGGGAGCACGCGGGCCACTCGTCCCACTGGCCAGTGTCCACGGGGCACGTTATCGTCCGCCAACAGCATGAGTTTGCCGACCTTGATGTCGGCCGTGTCTCTGCATCACTTCGCTCTCGTAGTCAGCGTAGGAAGATACTCCCGCCGCCATCGCCGCCAGAAGTGATCTAGCAGCACCTGTGTGTGCTTCCAGCGCCGTCGGCGGCACAGGTCACCATCCTCGAACACGCCAGGAGGCAGCTGAGGAGAAACCCTTCCGATGAGGAAGTGGTTGGGCGTTATGGCTGATAGTGGTCGGGATCGGTGCTGACGTGCGTCAGCGGTCGGCCGTTGAGGAGCGCCTCGACTTCGGTGACCGCCGTCCGAAGCGTCTCGTCATCCACAACCCTGTCACCCAGCACGGTCGACAGGGCACGTTTAGCTGAGCGCACCAGACCCTCGAACACGCCGCCGAAATGGGGCGCAGCCGGAGGGTTAAACTTCCACTCCACGCCTTCTTGTGACAGCGTGTCAGCGATCTTGGCCTGGTTCCACTGCTGCAGCGACTGGCGCAGCTCGCGCTCACCGGCTCGGAGATTTGTCCCGTTGTCCGAGCAAACCAGCTTGGTCTTGCCGCGTCTCGCCGTCATGCGTCTCATCGCCATGATGAATGAGTCGGCGTCCAGTGAGTGAGCCAGCTCAATGTGGACTGCTCGGGTGGACAGGCAGGCGAGCAGACAGCCACATCTCTTCTCCCTTTTACGCTGTCTCTTCACCGCCAAGGGTCCGAAGAAGTACACGCCCACTCTAGTGAACGCTGGGGCCGGGTCACCCACACGGAAGGCTGGCAGGTCGCCCATCAGTGGTGGCATTGGCCGAGCTGACCGTTTACGACACACCATACAGGCGCGGGTGTATCGCTTTACGGCCGCCCGGCCACAGATGACCCAGAACTGATGCCGGATGTGAGTCAGGACGTGTTCGGCACCCGTGTGTGCGAGCTTCTTGTGATGGTCAGTGACGAGCAGCCGTGTGGCGTCTCCCTTCGCAGGTAGTATTACCTGATGCCTGGCTTCGTAGTCGGGCTGGGAATGACGCAGTCGCCCTCCGACTCTCAGCAGGCCGCTCGAGTCCATGAAGGGCGCTAGCTGGTGGAGATAGCTGCCGGTTGGTAGTCGTCTTCCTTGTTGCAGAGCTGCGATTTCGGGTCCGAACTGTTCTGCCGGGGCGTTGCAGAGCCAGACATGTTCAGCGTCACGCAGCTCGTGAATAGTCAGTGGCCCCGATTGTCGATCCGTCTTGGCACGGCTGTTGTGGTCGAAGCGGTGCACCCATGCTGTCACGCGCAGCAGCCTCAGCCACGATGGGTACCGGCTGGCGTTTATGGCCGGCGCCGCCGGAACAGTGACGCACGCTGTCACCCTCATTTCGGCCGCCTCCTCGTCTCCGGGGCGAGCTGTCGGGTCAGTACCGAATCCCCTAATGTTTGTAACCACTAATGTATCGCAACGCCTAATGTATGAAAACCGCTAGTGCTTCATAACGAGTAATGTACGCAGCACTTGATGTGTCATAACCCCTAAGGTATCGAACGCCTAATGTATCACAACACCTAATGCATCGCAACTCCTAATGCATCATAACTCCCAATGTGTCATAAGGCCTAACGTATTGTAATCCCTAATGCTCGTAGCCTCTAATGTAACACAACTCCTAATATATCATACTCCCTAATGTATCATAACACCTAGCGTATCATAACACCTAATGTGTCGTACGACCCCGCGCATCGTAATTCCTAACGATCGTAACCTCTAATGTAACACAACTCCTAATATATCATAACACCTAATGTATCGTAAGACCTCGCGTATCATGACCCCTAATGTTCGTAACTCCTAAATCAGCTGACTGCAATGGGTTTGTCGCACACGATTCTGACCCGCACAGCTGGGCGATGTGCAGTCTACTAAAGTCTACCGAACATCATCGTGCTGCCATCTCTCGGTGAGTGCTAGGATGGGACCGTATATTGGAACATTCCGATCGGTCAAATAGAACCGTAAAACCATCGCCGGCTCTCAAGCAGGGTAATCAACGCGCACAGCGGCCGTGGTTTCGCAAAATGAATTGCAAAGAGGGCCCGAACAGCAAAAAATGACTCAACCTACCACGAAAAAACACCAACAAACGATTTTTTCTCCGGATTTGGACATCTCTTCTCGAAGTTCGTCGTGGCTTGAAGCCAAGCGGGGGGGGGGGGGGGGGGGTGGATAACTAAGTGAAACCCCGTATCGGAAGTTGCAGTCGTGTTTCTGCAACAATACGAGGAAGGAACTTGTCCTATGCCAACAACGCATATGACACATATGTTACACACCGCCATAGCATTGGCTGGCGACAGACCGCCTTGCGGTCGATGCTGTGACCCATTGACCGCGCTTCACCTGGTTGTCGCTTGCCGCCAACTTGCTGCAACGCAAATGCAGATTGTCGGATACCATGTCCAGAGTCGCCCATTGCACAAAACATTAACTCTTTTGTTATCATGCCCAATGCAATAATCACCAACCCATTCGACGAATGCTATGCGTTGCCGTTGTTGCAGTCGTCAGCGCGGTGTTTCGTGCCGTCGTCGCAGTCTATCCAGCGCAAACCATTTTCCTGATACCTATTTCGTTTTGTTGCGGGAGACACCGTAGCGCGGTGTGCTGCACAGGATGGCCCCTGAAAATGGCGATATTTGGTTCCTCAGATTACTGCTCCACAACGTGAGCGACGATGATTTTTCATGTAAACAGAGTTTACTACTAAAAAGAACTGATTTTATAGCAAATCATTTGCCGAGGTTGATAATAACGAACGCAGCTATGCTGAATAGCAGTGCAGAAATGCACTATACACGCACTTTCTCGGGGTACTTGTATGGGAAACGTTTACGTGAGGCCTCTTGCATGGAGTACTTGCCTGAAAGCAGACATGACTTAGTCTTCATACGGTCCCAATAACATCAAACGATCCGTGGTGCCATTTATGAGTGTAATCAATCAAAACGTTTATATTTCATGAGAAAAAGTCCGTCCCGGTGGCTCAGTTGGTTAGAGGCCCGCCTTCCGCTCCACCCACCCCCGGCAGGGTGGGTTCGAGTCGCTTTAGGACGCTCGCTATATGCCCTTGACATGTATGGCTTGCGGGCGGTGGCAGCGGTCGCGTTAAAGGTCAGTTGACGTCAGAGGGCAGGACGGACCGTGCCGAGCATTGCGGCACTTAAGCTTTCGCCACTAAATTCTGTTGTCTGGAATTGCGTGATCGGATGGTGGAGGTCAGGGCTCACACAACAAGCACCGCTAAGCGTGAGCGCTGTTCCCAGCAATTGATCCACTCAAAGGGTTCGTATCAAATTCATAAAAAGTAACTGAAGCGTTGTAGTTTATTTCACCAGGACGATGCTAACAAGCTTATCATTGTCATGATCAGACAGACTGGAGCATAGTAGCTGTCATCGGCCGATGTGAGAAGACGATATTATCTCGATAGTAATTTCTTGTTCTAAAGCGGTTGGTTTCCTATCCACTTGACTCATTAAGGGCTGAGTATGGGTCGTTTTAAACACTCGCTGTTTGCCCCCGAAATGGATGGATTGTGGCTGATGGCAACGAAACCAGTCAAGGATGAATAGGTGCACTTAATCAGTCTTTGCCATGTCCATGGTATGGAATTACCAATAATCGTGGCAAGGAAATCATCGCCGTAGATTTGGGCAGAATTGTTCGTGAAGCGCGAACTGAACATTACGAGCCCATATGGTACAATGCCTACTTTCCTAAAAATGATGATTCTGGAGCAGCACCAGATGACTGACAGAAGCCTCTGATTGCTGTGCCAGCTTGCTGGCAGACAAAATGCTTCCGGGCGGCCAGCAGCACTCCTCAAACAGCCGTCCAGAGCACAGTAGCTGCGTTCTCAGCAGCAGCTCATCAGTTCAACAGCGGAGCACCTCCCCAACCAACGAAGGGCTGAAGTTGATGTCCATCCCGCTGCCATCAATGTCCGCAGCAGCGAGCTTCATCCTGCCGGAGAAAATACGCAAAAAAGGCCGCAAGCTGAAAACACCAACAACGCATCGTTCGCATATTGCAAGCAAGTACATCAGAATAAACGGTCGAGAGATATCGCAAATGTATTGTTGCACAATAAAAAGTTATGCAGGTCCAGGACCTCGTCTAGAGCCTTTTCAGTCAGGGGAGGGAGATTTCTTACCCATACATAAATAAGCCTTATATGACGCTGTACACAATGCCTGGAACCGACTTTTTTAATTGAGGTTCCTTTTACTATAGGAGGGGTTTCCATGTCCAAGTGTGTGTCCAAGTGGCCAAGGATGCGCGATATTGGAGGGATTTTCGCCCTCCAAGCAACATGGCGCTGCCCTGCGAGCGGACCGGTCGTATCAAAAACAACAAATCAATAAAAAAGGGTCCTGCCACACGACAGCACAATGCACGAAACGGAAATGATATTGCACAATGTACACTCACCGATGCGCCCAGCTGGCTCACCAAAACACTTCCAGGAGCCGTCCTCCCCATGCGCCAACTTGTCTGGGGGTGGGTGTGGGGGGGGGGGGGGTGCAGCCATCCCTCCGCGACGGGACGGGCCAAACAACCCCCGGCCGCCAGCATAACAACCGGGACGCCGGGCGGGGACGATATGACCAAGCATAGGCGAGGGAACGATCGCGTTATTGGGGGGGGGGGGGGGGGGTAGGACCTTGGGGGATAGAGTCCACTTCCCAACAACTGAGATAATTCAGCACTAGGCTTGCGGCGGTACATGGAAAGAAACGACTCAAATGCCTCTGACCCCCTCTCCCATTCCTGACAACTTCCCTCGCTTCCCAGTGCCGCCGGCGCGGCGGCACTGGGGCCGACGGCACTGGAGCCGGCGGCGCTGGGGCCGGTGGCACTGGGGCCGGCGGCGCTGGGAAGCTCCTCATCCGGCCAGACCCGGTCGGACGGCCGGACAGGGGCGGCGCCGACTGCAGCAGGGGACGTCCGGGCCTCGGCCTCCAGCTTGGCCTCCAGCACGCGTCGCGGCTGCGCAGGGTCCATCCGACGACCACTGTCGATGTAGCGCTGCACGGCGCCGGACAGCGCTACCCTCTGGAGAGATCAAAGACATGACTGAGACATGCAAAGCGATCGCGATGATGAAACGGCTAGCAGTTGAACCGCCAGAAAACAATGAGCCGTTCGAGCTGTTTACGGCCACTATCGTATTCGACATGTGAGGACGCCTACACACCACTTTTCTATGAAAGGACGCTTCGGTACAACGCTATCGCTCACCGGTGGCCGGGATGGCCCCTGGACAGGCTGTGGCGCTGGTGCCGGCTGGCTGGCAGAGGAAGCGGGGACGGGGGCAGGGGAAGTGGCAGGCCTTGCCGGCTGGCTGGCCAACGGGGCGGCACCGCCGGAGGGGGCAGGACGACCAGTCGCACCACCCACATCCTGAAACGGTGCGGACATTACAATGGGCAGCAATGCCAATCATTGAACAACACACATGGAACATGCATTGGTCATCAGCACTCATCAACGTCAATTCAGCCCGACGACAGAATGTGCGCTTGAGCCAGATGCGCGACATGGCACAGCTTACCCGGTGGTAGGAGCAGGTGCACGCGACTGGCCGGTTCATGAGATCCCGCCGGGCGCCAGAGGTCCTTGGACACGTCTGGATGGCTTGGATAGCCCTTGCCCAGCGGGAACCCTGCCTGGGTACTGCCCCCTGCCGAGGCGCTCCCCCGCGGCAGCGCGAGACAGAATGGCCCGCCACTCCGCATCCGACTTTCCAAGTTTCGGCATCCTGCAACAGTGTCCGACTCCGACTGACCAAGGGGGAATACTGCCTGCTGTAGGGCCCACGTGATCCACCATGCCCCGCGCCCTCCCCTCCCACCTCGCGACAAACACCATAAACCGCGCGTACCCCTGGCGGCGACAACCATAAACGTTATTGGCACACGGCAGCCATATACCACTGATCCCTTCCCACGAGAAGCACGCGGTCCTTCCAGAACACAACCGCGCCATCGATATCAAGAGATACTCATGTAACACCTACATAATGACACCCTGCAACCAGCTTCTGCCTGTCATTGATTGCACGTCTCGTAATCGATGATCACATGAAGTCTCGGCCGGATCCCCCCCACATGTAAAGTAGAACTGCCGCACGCAACGCCGACAGCGAGACTCGCCCTACGCCCCCCGAGGAGCAGCACCTCTTATCCTCCTCCCAAGCCACCCGCAACAAGATCGGCGTGCGACTCGCCGGCGCCACCGCGTCCCACCCCATCGGCGTGTCCACGGGCTAACGCACTGCCCCCGAGCCGTGACCGTTTCTCTCACTTGGACATGAAACATTGCCCCACTCGGCTTACATGCTGACACTGTCCTGGGGCATGATCTATTGCTACACACCTTGACCGCATTCACCCGACACTTAGTGGATTTGGAAATGGTATAACACATGGGTTACCCTCTTACCTTGCAGAGAAGTGACCTGCGCCTCTTATGCCGCGTCGCTTCGAATTGGCGTCTGTATCATGATGTTACTGGCGTACCCCTGAGACCGCCCCTGCTCGCGCCGCCAGTGCTGCTGCACTTTGGTACGCCGCGGCCCCGAATGGCGGTGTACTGCCTGGGGCGCCACCCGCCGGAGTCGGCGCCGCCCGCTCGCTTCGCGGGATAATAGAGTTGCCGTTTAGCAGCGCTCGTGTCTGGTCTGGGCAGACAACACGTAGACTTGAATATGGCGCAGCCGCATTGAACCTAGAGTAAGCTTAAGCAAGCATGAGCAGCACATTAATTTAAGCATTGTGAGTTGTGAACCAAGTCGAGATGCCTGGATTTCGTCCTCCTGAGGAATTCGACTTTACATCGCCTGAGAGGTGGTCGACCTGGCGTGATCGGTTCGTCCGCTACAGACTGGCATCGGGACTACACAAAGAGGACGGTGACGTTCAAGTAGCTGCGTTGATTTACAGCATGGGTCCGCAGGCTGAGCATATCGTACCAATATTTAAGCTTACTGCTGAGCAGAAGGAGGATTTTGAAGTTGTTGTCTCAAAGCTAGACGGGTACTTCATTCCGAAAAGGAACTTTATTGCAGAGCGTCACAACTTCGAGCTTAGATCTCAAAGCTCAAGCGAGACTAATGAATCGTACATCAGAGCTTTGTTCTCTCTAGCTGAGCATTGCAGCTTCGCTGACGCTGATGAGCGTATCAGAGATCGTCTCATCTCAGGAATGTCTGACATGGAGCTGTCCCGTAGAATTCAGCTGAAGTCACTAGAGGAGGAAGTGTCTGCAAATACCGTCATTTCGATGATGCGTAATGTCGAGATCGTGAACGGCCGTGACAGCTCTGGTCCGCCTGATATCAGTAGGGTTTGTGCACCGGCGCGGCACAGGCAGCCGCGCCAGCAGCACCAGCAGTACAGACGTCAACCGCAGCCTTCCACCGCGCAACGGCAACAGCATAGTCAGCGTACCGACTTTTCAACAGCATGCAGATACTGTGGAAGAGCACGTCATGCGTCTCCGAAAGATTGTCCTGCTAAGGGAAAAATCTGTGACAACTGTCAGAAAATGGATCATTTTGCGTATGTTTGTCGCTCCAACGGTGTCAGAGCGAGTGCGTGGACAGAGTCCATTGAACAACCATCGCCGCCCAACATTTTTGTTGACGAAGTAGACAAAGCTTGCGCGCCATGGAGAGTTTCAGTCCTTCTAGATGGTCAACGAGTCGCTTTCAAAGCTGACTCTGGCGCTGATGTTAGCATTCTGACGCTGAAAACGTACAAGAAGCTGAAACTGCCGCCGCTTCAACATGCTTCAAATACTCTGACAAGTGTTGGTAGCGTGCTAAAAGTAGAAGGAAAGATGCACGGAACACTCCTGTTCAAGAACAAAGCCGAGCCTGAAGTGTTCTACGTTGTTGACTCAGCTGATGATCTCCTCTCCAGGTCTGCTTGCTCGCGCCTGGGCGTACTGAGATTCACAGGTGAAGTCAACGAAGACGTCTTCGGAGAGGCAGGTCTCCTGAAGACAGCACCGGTCAGCATTCAGCTCCGTGAAGATGCTGTTCCATTCACCCTCGCCACTGCAAGAAATATCCCGCTGCCACTGATGAAGCCGGTGGAAGAGGAGCTGAAGAAGATGGAGCATCACGGCATCATCACGTCGGAGACCGAGCCAACGGACTGGGTCTCTGCGCTGGTCCCCGTCCCGAGGCCGAAGAGCAGCGGTGTCCGCATCACGGTTGACTACAAGAGACTCAACCAGTCTGTGAAGCGACAGGTGTTCCCGATCCCTACTCTGGAGCAGCTGACCTCCAAGCTGAGTGGCGCGACGCTCTTCACCAGGCTGGACGCCTCTTCCGGTTTCTACCAGATCCCGCTGGACGAGGCGAGCTCCAAGATGACCACGTTCATCACTCCGTTCGGCAGGAAGAGGTTCCTGCGACTGCCGATGGGGATCTCGCTCGCACCGGAGTGCTTCCAGCGGAAGATGGAGGAGATGCTGGACGGACTGCCCGGAGTCATCGTCTACATGGACGACACCGTGGTGTTCGGAGATGCTGCCAGCCACGATGCACGTCTCGAGGCCGTCATCAGGAGGATCCACGAGTCTGGCCTCAAGCTGAACAGGAAAAAGTGTGAGTTCCGGAAGAACGAGGTCAAGTTTTTGGGGATGAAGATCAGCAAGAACGGCATCAGCATGGACGAAGAGAAGCTCGAAGCGATCCAGCAGCTCCAACCACCAAAGAATGTCAATGAACTAAGGTCTCTGCTCGGAGTAATCAACTTCCTGGGCCGGTTCGTTCCACACATCCAGGAGTGTTTAAGACCACTAAACGAGCTTCTGAGGAAGAACGTAGCATGGATCTGGACACCACAGCAGCAGCAGGCGCTGGATGACGTGAAAGCAGCCGTCACTTCAGCTCCAGCTCTGGCGTTCTACGATCCAGCACGAGAGACGGTGGTCAGCGCCGACGCCAGCAGTTTCGGCATCGGAGGATGTGTTCCCCAGAAGCACGGCTCCGTCTTCAAACCCGTCGCGTTCTACAGCAGAAGCCTGACTGACCCAGAGACCAGATGGGCCCAGATTGAGAAGGAACTACTCTCCGCGACGTGGACGTGCGAGAAAATGCACATGTTCCTGTCCGGACTGCCGTCGTTCGAGCTGCATCTGGACCACAAGCCTCTGATCCCGCTGGTTAACACGAAAAATCTCGTGGATGCGCCCATCAGATGCCAGCGCATGCTCATGCGCTTGATGCGATACAACCCCACAGCGGTCTTCGTTCCAGGAAAGCAGCACCTGGTGCCCGACTTCCTCTCACGTCACCCGCTCCAGAAGCAGGATGAAACCAGCGCTGTGCTTCAAGAAGACATACATGGATTCTGTGAGAGAATCTTCAGCGATCTTCCTGCCACACCGCAGCGTCTGGTGGAGATCAGCAAGGCGCAGCAAGCAGACGAACCCCTACAACGCGTAGTTCAGCAGACTCTCTCTGGCTGGAAGGAGGGAGCGAAGCATCCCGACCTGCTGGACTACTTCGCCTCTCGGGGAGAGATGAGCGTTCTGTACCTAACGTGTGGTACACTGCTGATGCACGGGCGACGCATCGTCATCCCTCCGAGTCTGCGAGATGAAATGCTCACCCGACTACATGATGACGGACACTTCGGTCTGAACAAGTGTCGCCAGAGGGCAGCAGAATCGATCTGGTGGCCTCAACTCAGCATCGACCTGAAGCGTCATCTCGAGAGCTGCTCGTTCTGTCAGGTGAATGCGCCAGCCCAGCACGCTGAGCCACTGGTGACAACCCCAACGCCATCAAGACCGTGGACGCACGTTGCAGCAGACGTCTTCCACTTCAACAACTGCAACTGGCTCGTCACGGTGGACATCTTCAGCAGGTATCTGGAGATACAACGCCTCCCGAGTCTCACCAGCAGCGCAGTCATCGAGCGTCTGAAGCGCCTGTTTTCCCGCTTGGGGATACCAGACCTCGTGACAACAGACGGAGGAACGCAGTTCACTTCAACCTCGTTCGCCAACTTCACAGCGTCCTACGGCTTTACAAACCGCATCACAGACCCGCACACACCGTCTTCCAACGGAGCAGCTGAACGGGCCGTGAGAACCGCCAAGTGGATACTTCGCCAGAGGGACCCCCACCTCGCCCTCCTCAACTACCGCACGACGCCTGTGGAAGCAACCAGATACTCCCCAGCCCGTCTCCTGATGGGACGCGAACTTCAATCGCGTCTCCCCATCGCTCAGCCAACCGGAGAAGCGACATGGCAGCATGCCAAACTCCGAGATCGGCAGAGGAAGAAGAAGCTGGAGACATGCTTCAACCGGAGACACGGTGCCCGCGATCTTCAGCAGCTACAGCCCGGGGATCATGTTCGGATCAAGACAGAGAAGACAGCTGGTCCGAGCCCGCCACCGTCATAGAGAAGCTCTCTAGACGCAGCTACCTTGTGGAGCTCAAGGGTGCTCGCTATCGTCGCAACCGACGTCATCTGATGCAGATCCCTCCGTTTCAGGTGTTGACACAGCACGGTTCCGCGCGGCGTGCTGACTGTTCTGCACACAGGGTGCCCGCTCCAGACCTCCTCTCTGGCCGCCATGCTGAGGTGGCGCCACCGGCGCTGCTGCAACCGCAGCCGCGCGAACCGGCGCCTGCACCACGATCGGTAGTGCCACGGCCACCACCAGCTGTGCCGTCGCCCGCGTCGAAAGCGGCGCCGCCGCCGTCGCTGCCGCCGCTGACAGAAGCTGCGGCCCAGCCCTGCAACGCGCAAGTGCCCCAGACACAAGACCCAACGCCACTGCTTAGTTTTAGTCCGCGTAAAACACGCGGTGGCCGCGTTTTCTGAGAGGCATCAAAGAGAAGCAGCAGAGAAGCAGCAGGAAAGCAGATGGGAAGCAGCAGGAAAGCAGCAGAGAAGCAGTCTGAGAAGCAGAAGGGAAGCAGCAGCCTCAGAAGCGGCATAGCAGCAGCAGGGAAGCAGCAGTCTGTCGCCAATAATTTCGTTTCGCAAGCGTTTTTTTATATATTATACATTTATTTGCATTTCCTCAAGGGGGGAGCTGTATCATGATGTTACTGGCGTACCCCTGAGACCGCCCCTGCTCGCGCCGCCAGTGCTGCTGCACTTTGGTACGCCGCGGCCCCGAATGGCGGTGTACTGCCTGGGGCGCCACCCGCCGGAGTCGGCGCCGCCCGCTCGCTTCGCGGGATAATAGAGTTGCCGTTTAGCAGCGCTCGTGTCTGGTCTGGGCAGACAACACGTAGACTTGAATATGGCGCAGCCGCATTGAACCTAGAGTAAGCTTAAGCAAGCATGAGCAGCACATTAATTTAAGCATTGTGAGTTGTGAACCAAGTCGAGATGCCTGGATTTCGTCCTCCTGAGGAATTCGACTTTACATCGCCTGAGAGGTGGTCGACCTGGCGTGATCGGTTCGTCCGCTACAGACTGGCATCGGGACTACACAAAGAGGACGGTGACGTTCAAGTAGCTGCGTTGATTTACAGCATGGGTCCGCAGGCTGAGCATATCGTACCAATATTTAAGCTTACTGCTGAGCAGAAGGAGGATTTTGAAGTTGTTGTCTCAAAGCTAGACGGGTACTTCATTCCGAAAAGGAACTTTATTGCAGAGCGTCACAACTTCGAGCTTAGATCTCAAAGCTCAAGCGAGACTAATGAATCGTACATCAGAGCTTTGTTCTCTCTAGCTGAGCATTGCAGCTTCGCTGACGCTGATGAGCGTATCAGAGATCGTCTCATCTCAGGAATGTCTGACATGGAGCTGTCCCGTAGAATTCAGCTGAAGTCACTAGAGGAGGAAGTGTCTGCAAATACCGTCATTTCGATGATGCGTAATGTCGAGATCGTGAACGGCCGTGACAGCTCTGGTCCGCCTGATATCAGTAGGGTTTGTGCACCGGCGCGGCACAGGCAGCCGCGCCAGCAGCACCAGCAGTACAGACGTCAACCGCAGCCTTCCACCGCGCAACGGCAACAGCATAGTCAGCGTACCGACTTTTCAACAGCATGCAGATACTGTGGAAGAGCACGTCATGCGTCTCCGAAAGATTGTCCTGCTAAGGGAAAAATCTGTGACAACTGTCAGAAAATGGATCATTTTGCGTATGTTTGTCGCTCCAACGGTGTCAGAGCGAGTGCGTGGACAGAGTCCATTGAACAACCATCGCCGCCCAACATTTTTGTTGACGAAGTAGACAAAGCTTGCGCGCCATGGAGAGTTTCAGTCCTTCTAGATGGTCAACGAGTCGCTTTCAAAGCTGACTCTGGCGCTGATGTTAGCATTCTGACGCTGAAAACGTACAAGAAGCTGAAACTGCCGCCGCTTCAACATGCTTCAAATACTCTGACAAGTGTTGGTAGCGTGCTAAAAGTAGAAGGAAAGATGCACGGAACACTCCTGTTCAAGAACAAAGCCGAGCCTGAAGTGTTCTACGTTGTTGACTCAGCTGATGATCTCCTCTCCAGGTCTGCTTGCTCGCGCCTGGGCGTACTGAGATTCACAGGTGAAGTCAACGAAGACGTCTTCGGAGAGGCAGGTCTCCTGAAGACAGCACCGGTCAGCATTCAGCTCCGTGAAGATGCTGTTCCATTCACCCTCGCCACTGCAAGAAATATCCCGCTGCCACTGATGAAGCCGGTGGAAGAGGAGCTGAAGAAGATGGAGCATCACGGCATCATCACGTCGGAGACCGAGCCAACGGACTGGGTCTCTGCGCTGGTCCCCGTCCCGAGGCCGAAGAGCAGCGGTGTCCGCATCACGGTTGACTACAAGAGACTCAACCAGTCTGTGAAGCGACAGGTGTTCCCGATCCCTACTCTGGAGCAGCTGACCTCCAAGCTGAGTGGCGCGACGCTCTTCACCAGGCTGGACGCCTCTTCCGGTTTCTACCAGATCCCGCTGGACGAGGCGAGCTCCAAGATGACCACGTTCATCACTCCGTTCGGCAGGAAGAGGTTCCTGCGACTGCCGATGGGGATCTCGCTCGCACCGGAGTGCTTCCAGCGGAAGATGGAGGAGATGCTGGACGGACTGCCCGGAGTCATCGTCTACATGGACGACACCGTGGTGTTCGGAGATGCTGCCAGCCACGATGCACGTCTCGAGGCCGTCATCAGGAGGATCCACGAGTCTGGCCTCAAGCTGAACAGGAAAAAGTGTGAGTTCCGGAAGAACGAGGTCAAGTTTTTGGGGATGAAGATCAGCAAGAACGGCATCAGCATGGACGAAGAGAAGCTCGAAGCGATCCAGCAGCTCCAACCACCAAAGAATGTCAATGAACTAAGGTCTCTGCTCGGAGTAATCAACTTCCTGGGCCGGTTCGTTCCACACATCCAGGAGTGTTTAAGACCACTAAACGAGCTTCTGAGGAAGAACGTAGCATGGATCTGGACACCACAGCAGCAGCAGGCGCTGGATGACGTGAAAGCAGCCGTCACTTCAGCTCCAGCTCTGGCGTTCTACGATCCAGCACGAGAGACGGTGGTCAGCGCCGACGCCAGCAGTTTCGGCATCGGAGGATGTGTTCCCCAGAAGCACGGCTCCGTCTTCAAACCCGTCGCGTTCTACAGCAGAAGCCTGACTGACCCAGAGACCAGATGGGCCCAGATTGAGAAGGAACTACTCTCCGCGACGTGGACGTGCGAGAAAATGCACATGTTCCTGTCCGGACTGCCGTCGTTCGAGCTGCATCTGGACCACAAGCCTCTGATCCCGCTGGTTAACACGAAAAATCTCGTGGATGCGCCCATCAGATGCCAGCGCATGCTCATGCGCTTGATGCGATACAACCCCACAGCGGTCTTCGTTCCAGGAAAGCAGCACCTGGTGCCCGACTTCCTCTCACGTCACCCGCTCCAGAAGCAGGATGAAACCAGCGCTGTGCTTCAAGAAGACATACATGGATTCTGTGAGAGAATCTTCAGCGATCTTCCTGCCACACCGCAGCGTCTGGTGGAGATCAGCAAGGCGCAGCAAGCAGACGAACCCCTACAACGCGTAGTTCAGCAGACTCTCTCTGGCTGGAAGGAGGGAGCGAAGCATCCCGACCTGCTGGACTACTTCGCCTCTCGGGGAGAGATGAGCGTTCTGTACCTAACGTGTGGTACACTGCTGATGCACGGGCGACGCATCGTCATCCCTCCGAGTCTGCGAGATGAAATGCTCACCCGACTACATGATGACGGACACTTCGGTCTGAACAAGTGTCGCCAGAGGGCAGCAGAATCGATCTGGTGGCCTCAACTCAGCATCGACCTGAAGCGTCATCTCGAGAGCTGCTCGTTCTGTCAGGTGAATGCGCCAGCCCAGCACGCTGAGCCACTGGTGACAACCCCAACGCCATCAAGACCGTGGACGCACGTTGCAGCAGACGTCTTCCACTTCAACAACTGCAACTGGCTCGTCACGGTGGACATCTTCAGCAGGTATCTGGAGATACAACGCCTCCCGAGTCTCACCAGCAGCGCAGTCATCGAGCGTCTGAAGCGCCTGTTTTCCCGCTTGGGGATACCAGACCTCGTGACAACAGACGGAGGAACGCAGTTCACTTCAACCTCGTTCGCCAACTTCACAGCGTCCTACGGCTTTACAAACCGCATCACAGACCCGCACACACCGTCTTCCAACGGAGCAGCTGAACGGGCCGTGAGAACCGCCAAGTGGATACTTCGCCAGAGGGACCCCCACCTCGCCCTCCTCAACTACCGCACGACGCCTGTGGAAGCAACCAGATACTCCCCAGCCCGTCTCCTGATGGGACGCGAACTTCAATCGCGTCTCCCCATCGCTCAGCCAACCGGAGAAGCGACATGGCAGCATGCCAAACTCCGAGATCGGCAGAGGAAGAAGAAGCTGGAGACATGCTTCAACCGGAGACACGGTGCCCGCGATCTTCAGCAGCTACAGCCCGGGGATCATGTTCGGATCAAGAC
>NW_023597034.1:24984642-25002093 GCF_011947565.3 Pollicipes pollicipes
GTACGGGACCAAGGTAAACCATTCGTCGTGTTTAAGGCAGGACATATCGTAAATAATCACAAAACAGGTAGATTCATGATCTTACCTTCAATTTTTTATAATTACGATGGCGAGCTCCCGAGCGCCGCACACACACAGCACCCGCGACACCGGCGCCATTACTGCGCAGGTCACAACATTACTGCGCATCAAGCAGCATCAAGAACCATAAACATGTACTGGGCCAGGGTAACAAGAATCCATGAACTCTGATCCTTGATGCCAACGGGACCATAGGTTGCAGGGGGATTGGATGGGGAATGTAAAGGAAAATGATCCTCACGCTGGAATGTGAAACCTTGGCCAGGGCGAATCACACTGAATTTTCACATTATTGGTGTGTAAAGAGATCTTTCAGCATATATCTATCTGAAACTGCCTTCGTGATATCATAATTCCTTGAAACATTGGCTCTCTTACCATTGGAGTTGGAGGCACTTGTGTGCTAAACTATGGGCTCTTGGATTTAGAGGGTATGTGCTTAAATTGTTCCCATGATCTCACTGCTATGCTCTACATGATCTACCCTTACCCCAGACATTTCAAATGCCACATGTGCTTTGTGCAATCTGTGTTTATGTCAATGTTATCATTTGTTACATTTAAATAATTTGCTCTCACAAACGAGTAGCAGAATGCATGTGCAACAAGATGGAACATAACAGGACTATTCTCCAGCATCTATTTTTTTTAAGAAGCATAGTGCATTGAATTTCTGTGGATCATTTTAAATGAGCACAAGCAGTGATGGGATCTATATTTCATAATTCTGACCTGCATGCTTAAATCATCAAAAATCACTGACTGCTATGAAAGTGTTTTAGCCTTGGTTTACAAAAACAAGTTTAACATGTTCATGGCTCTAGCATGCTTTTCACATGCTTTCAAAGGAATGCTTTGGTTTCTTGTGCCGATTTACAACTTAGATGTAACCATTGACTTGTAGATGGAAAAATAGGAAACTTTCCAAATCTGTGCAGACCCTGACAATATATACCAAAAATAAACAATCATTCCAACTCCCACATTATAATGTCTGATACCTGTTACAAAAGGTTATGGCTACAGGAGATGCAGATGGCTAAGCCAAAAGATCTTGATGACCACAACCGGGCATGGGGTTTGAAATTCCTGTCCCAAGAGCATCAGTATAGTAGTGCATCTGGCTCCCACATCCTAGCACCGGATACCTAGTGCGTGGAAAGGGTTGCCTAAAATATGACAGCTAGGATGAAATGTTTGAAGTTCTGTACTGAGTGTAAGGTTTCAAGGTGACTTCCTACAGGACATCAGTACTCTGGTCATTGTTCCACCATCTGTGTGCCTCACATTAGCTGCACTACATTTTGCCAAGGATACTTGCTGTGGGTGTTTTTAACAGGTCAAAGCATGTTGAGAAACTGTGTCAGACTTAAACATTTTCAGGGCATTGAGACTAAAAAAATGAAATAGCTTGCAAACAGGACCACGCTGAAATAGTTGGTCGTGTACCAAGTCAGCCATGATAAAGTCAGTCGTCTCTGCAGATCGCACATAATTTTGGGAGGACGCACATTACCTTCTTGCAATGAAATCAGCCGATTTTCAAAGGATAATTTGACTGTTCTTTCTTGGCAGGACGACGTGATACACCATCTGGATGGTTTGCCACCCTGAGGGCGGAGGCCAGCCCCGGCATAGAGCCGACGCCAGGACCGTCCAGGGAGGCCGCCGAGACGCCAGCTCTTCAGCCTTTCACGGAGAACCCACGGGTCCGAGTCCATGACGACAGCGATGACGATGACTTTGTGGATCTCCCGTTACGTCAGGCCGTCTGACCTGTCGGCGCCCGCGGTGGTCCGCAGCGTCCATCCCCCCCCCCCCCCCCCCCCCCCCTACCGCCTGTGGCTAACCCAACGGCCAAGTGCGCTACAACACCATGTCGGATCCCCAAGGCAAGATGCAGAAGTCCATTCTTCAATATCTGGACGATCACCCTAAGCATAACCCGACATGTGACAAGGCGCTGTCGGCATTCATGACTGGTGCGCCGCCACGTCCTCCGTTGCCCCCCCCCCCCCCCCCCATCCCCGTCAGAGCCAGCTCTACGCGCAGCGTCAACTAGGTTAGCGGAAAGCGTGGCCGCCATCCCTGTCCCCCGGCTGGAGAGGCGGAAAGCCTGTCCACTTCGTGGACGGTAGCGTGTGTTCGCTGGTTGTCTTCCGAAGACCGGAAGGGATAATCACCCGTACCAGCGGTATCTGGGTCAGCGTCGTGCCGCAGCGCCGCACAGTCTGCACGACTTCGTCGAGCAAAATCGAGCGCTGGGTCCCAAAACATGTCATGTTCAAGTTGAGATCGTGGAACGGCAAGCTGGGTAGTTAAACAGACAACACACCATATAAATGTTCTCATGCAGGCTGGTTTCCCTCATTTCAGTGCTATGATCATTGCATGTTCATCAGATGCCTTGTGGAAATATCCTGGTCTTTCAGCAAATGCCTGTAGCTACAGGCTTAGGCTTAGTGGGGCTTTGCTATCTGAGACCTTTCTAGTCGTTCCAGATACAGAGTTTGAGGTGATGTGCAAGTAATTTAAGTCTAAATGTGCTTGAGTAAGTGTGCAAGATATCTGGTGTGTGCATGTATTGAAGACAAGAGGCGGTGCGCACAGGAACCTACAACGCTTATCTTCGGGCACCCAGCCGCTCCCTGCATGCCTGTACCGGTTGCCGGCCCGGCCCAGGCTCCTGCTGTGTGGAGGGCTGGGAAAGAGTCCGATTGAACGTTGCGTAGTCTTTGTCTTCGTTGCGCCTATGGAAGCGGGGGTGGCTTGATACGATGATGTATGACGATGGTTTGTGATGGTGTATTTGATGGTGTTATGATGACGATGTGTTTGCCTGCGGACGGGGAACTGCGCCGTGCCTGGTGCCGTCTCCTTTTTGGCTGCATAAGTCACGTGGACAGCTTGTGAATGTTGTTTTATTGTGTTGGTGAGAAGTCTTTTGAACGGAATGTGTTTTGTCTGGTTTAGGCGGAATGCGTCTAAACGGTCGTCGTTTCGTGTCTGCTAAGGTGTGTTCTGTCGATCTGAATACACTTGCATGGCATGCTGAAGCTGATGATCTCGTCCACATCACCGCCCACGATTTGTAGGTCTTCTAGTGTTAAGCCGGGATTATTGTACGAGGACCACTGCACCATTTCCATAAGAAGTCAATGACGCCTGGTACAGTGCACCATCTCATTTAATGGCTATATCATGAAAAGAGTACAACCGACGGGGTTCCAAGAAATGATAGTTGTCAGTTGACGTAGTGCGAGACCTGTCTGCTCCAGTTCGGATCCCGTTACATTGGGTAATGTCGTGGGATTATCCGGGATTCCGGTTTTAGGTCGTTTTTTATACAAGTTACGACGTGGAATAAACCAGCAATCTAGGCACCTGTGTAATTAACATGGCTTAGGTCCCATGGCTTTCAGAGCGGATATCCAGGAGCGTGTGCAATTACTAATAATGTTTAGTGGTCATAGTTTCCCATCAGAGCTCTGGTTTTGTCAAATTTGTTGAGGAAAGCATTAAGCACAGGACTGACAAACCTGGGGTACGGTGAACATAAGATTTGAATGTACTAAATGAATGCAATTGAGTCTAGATCTGGGTCTGCATGTCCATTCCCTCATTTGTTACACGCCCATTCTCTCCTTATGTGGGTACATTAGGTACATTTATAAGAGTTCATTTAGGTTTCTATGTCTTTATGTTTTCCTTTGGTATCTGAGGACTGAGTGCCAAAACCGAGCCAGAAATTGTGAATGAGATGGAAGATATTGCATCGTCCAGAACTCTTCAAGGAGGGCTGCATTCCGCGGGATTTTCATCAGCATGACGTGCTATTTTGCAGGGATCCGCGTTTTTACGGCAAAATAAGATAGATGGAGGTGGGAGAAAGAGAACGGGGCGGGGCGTAAGCTCGTTAGCTCAGCTGCGATTTGTCCGCGGCCCGAGAAGTCGAAGCCCTCAACGAAATGCGATCTTAAGGCCCTGGACCACGTGGCGATTTATGGACGTTGGACGGATTTGTTGACGTCCAAACTACTTACAAAAAAGAATGCATAGAAATCATATCAAGAGGCAAACGCAAAATATTTGGGGAAGTTTCGCTGCATTTCCATCGCTTTCATTCAATATATGCTCGACAATGTAGGTTTTAGTGGTCTCAGCTTTCCTGCTCCAAAACCTTGTTTCTCGTTGTTCTTGAAAGCTAGCTGTTGAGCTGCAGCAAATATAGATGTATATACAAAACTATATTTTAGATGTATTTTGCATCACCTCTGATAATTGGTAGGACAAAACGTTTTTGCCAGAACATCAGCAGCTAGGCCATTTCGCTCAGCACTATTTCTAACACCGCTGACAGCGGTTGCTAGGATACGCATATACGAAAAAAAATATATGCGTGCAGTGACTCGTGCAAGAGTGGCACGGCACAAGAAAGGCGTTTCACTTTCTACGTTTCCAAAAAACCATTCAAGCGGCCTGAAAACATGGCGTAACGTTGCTACAGGTCTGATGCTATAAATGTGGAAAACGCGGCAATCCGCTTTGATCATTTTCCAGACTGACTATGATTCTAACTATCAGGTTAGGCTAGGATATGGCCGATATGAAACCACGCATGTGACCAGGTGCAGTTCTATCGATGCAACTGGACACCGCTGGCACGCCGAATTGAGTATGCATGTGTTGAAAAGGAAAATTTCGTCTATTTTCTTCATCTTTTTGGACCTAATTTACAGTCACGAAAGCCCGAAGAATCTGGGCTACTCTGTGCAGTGTGCGGACTACAATACAAGTTTCGGACAGGAGTTTCCAACAATAATCTTATTTACAAAGTGGAACCTGATTGCCACACAAATGGTAGATCCATCCATGCTGCGCTGGCGGGCCGGGAGGGCTGCGACTAAATTCTTGTAATTGGTTTGCAACTCTGTAAAAGTGAAAAATACTAATACAAGGAAGTGCCGGTAATTGTCCAAGCCTAGCACACAACTGACTTCACTTGGCATCGATCTCTGGGCCCGGGTTCCATGTCCTTCGTTGGTCAGCTGACCTTTTCTATTTCCCTTAGATTATCCGAACGTCGGCCCACGACCCGCGAGTTGAAGTGTACTGGACCGTGGATTAGATAGGTCACGTTCAGGAATTTTGACTGTGTGGTTCGGAAGATGATTTCACGTTCGCGATGGACAAAAACTTCTTTAAGTCCCGTTCCAGATATGTGAGTATATACCAACTGAGTTGTGAGCATACCGAATGAGCTTGCGGAATTCTTACATCTTGCACGCTTAAGAAACAGGTGATATTTTGGACCGAAACTTATGAAATACCAGGCTCGGGAATTGTTAGCGAGTTTTGATTTAGTATGCTCGGATGCAAGATTTTTGTTGGTCAGTCTGCAGACATATATCCACTGCGCCACATATTTAAACCGCATCGGCGTGTTGGACATTGAGCTTGAGCCTGCATGACTCGGGGCAGGTAAATTGCACTAAACTTTGTGTCAGCTCTTGTGAAAATATGCTCAGCATTGTGTGAAATTACCTTTGCAACATCATAATACCTTAAAACATCAGCGCATTGCAGCTTGAAATCGGTTCTAAGTTTGAGCCAAGCTCAGGACTAGAATTTATGGCATACATACATTCAAACTGCTGGAGTGATGTTGGTATTACTGCAACAGCAGTAGAGGCCAGGAAGCTGGGTGGGTCAAAGTGGGGAGAGCCCGATCAGTCCAATCCATCCACTTGTTTGGATGCTTGTATGATGTCAATGGCAGAGCTCAGGGCTCTTAGCTAAGCTCTAGCTTGGGTCAGGACAAATTGTGTTGAATCTGTGTGAGTAAATTATCTAGAAACACCAGTTCTTGAAACATTGGTTCTGTTCGTGCGAAAGACTTCGTTAGTCTTCCGGAGGGGCATCGACCTGAGACGTTAGTATTCCGGAGGAGCATCGACCTGAGACGTTGAAAGGGAAGAGTTTCTGTTAGCCAAAGAGTTGCAAGGCAAAGGTGAGAGAGGGGTTGGAAGGGCGGCGTCGCACACTCTGAAGTCGTCGTCGTCGTAAACGCTGTCGCGGCTCGCGTCAAGCCGCGCCGGCGGAGTCTGAACGTGGACTGCTCGGCAGGGACCGTGCGTCCCCGCCCGTGTATCCCCATAAACCCAGGTGGGTTTACGGGCCTTAGATGGTGGGAACCAATCGGCAGAGGGGCCGCTCACACCCTCGCGGATCCGCTGCCGCCACGCCGGCAGCGACGGCCCGTTTGCTCGCTAACATAGCCGCCCGGTTTTTCGCGCCATTCGCGGAAAATCCGAACTACAAGCGAGCAAACTGTAGGTCATGAACGCTACACATGCCGAATAAACATAACGTCATCCCAACAACACTGCAAACATCAACAGCTAACTAGCGGACACTGTTCGTCCGCGGGAGGCGAGCATTTTTGCACCAGCTACATCTAGAGCTAATGAGAGGCTATAAACTAAGGCTATAGCTACGTCCACGCTGCGACGCGAACGCTCGCGGCGCGCGTCGGGGAAGAATGACTGTATCCCAAACATCATAAACCGTCAAGTACAGCATCGCGGCGCACATGGTCACTGTGCGGCGGTGTCGCACGGCACCGCCATAAACTACTTATTAGGCGGGACGCTCACGGTCACCGTCCCGTCACATCAGCGCCCGTCTGCGTCATGCTCAAGACGGCAGAGGCGGGTAACAGGCCGCCTATATTGCCTGGTGGGTGTCGTCACGTCCACAACGCGAACCCGGCCGTCTGGGCCAGGGAGCACGCGGGCCACTCGTCCCACTGGCCAGTGTCCGCGGGGCACGTTATCGTCCGCCAACAGCATGAGTTCGCCGACCTTGATGTCGGCCGTGTCTCTGCATCACTTCGCTCTCGTAGTCAGCGTGGGAAGATATTCCCGCCGCCAGCGCCGCCAGAAGTGATCTAGCAGCACCTGTGTGTGCTTCCAGCGCCGTCGGCGGCACAGGTCACCATCATCGAACACGCCAGGAGGCAGCTGAGGAGAAGCCCTTCCGATGAGGAAGTGGTTCGGCGTTATGGCTGATAATGGTCGGGATCGGTGCTGACGTGCGTCAGCGGTCGGCCGTTGAGGAGCGCCTCGACTGCGGTGACCGCCGTCCGAAGCGTCTCGTCATCCACAACCCAGTCACCCAGGACGGTCGACAGGGCACGTTTAGCTGAGCGCGCCAGACGCTCGAACACGCCGCCGAAATGGGGCGCAGCCGGAGCGTTAAACTTCCACTCCACGCCTTCTTGTGACAGCGTGTCAGCGATCTTGGCTTGGTTCCACTGCTGCAGCGACTGGCGCAGCTCGCGCTCACCGGCTCGGAGATTTGTCCCGTTGTCCGAGCAAACCAGCTTGGTCTTGCCGCGTCTCGCCATCATGCGTCTCATCGCCATGATGAATGAGTCAGCGTCCAGTGAGTGAGCCAGCTCGATGTGGACTGCTCGGGTGGACAGGCAGGCGAACAGACAGCCATATCTCTTCTCCCTTTTACGCTGTCTCTTCACCGCCAAGGGTCCGAAGAAGTACACGCCCACTCTAGTGAACGCTGGGGCCGGGTCACCCACGTGGAAGGCTGGCAGGTCGCCTACCAGTGGTGGCATTGGCCGAGCTGACCGTTTACGACACACCATACAGGCGCGGGTGTGTCGCTTTACGGCCGCCCGGCCACAGATGACCCAGAACTGCTGCCGGATGTGAGTCAGGACGTGTTCGGCACCCGTGTGTGCGAGCTTCTTGTGATGGTCAGTGACGAGCAGCCGTGTGGCGCCTCCCTTCGCAGGTAGTATTACCTGATGCTTGGCTTCGTAGTCGAGCTGGGAATGACGCAGTCGCCCTCCGACTCTCAGCAGGCCGCTCGAGTCCATGAAGGGCGCTAGCTGGTGGAGATAGCTGCCGGTTGGTAGTCGTCTTCCTTGTTGCAGAGCTGCGATTTCGGGTCCGAACTGCTCTGCCGGGGCGTTGCAGAGCCAGACATGTTCAGCGTCACGCAGCTCGTGAACAGTCAGTGGCCCCGATCGTCGATCCGTCTTGGCACGGCTGTTGTGGTCGAAGCGGTGCACCCATGCTGTCACGCGCAGCAGCCTCAGCCACGATGGGTACCGGCTGGCGTTTATGGCCGGCGCCGCTGGAACAGTGACGCACGCTGTCACCCTCATTTCGGCCGCCTCCTCGTCTCCGGGGCGGGCTGTCGGTTCAGTACCGAAACCCCTAATGTTTGTAACCACTAATGTATCGCAACGCCTAATGTATCAAAACCGCTAGTGCTTCATAACGAATAATGTACGTAGCACTTGATGTGTCATAACCCCTAAGGTATCGTAACTCCTAATGTATCACAACACCTAATGTATCGCAACTCCTAATGCATCGTAACTCCCAATGTGTCATAAGGCCTAACGTATTGTAATCCCTAATGCTCGTAGCCTCTAATGTAACACAACTCCTAATATATCATACTCCCTAATGTATCATAACACCTAGTGTATCATAACACCTAATGTGTCGTAAGACCCAGCGTATCGTAATTCCTAACGATCGTAACCTCTAATGTAACACAACTCCTAATATATCATAACACCTAATGTATCGTAAGACCTAGTGTATCATAACCCCTAATGTTCGTAACTCCTAAATCAGCTGACTGCAGTGGGTTTGTCGCACACGATTCTGACCCGCACAGCTGGGCGATGTGCAGTCTACTAAAGTCTACCCAACATCATCGTGCTGCCATCTCTCGGTGAGTGCTAGGATGGGACCGTATATTGGAACATTCCGATCGGTCAAATAGAACCGTAAAACCATCGCCGGCTCTCAAGCAGGGTAATCAACGCGCACAGCGGCCGTGGTTTCGCAAAATGAATTGCAAAGAGGGCCCGAACAGCAAAAAATGACTCAACCTACCACGAAGAAACACCAACAAACGATTTTTTCTCCGGATTTGGACCTCTCTTCTCGAAGTTCGTCGTGGCTTGAACCCAAGCGGGGAGGGGGGGGGGGGGGGTGGATGAACTCAGTGAAACCCCGTATCGGAAGTTGCAGTCGTGTTTCCGCAACAATACGAGCAAGGAACTTGTCCTATGCCAACAACGCATATGACGCATATGTTACACACCGCCATAGCATTGGCTGGCGACAGACCGCCTTGCGGTCAATGCTGTGACCCATTGACCGCGCTTCACCTGCTTGTCGCTTGCCGCCAACTTGCCGCAACGCAAATGCAGATTGTCGGACGCTATGTCCAGAGTCGCCCATTGCACAAAATATTAACTCTTTTGTTATCATGCCCAATGCAATAATCACCAACCCATTCGACGAATGCTATGCGTTGCCGTTGTTGCAGTCGTCAGCGCGGTGTTTCGTGCCGTCGTCGCAGTCTATCCAGCGCAAACCATTTTCCTGATACCTATTTCGATTTGTTGCGGGAGACACCGTAACGCGGTGTGCTGCACAGGATGGCCCCTGAAAATGGCGATATTTGGTTCCTCAGATTACTGCTCCACGACGTGAGCGACGATGATTTTTCATGTAAACAGAGTTTACTACTAAAAATAACTGATTTTATAGCAAGTCATTTGCCGAGGTTGATAATAACGAACGCAGCTATGCTGAATAGCAGTGCAGGAATGCACTATACACGCACTTTCTCGGGGTACTTGTATGGGAAACGTTTACGTGAGGCCTCTTGCATGGAGTACTTCCTGAAAGCAGACATGACTTAGTCTTCATACGGTCCCAATAACGACATCAAACCATCAGTGGTGCCATTTATGAGTGTAATCAATCAAAGCGTTTATATTTCATGAGAAAATGTCCGTCCCGGTGGCTCTGTTGGTTAGAGGCCCGCCTTCCGCTCCACCCACCCCCGGCAGGGTGGGTTCGAGTCGCTTTAGGGCGCTCGCTATATGCCCTTGACATGTATGGCTTGCGGGCGGTGGCAGCGGTCGCGTTAAAGGTCAGTTGACGTCAGAGGGCAGGACGGACCGTGCCGAGCATTGCGGCACGTTAAGCTTTCGCCACTAAATTCTGTCGTCTGGAATTGCACGATCGGGTGGTGGAGGTCAGGGCTCACACAACAAGCACCGCTAAGCGTGAGCGCTGATCCCAGCAATTCATCCATCAAAGGGTTCGTATCAAATTCATAAGAAGTAAATGAAGCGTTGTAGTTTATTTCACCAGGACGATGCTGACAAGCTTATCATTGTCATGATCAGACAGACTGGAGCATAGTAGCTGTCATCGGTCGATGTGAGAATACGATATTATCTCGATAGTAATTTCTTGTTCTAAAGCGGTTGGCTTCCGATCCACTTGACTCATTAAGGGCTGAGTATGGGTCGTTTTAGACACTCGCTGTTTGCCCCCGAAATGGATGGATTGTAGCTGATGCAACGAAACCAGTCAAGAATGAATAGGTGCACTTAATAAGTCTTTGCCATGTCCATCGTATGGAATTACCAATAATCGTGGCAAGGAAATCATCGCTGTAGATTTTGGCAGAATTGTTCGTGAAGCACGAACTGAACATTACGAGCCCATATGGTACAATGCCTACTTTCCTAAAAATGATGATTCTGGAGCAGCACCAGATGACTGACAGAAGCCTCTGATTGCTGTGCCAGCTTGCTGGCAGACAAAATGCTTCCGGGCGGCCAGCAGCACTCCTCAAACAGCCATCCAGAGCAGAGTAGCTGCGTTCTCAGCAGCAGCTCATCAGTTCAACAGCGGAGCACCTCCCCAGCCAACGAAGGGCTGAAGTTGATGTCCATCCCGCTGCCATCAATGTCCGCAACAGCGAGCTTCATCCTGCCGGAGAAAATACGCAAAAAAGGCCCCAAGCTGACAACACCAACAACGCATCGTTCGCATATTGCAAGCAAGTACACCAGAATAAACGGTCGAGAGATATCGCAAATGTATTGTTGCACAATAAAAAGTTATGCAGGTCCAGGACCTCGTCTAAAGCCTTTTTCAGTGAGGGGGGGGGATATTTCTTACCCATACATAAATAAGCCTGATATGACGCCGTACACAATGACTGGAACCGACTTTTTTAATTGAGGTTCCTTTTACTATAGGAGGGGTTTCCACGTCAATAAGTGGCCAAGGATGCACGATATTGGAGGGATTTTCGCCCTCCAAGCAACATGGCGCTGCCCTGCGAGTGGACCGGTCGTATCAAAAACAACAAATCAATAAAAAAGAGTCCTGCCACACGACAGCACAATGCACGAAACGGAAATGATATTGCACAATGTACACTCACCGATGCGCCCAGCTGGCTCACCAAAACACTTCCAGGAGCCGTCCTCCCCATGCGCCAACTTGTCTGGGGGTGGGTGTGGGGGGGGGGGGGCAGCCTCCCTCCGCGACGGGACGGGCCAAACAACCCCCGGCCGCCAGCCGCCAGCATAACAACCGGGACGCCGGGCGGGGACGATATGACCAAGCATAGGCGAGGGAACGATCGCGTTATTGGGGGGGGGGGGGAGAGGACCTTGGGGTATTTACTCCCTAAGACCCCCTCTCCCATTCTTGACAACTTCCCTCGCTCCTGCGACCAAGAAGGGGTACGGGGTGGGTCAGCGTTGGCAGAAGAGAGGGCAAGTTCCGGCGGCGTCAGGCACGGCGGGATGCAATCGATGGGAAGGCGGGTCTGGACAGGCTGACTGCCGGCGTCGCCGGTGTGGCGTCAGCGAGCGGCGCCGTCTGCCACTCCCGTGGTTCGTGCAAGGAACATCACTTGTTTGTGAGGGAGTCCCAGTGCTCAACAGCATGTATACAAAGAGCAGTGCTGCTCAGCTCCAGGTTGAAATCACACCTTAATTGCATTAGTTTCGAATCAATCCACAACAGTACGAACTAGCAGGCACTGACCCCCAGTCGTATGCTGCTGTTGCAGGCAACACTAGCGTTGAAAACCTGTTATCGATCATCGCGAAGACAAAGATTTTAGGACAAAAATGCGCTTGGAAAGGGCTTGTGGAATCTCACCCAACAAATGTGCGTGATACGTGTGATGCAAAGTGCGGTTGGTAAAATAATGTGCGAAAAGGCTAGTACCAAAGACCTCGTGAGCAAATGTTTGTATGGCTTAAAGAACGCCTGGAAAATATTTGTTATGGCAAAACGTTGACGGGGAGGCAAAAGCTCCTAGGCAAAGGGTTTGCATGCGTTAAGTCAAATCTAAAATTTATCTCAAACAATCTTGAGTACGTTAATGCTGGCAACACAAACTTGCTTGACAAAACCACGCACGTAAAACTTGCTAAGCATCAGTGACGCAGCATTGGTTGTTCGCATGCAAAGCACTCGCATGAGGACGTTTCAGAAAAAAAATGCATCGCCGAATATCAAATTATTCACGCCACCTCTCCGATGTCGCCTGAATACTGCGTGTAGAGGATGGATTCGTATCGCAGTAATGCAATGAAACCTGGCTATTGTTAAACGGGGCGTGCCTAATGTTTTCGGTTTTCTCCCTGTACGCCTAAGGGAAGTTTGACAATGATCTACCGTCTGTCGGTCTGTTGGGAGGTCTCCGTCAATATGAAACAAATGAAACAAATTGGAACAAATTGGAACAGGAATGAAACAACTTGGAACAATTTAGAACTTGGCATCTGCCAATCACCATCCAGTTTTTCCCCCACTGACCAATCACCGGTCTTCTCACAGGTGTCGGTCCGGTCGACCAATCAGCGATCGCGTAACAGCCGGGACCTGTGTGGCGAAAACCCCGTGTTTTTTTTCGTGCACGTGGCAGGAGCTTGCTTTGCGCCATGAATGTTGTCTTCTTGAACGGTTTTGCTCAGTGCTGTTCATATCTCCCAGCTTTCCGGCGCCCAAACAGTCCGAACATGTGGCAGCAGTCTGGGCAGGCGTCGCAGCAAGCTGGGGAGTCCGATGCCAATACCGTAGCATGGGGTATTATGATAGAGACGTGTTCCTGTTTCCTCCCATTCAAGATCCAGTTTCATGGTGAAAATCAGTGTCTTGAACTCAAGTATCCTACATCATTATCATCATCGCAGAACCCACAGCATCCTCAGCATCTCTGCCTGCGGCTCCGGTAAGCATTGCGATGGGTAAGGCTGGGTTACATTGCGATGGAAGTCGTGGTCGCTGTGACAGCTGGCGTTCCTGGCGGACTGCCAGCGTCTCAAGTTGTATAGCATTGTTGCAACGTGACGACGGATCTCCAGGCTGGAGGCGCCAGAGACCAGGACGTACGGTCTTGCTCAGGGTGTTCAAGGTTACTTGGAAACATGAAAAAGACGCCAATTCGAAGCGACGCGGCATAAGAGGCGCAGGTCACTTCTCTGCAAGGTAAGGAGGTAACCCATGTGTTATACCATTTCCAAATCCACTAAGTGTCGGGTGAATGCGGTCAAGGTGTGTAGCAATAGATCATGCCCCAGGACAGTGTCAGCATGTAAGCCGAGTGGGGCAATGTTTCATGTCCAAGTGAGAGAAACGGTCACGGCTCGGGGGCAGTGCGTTAGCCCGTGGACACGCCGATGGGGTGGGACGCGGTGGCGCCGGCGAGTCGCACGCCGATCTTGTTGCGGGTGGCTTGGGAGGAGGATAAGAGGTGCTGCTCTTCGGGGGGCGTAGGGCGAGTCTCCCTGTCGGCGTTGCGTGCTGCAGTTCTACTTTACATGTGGGGGGGATCCGGCCGAGACTTCATGTGATCACCGATTACAAGACGTGCAATCAATGACAGGCAGAAGCTGGTTGCAGGATGTCATTATGTAGGTGTTACATGAGTATCTCTTGATATCGATGGCGCGGTTGTGTTCTGGAAGGAGGACCGCGTGCTTCTCGTGGGAAGGGATCAGTGGTATATGGCTGCCATGTGCCAATAACGTTTATGGTTGTCGCCACCAAGGGAACGCGCGGTTTATGGTGTTTGTCGCGAGGTGGGAGGGGAGGGCGCGGGGCATGGTGTACCACGCGGGCCCTATAGCAGGCAGTATTCCCCCTTGGTCAGTCGGAGTCGGACGCTGTTGCAGGATGCCGAAGCTTGGAAAGTCGGATGCGGAGTGGCGGGTCATTCTGTCTCGCGTTGCCGCGGGGGAGCGCCTCGGCAGGGGGCAGTACCCAGGCAGGGGTTCCCGCTGGGCAAGGGCTATCCAGGCCATCCAGACGTGTCCAAGGACATCTGGCGCCCGGTGGGATCTCATGAACCGGCCAGTCGCGTGCACCTGCTCCTACCACCGGGTAAGCTGTGCCATGTCGCGCATCTGGCTCAAGCGCACATTCTGTCGTCGAGCTGAATTGACGTTGATGAGTGCTGATAATCAATGCATGTTCCATGTGTGTTGGGAAATGATCGGCATTGCTGCCCATTGTAATGTCGGCACTGTTTCAGGACGTGGGTGGTGCGACTGGTCGTCCTGCCCCCTCCGGCGGTGCCGCCCCGTTGGCCAGCCAGCCGGCAAGGCCTGCCACTTCCCCTGCCCCCGTCCCCGCTTCCTCTGCCAGTCAGCCGACACCAGCGCCACAGCCTGTCCAGGGGCCATCCCGGCCACCGGTGAGCGATAGCGTTGTACCGAAGCGTCCTTTCATAGAAAAGTGGTGTGTAGGCGTCCTCACATGTCGAATACGGTAGTGGCCGTAAACAGCTCGAACGGCTCATTGTTTTCTGGCGGTTCAACTGCTAGCCGTTTCATCATCGCGATCGCTGTGCATGTCTCAGTCATGTCTTTGACCTCTCCAGAGGGTAGCGCTGCCCGGCGCCGTGCAACGCTACATCGACGGTGGTCGTCGGATGGACCCTGCGCAGCCGCGGCGCGTGCTGGAGGCCAAGCTGGAGGCCGAGGCCCGGACGTCCCCTGCTGCAGTCGGCGCCGCCCCTGTCCGGCCGTCCGACCGGGTCTGGCCGGATGAGGAGCTTCCCAGCGCCGCCGGCCCCAGAGCCGCCGGCCCCAGTGCCACCGGCCCCAGCGCCGCCGGCTCCAGCGCCGCCGGCTCCAGTGCCGTCGGCCCCAGTGCCGCCGGCCCCAGTGCCACCGGCCCCAGCGCCGCCGGCTCCAGTGCCGTCGGCCCCAGTGCCGCCGGCCCCAGTGCCGCCGGCCCCAGCGCCGCCGGCTCCAGTGCCGTCGGCCCCAGTGCCGCCGGCCCCAGCGCCGCCGGCCCCAGTGCCACCGGCCCCAGCGCCGCCGGCTCCAACGCCGCCGGCCCCAGCGCCGCCGGCCCCAGTGCCGCCGGCCCCAGTGCCGCCGCGCCGGCTGGAGCAGCGTCCTCCGGACAGGTCGCTCAGCAGCTGCCTGCGGCTCTGGTAAGTATTGCCATGGAGATATGACTGGGCCTGTATTGTTGTTGTCACCTTGTGTATACGAGCACCGCACACACGTGTACACGTACTCAACGATGAACCTTTCCGGCAGGTGGAGACCATCACAGCCGAGCCCCAGCCGCAGCTCCTGTTCTCGCGCTGTCCGGAGGACAACCTGCCGACCGGTTGGCGGCAGGGTGTCGCGCTCGCCGACCAGGCCTGAATCGGCGAGGGCCTGTTCTCGGCACCCCACGTGCTGCGCCCGACCGCCAAGCTGTGGCACCATCCGCCGGCCAGCAGCGCGCCGCTGTGCCGCACCCAGCCCACTCCTGGTGGCTACTTTACGCGCCGCCTCTTCCTGTGGATGCCCAGGAAGATGTGGCATGTGGACCTCAAGTGTCCTCGGTGCTCACCCGTCAGGTAAGCGGCTTGCAACATAGGGGGCGTTGCGAGACAAAGCCATCTGCCAGTCGGAACTCTTTCAGTGGTGGATAATGTGTGCAGTCGCCGGCTTTGGGTATTGTGGCAGATGTGTGTGTCGCATGCGTGAGTACCTGTTTGCCGCAGCTCCGTCGGGCACGAATGACACGGTCACTCTGTGCTCTCCAGGTCGCTCCGGTCGAAGGGCGTCTACCACAAGGTTCGCCATGTGGTCGACGCCTCAGACTGGTACTACCTGGCGGCTGAGTACCACTACTGCCCGGCGTGCGCAGGCACCTACATCGTCTACGATGCCCGGCTGCTGAAACAGCTGTTGGACGGGCTCCGGGGGCGGTTCCCAGCGGTGTTGACGCACAAACTCGCATGTGACCGAGCTGTCATCACCATGCTGCGGGCCCGCACCCTGGGGAACAGTCCGACGGCGTTGCGGCAGAACGTGGCTGAGGTCCACAGTCAGGAGTGGTCGCTGCGCCTGCTGGCCTACCTGGCGGACTGCCAGCGCCACAAGTAAGTGTGGTTCTTGTAAAGTACCCGCTCGGCGTGGGGTGCCGGCCGTTTGGTGCGCGCTATGTCGCTGGTGGTCTAATGTGAGCAAAGTGTATGTCGGCGATGCTTGTCAGCTGTTGCTCGTGTTTGATTCCGTGTTTAACCTGTTAGCTCTGCTTGCTCGGCAGGCTTGGCCGGGAGGGCATGCATCAGCCGGCGGTGGCGTACGCTGAGCCGCCCGCCTTCCGCGCCCCGCCCCAGCCAGCGTGGTTCCTGGCGTGCCACGTCAGGGACGTGTGGCAACGTCTCCCCGTCCTGCGAGCCTCCGTCACCTCGACGTACGGGTCGATCCTGAAGATTGTCTCGACGAAGAAGGTAAGACAGTGTCTTGTGTCACGTGTCAGGGCTCTCGGCTTCTTTCCATGCGATGTGGCCTGTATGTGACGGCCAATGTGCAATTTGTGTGCGTGCGTGCGTGCGTGCGTGCGTGCGTGCGTGCGTGCGTGCGTGCGTGCGTGCGTGCGTGCGTGCGTGCGTGCGTGCGTGCGTGCGTGCGTGCGTGTGTGTGTGTGTGTGTGGTGTGTGTGTGTGTGTGTGTGTGTGTGTGTGTGTGTGTGTGTGTGTGTAAGCGTGCCGTGCGTGTCGCCAGGTGACGTTGAGGCTCCGGGGAGACGCTGCCGGCATCGCCAGCTGGGCTACCAGCGTGGGGAACGAGAGGGGCGAGGTGCTGCAGTGTGTCCTCACCATGTCGGAGGCGGCCGACACACTGCAGCACATGGCTGACGGCCTGGCGTCCCGCTACCGGCGCGCCGGCGAGCCGGACCCGACCGTGCTATACACGGACCGGGACTGCTGCAGCGCCGGAGGCGACAAGTCTCGCCTCCAGGGCTTGTTTGCCGCGTGGAGTGGCCTGATCGTCCGTCTGGGCGTCCGGCACTTCATGCGGCGCTTCGCCCTCGGCGTCACCAGCGAGTGCCATCCGCTGTACGGCACGTTCATGTCCCGGCTGTCGGCGTGCCTCTTCGAGTGGGACGCCGGCGACGTCGCCCGCCTGCACGCCGCCAAGCGGGCCGAGCTGGTGGTTGGCGGCGTGGAGGAGCCACCGGAGGCGGCCGTGCGGCAGGCGCTAAGCAG
>NW_023597034.1:25003093-25018136 GCF_011947565.3 Pollicipes pollicipes
GGCCGACAGGCATCGTCGATATACTGTCCCTTCCAGAAACGCGGTGAACTCGGGTCAGGACAGAGACATGTCCGTAAAGTTAGTGATTTATTCAGCAATTTTTTCAGCGACGAGTTCCGACTTCCCTGATAAAGGGTCCCAAGGTCAATTGTGGCATGAGACCACAAAAAATTGACACTTATTTTGCAACATCATGTGACCTTCATGTGATGCGATTACGGAGGCGTGTTATGTATGTATAGCACAGTGCATGTGGTGCGGTCCAGGACGAGGTCAGCGGCCGTCGCGGAGCCGGTGCCAGCCCGTCCCCACTGAAACCTGACGCCGGGGAGGCGATGGGCGGGGGGACGCACGAGCCGGGGGCGCCATGCCACGCCCGGGGACAGTGGCGAGAGAGAGCTGAGGCGGGGGGTGAGCTGTGAACTGTCGAGCGGTGGGGACATTTCGTTCTTGTGTTGGCGAGCTGAGACGGGAAAGACAGGGGGTGGAGAGACAGCGATTGTGTGAAGAGACGTAGTTGTGTGTGCAAGGACAGTGAATACGAACATTTGAACATCGAACGGTGTTTTTTACTACGGCAAAGAGAGACAAGAGCTGAGACTGACTAGTGGACATTTCTAACCTCTATACTTCACTTCAAGGTCAAAGGCTGGATTAAGGACGGGGAACTCGATATCACCCAAAAACTACCGGCCCATTTGAAAACTGTGAGCATCAAAATATTCACTAGCGCAAGAGCTAACGTCCGTCAAAAAGTTCTCACCTTTCAAGGTCGCCCCTCAAGGTCAAACGCCGGCTCAAAGAACGGGGAACTTCATATCACCCAAAAAATACCAGCCCACTGTTAAGCTCATGAACATCAGAACTTTTCCCGCAAAAAAACTAGCGTCCGTCAAAAAGTCCTGACCTCTCAACGTCCCCTTCAGGGTCAAACGCAGGCTCCAATGACGGAGAACTCCATATCACCCAAAAATCACGGACCGATTTTAAACTTGCAAACATCAGAACATTTTCCCAAGCAAGAACTGGCGTCAGTCAAAACGTCTTGACCTCTCAAGGTCACTTTTAAAGGTCAAACGCGGGCTCAAAAGACGGGGAACTCCATATCATCCAAAAACTACCGCCCCGATTTTTAACTTACAAACTTCAAAATATTCACAGAAAAAAGCGGGCGTCTGTCAAAAGTCCTGACCTCTCAAGGTCGCCTTTCAAGGTCAACATTGGCTCAAAGCACGGGGAACTCTACACCACCAAAAAATTACCGATCGATTTTTAGCTTAAAAGCATCAGAATATTCACCACAGAAAGAGCCACGTCCGTCAAAGAGGCCGCTGAACTCACGAGGTCACCCTTCAAAGTCACAACGTGGCTCAGAAGACAGGGAACTCCATATCGCCCAAAAATTACTGGCCGATTTCAAACATAAAAACATCAGGATATTGACCACAAAAGGAACGCGTTCATCAAAAAGTCCAGACCTCTCAAGGTCATCCCTCAAGGGTCAAACGCGGGATCAAAGAGGCGGGGGCCCCCCTATCACCCAAAAATCACCGGTCAATTTTGAACTTACAAACATCATAATATTCACCACACAAATAAACGTCCAAAAAAGTCCTGACAATCTCATTGTCACCCTTCAAGTTAAACACTGGCTCAAAGGACTGGGAACTCCACATCACCCAAAAATTACCGCCGATTTTTGACGTACAAACATAAGAATATTCACCACAAAAACAACTACCGTCCATCAAATGTCCTGATCTCTAAAGGGCATCCCTCAAGATTAAACACCGGTTCAGAAGACGGAGAACTCATATCACCCAAAAATTACCGGCCGATTTTAACTCACAAACATCAGAACACTCACCACAGAAAGAACTAGCGTCAGTCAAAAAATCCTGACCTCGAGGTCACCCTTCAAGGTCAAACGCGGGCCTCAAAGACGGGAACTACATATCGCCTAAAAAACTAACCGGCCGATTTGCAAACTTACAAACATCAGGATATTCACCGCAGAAAGAGCTAGCTACTAGCTGCTACCAAACACTTATGAGTTCTCAATGTCACCCCTCAAGGTCAAACACGGACTCAAGGACGGGGAACTCAATATCACTCAAAAATTATCGGTCGATTTGGAGACTGTCAGCATCAAAATATTGACAAGCGCAAGAGCTAACGTTCGCCAAAAAGTCCGGACATCTCAAGGGCAACCTTTCGAGGTCAAATGCGGGCCAAGGGATTAGGAACTCGATAGTATCCAAAAATTACCGGTCGATTTTCACTACAACCATCACAATATTCGACACGGATAGAACTCCGCGTCCGTAAAAGATGCTGACCTCTCAAAGTCATTCTTCAGGGTCAAAGATAGACTCAAAGGACAGGGAACTTAATATCACTCAAAAATCACCGATCGATTTCGAACTTCCGAAGTCAGAATATTCCTCACAAAACGTGAAAATGTCCTGACCTCGCAGGGTCATTCTTCAAGGTTAATTGTGAGCTTCAAACACATAACTTTAAATCACACCCAAAAACTACTGGTCGATTTTAAACTTTCAACTATCAGCATATGCATCACAAGAAGAAATGGCGTCCGTGAAAAAGTCCCGGACCTCTCAAAGTCATTATTCAAGGCTAGCGTCCGTCAATAAGTAATTGACCTCTCATTGTCATTCTTCATGGTCAGACGCGGATTCACAGGCGAGGAACTCCAATCACTCAAAAATTACCAGCCGATTTTAAACCTGTCACTGTCAGAATATTTCCCATAGGAAGAGCTAGTGTCCGTGAAAAATACCTGACATTTTAAAGCCGTTTTCTCATGATCATTCCTCAAGGTCAAACACGGGCTCAAAGGACGCGGAACTCCGTATCACACCAAAATTACTGGCTGATTTAAACTTGTAAACATCAGAATATTCCACTTAGATATTGACCTTAAGGAATACTAAAGTACTAGCCTTCAAGGGTGGCCTTCAAAGGTCAGGACTTTGGATGCACGCTAGTTCTTTCTGTGGTAAATATTCTGATCTTTGTAACTTAAAAATTGTTGGTAATTTTTGGGTCATATCAAGTTTCCCGCCCTTTGAGCCCGTGATTGACCTTAAAAAATCACCTTGAAAGGTTAGGACTTCTGACGGGACGCTAGTTCTTTCGGTGGTGATTAATCCGATGTTTTGTATGTTGAAAATCGGGGAAGTTTTTGGGTGATATCGAGTTCTACGTTCTTTAAGCCCGTGCTTGACCTTGAAGGGTGATCTTGAAATGTCAGAACTTGTTGACGGACGCTGGCTATTGTGTTTGTGAATATTTTGATGCTTATAGTTTTCAAACCAGTCGGTAATTTTTGGTTGATATCGAGTTTCCCGTCCTCTCAGTCCGTGCTTGACTTTGAAGAGTGGCCTTAAGAGGTAGGGACTTAACAACTGACGCTTGTTCTTTCTGTGGTGAAAATTTTGACACCAAGCATGTTGAAAACCGGCCGTCATTTCTTATGTGATATCGAGTTCCCCGTCCTTTGAGCCCGCGTTTGACCTTGGAGGCTTGCCTTGAGAGGTTAGGGCGTTCTGACGGACGCTAGTTTTTTCTGTGGTGAATATTCTGATGCTAATAAGTTGAAAGTCGGGTCGGTAATTTTTGTGTGATATCGAGCTCCCCCGCTCTTTGAGCCCGCGTTTGACCTTGAAGGATGACCTTAAGAGGCAGGACTTTCTGATGGACGCTAGTTCTTCCTGTGGTGAATGCTCTGACAAATTGGAAGTTGAAAATCAGCCAGTAAATTGTGGGTGATATAGAGTTCCCCATCATTTTAGACCGCTTTTGACCTTGAAGGGTAACCTTAAGGTGTCAGGACTTTGGACGGACGCAGAGCGCGCTTGGCGTCCGCCCCCCCCCCCCCCGGCGTGCTTGCAGTGGCGAACGTCGTTCGGTTTTGCGAAGATTATGACTCAAGCCATCGCTTCCCTTGCTTCACGAGATTACGAGCGAATCAATTGGGCTATATGACGCACTTATCTGTTTAAGCTATTTGGCGCCGCCAGCTTCTCACCCTGGCGGGAAGAGCAGACATCGTGGGAAATCTAACCTCGTACCTGTGGTTTTTTCGGATGCGGTGTGGTTAACGCAGGCATTTTAATCACTACACTAGAGGCACCTGACGCGCAGGGCTCCAACGTTTTGATAGACATTTGTTTTAATAGTTGATTCTGCAAAATAACGAACGTTCTCAACGAAACATGGGCTGGCTTTGTGCAATTTGGAACCCATTTCGACCCATTCCATCCAACACTAAGGAGATCTCTTATCTCCATTCGGTAAAGGGTCCCCTTAAGTACAACACTACGGAGCACATTGTTGTCATCGGTCAAGGGCTGTAGGGCCACTCTGTCCCACCGCGGTGTGTTTTTCTGGCCGCCATTCTGGCGACACAGGGCGGCACCCACTGGCCGATCCGGAGGCCCTTAGATAGATACATCATATCGTATCGCTCCGCTCCCTGACGTGATAAACCCTCTGACCCGCGCAGTTGACCCAGGATCGACGCGTGAACCGTCATTAATGCATCAACACCCCTGCTCGCCGCAGGTGGTCAAATAATTGGCACATAGACTCTAGTTGGACTTAACGGGCCCATGCTGGAATAGGGAGGGAGCGCCCACCGTTTGGTACTTGGGGGCCCTGACTGGCAAAGGACTCTTATTTTACCTCAGTGTGAGCACTCATCATAAGCTCTTATGTTTCCTTCAATTATCAGAGGACCCCGACCAACGCAGGAGTCCCTCTGCTGTTCGGGCTCTCGTCCCCATCCCTGTTGAGCAAATCTTCTCCTGACCGAATCGAGGCCCGTTGTTGGCACAGAATGGTCCTGTTAGGCATTGTGGGTCCCTGAACGATACAGGAAAAAATACAGTACATCGTGGGCCCGGCCTTGTCTCTACTTGGGAAATAGGCCCCAAGAGCTCATACCAATAAGAGGTTCACTGTTAGCTGTTCATGATCTCTGGTCGAAATTGAGAAAACCCTCTGTCTCATGGGTTCCTTTCTGTGCAAGAGGGGCTGGGTTCTTAGTGTGACCTACAGTCAGCCCTTCGGACCTTTCAGCCAGCCCATCGGGCCCTTGATCTTTTGGTCTCGAGAGACCCACCGGGCCATCTTCGGGCCCCCTCAAAACGCCGCTCCGACTCGGGGGCCATTTGCCGCCACAGGACCCCTGTTCGGCACTGTGGCCCCTAACCAACGCAGGAGCCCTTCATTGTGTTATGCACTCCGAACATTGCAAAATCGCGGACCCCAGCTTCATTCTGTTCGGAAAATGGGTCTCAAGGGCCCAGACGGACATGGAGTCGACTGTTCGGCGTTCGTGGTCTCTGACCGACGTAGATACTCGCATTGTCTCAGGGGTTCCTGAAACAGCGCAAGAAGACCTCTGACAGGTATATCAGGTTACGACCCACGGGCCACGATTCTTTATGTGACCTACACCCGGTCTTTCGGGTCGTCATGCCCTCCAACCGAGCCTTTGATCGTCGGTTTCCGGTGGGCCGCCCGGGCCCTTCTTCGGACCTCATCGAACACTTCCCTTGGTCGGCTCTGGGCCCTTGCGAGCACAGGGCCTTCTGTTTGACGCTGTGGGCCCTTGCCAGATACAAGGCTCCAGATCAGCGTAAATCACTGGCCCCAGTCTTATGGGTGATTGGGAAGTGGGTCCTTAGGTCTATACCTACACGGAGCCGACTATGTGGTACGGTGGTACTTGGCCGGCATATAGGCCCATATGGGCCCAGGAGGCCCTTTCTCAGGGGGCTCAGCGGGCGACATTTCCCACTTTTGTTGTTGTCATATTTGCCCTTTTTCTTCTCAGGGCTACAAAGCTGAGATTTCAGATGACATCGGACTTCGTACGGTGTTACCTGACGACGGTCACCCTGAGAGTCGGAGTACACTGAAGTTGCTATGCCTTCGAAGCATACCGACTTCTTACAACTGCTCCAGGGTTAGTCAATAAATCGTTATCCTTTCCTTTGCACGGCAAAAACTATTGATTCATTTCTCTTTTATTTCTCCTCATTGTATCGTGCCGTGAAAAACTGGCAGGTAACTAACAACGTGTATTCTTGCGACAAACCGCTGATCTACCGAGGTGCCTAGTAGTACAACCTGTCACCTGGCTGCGCTGTTGGACCCGTTACTGCACGTTTCAAGTAGAAATGCATCCGCTTCAAAAAGCCACGTCTCCTTCCCGGTGACACCTTCTGAGCACTACAAACAGATTTCATCTGATCCTGAGTATTTTCCTATTGCGTTTTCTTTTCGTTGCTTCTTTTTCGTTCTACTTTAGCTTTTTCTGATTTTACAAGGCGTCGAGCGCTTTACCGCTGGGCCTTCTCCTCCAGTCGTCTTTTTGCAGGGTGGTTGCTCATTATGAGGGATGTGCCTCTCGCTTCCGATAACTTTTTTTTGGGGGGGGGGGGCGCGGTACGAGGACTATTGGAAGAGGAAGTACGCCATCTATTGGATTCTTGGGTGGCGGTGTAGCCGGGATGATTTGATGTGCCAGCTGCCATGGTTGCGTGTCGCGGCTGTGCCACCGGTGTGCCGTGCTGTGGCTGTGCCGCCGGAGTACCGTGCTGTGGCTGTGCTGCCGGGTGTCATGCTGCGGGTGTGCCCCCTGAGTACCGTGCTGTGGATGTGTCGATGCTGCCAGGGTGCCGGTATGCCAAGTTGCTGTGCTGCGGCTACGCCGCCAAAAAATGAAACCATAGAATGGCGAATGGAAGCATAGAAAGTTAATACAAAACTGGCGTCGCTCCGCTCCAACGCTTTTTTCCTAAGCAATGGATACGCCATACAGAATGACTTCTATAACCCTTGCCCAGCCTAGCTCAGACCATGTCTTCTGTTGTAATCAGAACAATTACCCCAAACTGTTAAAAGACGCTTTTTCACAGACATAATATGTACGTTGGTATCATCATGATATCAACATACATATCAACATATCATCGAATGACGCCCTCACGCGAGACCCTTAGAAACAAAGTGCTTCAAGGTGCGAATGAATAGAAAAGATATGCAACATTGCAGAGCCGTATTTATTTACGTTCTAAAGCTACTGCGAAAACCTGACGTTGGAAATGGCGATGATACGTGATGGGCATTGACAGCAGCGAACGAAAACAGAGGCCGTACCAAGAGAATTGAGAACTGTATGGTAGTACATATACTACCATGCTATGTCAGTTTTCACATTTCCGTTCAAAAATGTCTTATACGCATAGGCTGCAAGCACGCGATGCTTCAACAGCCTCTCAATCCGGGTTTAAACTTGATGTGATGACTTTACACTGCCTTGTCGTCTTCTGTGAGCGAAAAGTGCTTGCTATCAATATCACAGCATGCAAAGATAAAGGCTCCAGCATCAGATTAAACCGGAGCGTCCCGGTCCCTCTTCTTCATCTCCGGCGTCACGATCGAAGAGGGCCGTCAGCTCCTCCTGTGCAGTACCAAATATTCGTTGTATTGAGGTGAGTGGTGTTCCCCAAATGAGTGTTTCCCTTTCCTTCCGTACACTGTCCCGAGGCACACAAATTTCTAAATATCTATCGACGATGCATGAGCCCACACGAACTACAAATATAGGTGAAATAAGCACGTTTGTAAAAAGTGTCCATGGCGCTCGAATGACACAACCGAGTACCTTTATTAAACCATACTTGACCGTCCCTGTGATGTCGTAAATATCTTTTATGTCGAAGAAATGACCAGCGTCTCCGTTCCGGCTAAACCCGCTCCGCACAACATTGTAAAGAGTTCACACTGTGGTCAAAAGTAACCCTGTTCTTTCGAAAACAACACAGTACTGTAGTAAATAACTTTAACTTTACTAAATCCAGGTAAGTCGCACATTCCCCACCCCTTGCATGATTACACAAAGCAATGTTGTGGGGGTGATGGAGCGGTAATCAACAAAGACAACTCCACATTTCCTGGTTCGGTACTAGCACAACTATAGTCTCCCGTCAGGATGATGGAAAGTCACCCAACTCTCACAAATGTGGGGGGGGGGTGTTTGGGGGTGCGGTGGGTTGGGGCGGGGTTTCCTGGCCGCCGCTGGATGTTGCACACCGCCGGTTGCCGCTGTCACGTCCTCCCACGAGAGCAAATTTATAATGAGGAGCCCATTGGTCAGCATACGAGCTCGATGATGTTAGCGCACGGCTCGACACGTTGTGGCTCCGGTACACCCGACATCAACACACAGTCATGTGAGCCACAGAGCTAGGATGAAGCGGGTGGCCGGGGCATTGGCGGGATGGCGGATCCGGTCAGGCACCATGAACGGCTGTCTCCCCGCCCATGGCTGTGCGCCCTTAACCACGGTATCCACCTCCACCCTTTAGCACCAGACTATTGCCTGGTGGTCACGCCTGGTGGAGGCGCTTTGTCTGCGCCTGCTCCAGGAGTACCCGGGACGGCGGCGGCCCACCGCCAACCAGCCTCGCCAGGTGTCGCGCCGGCGCCTTATCCTGGCGGCGTACGACCGGGTGCTGCACAACAGCCGAGCGCTCCTGGAGGGTAACCGGCATCCAGCTGTACCCTCTCAACGAGAGCACGCTCGGCAAGTGGTGAGTACCTGGTGCGAGTGTTTTTAAGTGATTTCAGCTCGCGTCCTCCTGACAACGCCAGTGGCTGTCCCTAAAGTCCGCTGTCTTGCCACCTGAGAGTGATTGATTGGTTGATGCTCTGTCGTTTGTCGAAGGCACAAAGGCCGCACGCATCCGGACTCAACTCATGTGCGTGACGCGCTGTTCATCGTCTTTGGCAGGTTTCAAGGACCGGACGCGTCTGGACGAGGTCCGCACGCTGCTGCAGGGCCGGGACCTGCCTGCCGAGCAACCCTTTGCGGCAGAACACCTACCCGCAGCAGCGACGCGTCCGGTCACGCCTCGCCCACGCCAGCATCCGGCCGTGCAGCTGCCGGAGCCAGCCGACACCGTTGGCGAGACGTCGGTGCGCCGCCCGGCCAGCTCGCCGGCGCCGCAACCTCCTGCAGCGCCGGCAGCACCGCCAGTCGTCGTGGTGCTGCCGTACGTTTGCCAGTGATGCAGCCGCCCTCCAGCGCCTCCTAGGCGCCGCTGCCGACCCAGCCGCCCTCCAGCGGCTCGTCGGCAGCGCGCCAGCACCGGCGGGCCGCGGCGCCCGGCCCAGCCGCGGCCGGGGGCATCGGTGAGCCGCCGCAGGTGCAGCCCCGCCCGGTCTCCTGCACCACCCAGTGGCGTCGCCGGCGAGGGTGCTGCCGCGGCGGCCCGCCGCTGCCGCCGGTGATGCGCCGCCGCCGCCTCCTCCGCCCCGCCAGAGCAATGTCTACCGCTGCAGGGTGTGTGGGCGGCCCGTGACCGACGCCGGTCACACACAGTTTCGCGGGCAGCGGTTCTGCCCCGCACAACCCCCTGCAGCGGCTGACGGCGGCCGAATGGCTGGCCGAGCCGGCGGGTGGAGGCGGCGCGCAAAGGCAGGAAATGATGTGTGTTTTGTTATGAGTTTGCCCAGAAACGTTTGCCAAAAATGCAGTTGACGAAGTCGAATGTTGGCCTTTTTGTTGACATCACTGCAGTGTTGGCCATGAATCAGCAAAATGTTGGTACTTGGTGTACGCACTGATCGTTCACAGGCCTTCATCGCGCCCGGCGTGTAAACGCCCTCTTGTCGGCCGGCTGACGGCTGCGTTGCGTGGGCGCCGTCTACCGGCCGACGCAGCCCGCCGCCTGCCGGCGCGGTCTGAAACTCGCCTGTTTCCCCCCTCCCCCCCCCCCCCCCCCTCCCCTTCCCATCTTTTCCCCGCGACGGGGAACTTTATCCTCCAGTCGCTGTCGTGCATTTACATGCTAAATGGACCATGCCCTTTCATTCAGAAATGAAAAGTCGCATTTCGAAAATTTTCACTTTTTCGACAAAGTGGCCCGCCCCCCAAAAATTTTGGTGGCCCCCGGTGATCAAAAATGTTGTCAACAAGTGGTAACATCGGTTTACATCGTTTGCAAGTTAAAGCACCCTTCGATTTTCATTGGTTCGTTAGATATGAGTTTGGAACATTTTACTACCCGAAAAACGGCTGTTTTCAATCTGAACATGCATCCAATTTGTACGCGTGCTGGATTTCATATTGGCCCTCATACGGGTCGAAAAAACGTCCGTTTCTGAAATGGGCCGTTTTTCGCATCAATGTGGCCTCGGCCAGATTTGTGATCACTTGCATGTTGACAACAACGCCACTGAATGCTTGTTCCACCACTGTGTGTCGTCTGCACCGGCAATCTGCTTTCAAACTTAGCGGCTCTCAGAAGCAAAACCATGAAAACTTGCGGCCATCAAGAATGCTATATGTTTCCAACAACGCACTAATGTTTTACGACATGTCATTCGACGCGCAATCGCGCGGCAAACACGATGGTATAACCTAAAACATTAACGCACGTATAGTTTGGAAGTTATTTCCAAAAAACGCTCTCAAACGGCGCTCGATGTTGATTTTGCAATTGCTGCACAAGCTGTTTGCATGCACAGAAACATTTGCCCCTGAACTTACACACTAAATGGACCATGCCCTTTCATTCAGAAATGAAAAAATCGCGTTTGGAAAATCTTCTTTTTTTCCCCAAAATGTCCCCCTGCCCCCAAAATTTTTGATCGGCACCCGGTGATCAAAAATGTTGTCAACAACTGGTATCATCGGTTTACATCATTTGAAAGTTGAAGCACCCTTCGATTTTCATTGGTTCGTTGGATATGAATTTGGAACATTTTACTGCCCGAAAAAACGGCTGTTTTCAACATGAACATGCATCCAAGTTGTACGCGTGCTGTATTTCACATTGGCCCTCATACGGGTCGAAAAAACGTCCGTTTCTAAAATGGGCCGTTTTTTGCATCAAAGTGGCCGCGGCCATATTTGTGATCACTTGCATGTTGACAACAAAACTAAACACTGAATGCTTGTTCCACCACAGTGTTTCGTCTACACCGGCAATACGCTTTCAAACGGAGCGGCTCTCAGAAACAAAACCATGGAAATTTGCGGCCATCAAGAATGCTTTATGTTTCCAGAAACGCACTAATGTTTTACTATATGTCATTCGACACGCAATCGCGCGGCGAACACGATGGTACAACTGAAAACATTAACGCACTTATAGTTTTGAAGTTATTTCAAAAAAACGCTCTCATGCGGCGCTCGATGCTGATTTTGCAATTGCTGCACAAGCTGTTTGCATGCACAGAAACACTTGCGGCTGCAATTACACACTAAATGGACCATGCCCTTTCATTCAGAAATGAAAAAAATCGCGTTTGGAAAATCTTCATTTTTTTCGTTAAAATGCCCCCCTCCCAAGTTTTCGGTCGGCACCCGGTGATCAAAAATGTTGTCAACAACTGGCAACATCGGTTTACATCGTTTGCAAGTTAAAGTACCCTTCGATTCTCTTTGGTTTGTTAGGCATGAGTTTGGAGCATTTTACTACCCGAAAAATGAAGGTTTTCAGTCTGAACATGCATCCAAGTTGTACGCGTGCTGGATTTCATGTTGGACTTCATACGGGTGGAAAAAACGTCCGTTTCTGAAATGGGCCGTTCTTCGCGTCAAAGTGCCCGCGGCCAGATTTGTGATGACTTGCATGTTGACAACAGTGCCACTGAATGCTTGTTCCACCTCTGTGTTTCGTCTACACCGGCAGTCTGCTTTAAAACGGAGCGGCTCTCAGAACAAAGCCATGGAATTTTGCGGCCATCAAGAATGCTATATGTTTCCAGCAAGGCACTTATGTTTTACTATATGTCATTCGATGCGCAAGCGCGCGGCGAACACGATCGTATAACTTAAAACATTGCGCACGTATAGTTTTGAAGTTATTTCCAAGAAACGCTCTCAAACGGCGCTCGATGCTGGTGTTCTATTTGCTGCACAAGCTGTTTGCATGCACAGAAACACTTGCCTCTGGACGTGCACACTAAATGGACCATGTCCTTTCATTCAGAAACAAAAAAATCCGCGCTTCGAATATTTTTACTTCCTTCGACATATTGGCCCCCCCCCGAAAAAAATTCGATCTCCACCCGGTGATCAAAAATGTTGTAAACAAGTGGCAACATTGGTTTACATCGTTTGCAAGTTAAAGTATCCTTCGATTTTCTTTTGGGGTCGTTAGACATGAGCTTAAAAACATTTTAGTACCCGAAAAACGGCTGTTTTCAATCTGAACATGCATCCAATTTGTACGCGTGCTGGATTTCATATTGGCCCTCATACGGGCGGAAAAACGTCCGTTTCTGAAATGGGCCGTTTTTTCGCGTCAAAGTGGCCACGGCCAGATTTGTGATCACTTGCTTGTTGACACCCGCGCCACTGAATGCTTGTTCCACCACTGTGTATCGTCTGCACCGGCAATCTGCGTTCAAGCGGAGCGGCTCTCAGAAAAAAACATGGAATTTGCGGCCATCTAGAATGCTATATGTTTCCAGCAACGTACTAATGTTTTACGACATGTCATTCGTCGGGCATTCGCGCGGTGAACACGATGGTTTAACTTAAAACATTAACGCACCTATAGTTTTGAAGTATTTTCCACAAAACGCTATCAAACGGTGCTCGATGTTGATTTTGCAATTGCTGCATAAGCTGTTTGCATGCACAGAAACACTTGCAACAGCACTTACACACTAAATGGACCATGCCCTTTAATTTAGAAATGAAAAAAATTGCGTTTGGAAACTTTTCATTTTCTTCGACAAAATGCCCACCTCCCAAGTTTTCGGTCGGCACCCGGTGATCAAAAATGTTGTTAGCAAGTGGTAACATCGGTTTACATCGTTTGCAAGTTAAAGCACACTTTGATTTTCTTTGGTTCGTTAGATATGAATTTGGAACATTTTACTACCCGAAAAACGACTGTTTTTAATCTGAACATGCATCCAATTTGTAAGCGTGCTGGATTTCATATTGGACTTCATACGGGTCGAAAAAAACGTCCGTTTCTGAAATGGGGTCGTTTTTCGCGTCAAAGTGGCCGCGCCCAGATTGGTGATAACTTGCGTGTTGACAACAGTGCCACTGAATGCTTGTTCCACTTCCGTGTTTCGTCTACACCGGCAGTCTCCTTTCAAACGGAGCGGCTCTCAGAAACAAAACCATGGAAATTTGCGGCCATCAAGAATGCTATATGTTTCCAGCAACGCACTAATGTTTTACTATATGTCATTCAATGCGCAATCCCGCGGCAAACAAGATGGTTTAACTTAAAACATTGACGCACGTATAGTTTGCAAGTTATTTCAAAAACGCTCTTCAACGGCGTTCGATGTTTATTTTGCAATTGCTGCACAAGCTGTTTGCATGCACAGAAAAATTTCCCGCTGAACTTACACCCTAAATGCACCATGCGCTTTCATTCAGAAGTGAAAAAGTCGCGTTTCAAAAATTTTCATTTTTTTCGACAAAATGGCCCCGACAAAAAAATTCCGTCGGCAACCCGGTGATACAAGACATCGGTTTACATCGTTCACAAGTTACAGCAATCTTTGATCTTTATTGGTTCGTTAGACATGAGTTTAAAACATTTCACTACCCGAAAAACGGCTGTTTTAATCTGAACATGCATCCAAGTTGTACGCGTGCTGGATTTCACATTGGCCCTCATACGGGTGGAAAAAACGTCCGTTTCTGAAATGGGCCGTTTTTCGTATCAAAGTGGACGTGGCCAGATTGGTGATCACGTGCATGTTGACAACAGCGCCACTGAATGCTTGTTCCAAAAGGGTGTAATCGTCTGCAACCGGCAATCTGCCTTCAAGTGGAGCGGCTCTCAGAAAGAAAACCATGGAAATTTGCGGCCATCACGAATGCTATATGTTTCCAGCAACGCACTAATGTTTTACTATATGTCATTCGACGCGCAATCGCACGGCGAACACGATGGTATAACTTAAAACATTAACGCACGTATAGTTTTGAAGTTATTTCCAAAAAACTCTCTCAAACGGCGCTCGATGTTGATTTTGCAATTGCTGCACAAACTGTTTGCATGCACAGAAACACTTGCCGCTACACTTACACACTAAATGGACCATGCCCTTTCATTCAGAACTGAAAAATTCGCGTTTGGAAAATTTTCATTTTTTTCCACAAAATGGCCCCCTCCCCCCCAAAACTTTCGGTTGGCACCCGGGGATGAAAAATGTTGTCAACAAGTGGTAACATCGGTTTACATCATTAGAAAGTTAAAGCACCCTTCGATTTTCATTAGTTGGTTGGATATGAGTGTGGAAAATTTTACTACCCGAAAAAACGGCTGTTTTCAACCTGAACATGCATCCAATTTGTACGCGTGCTGGATTTCATATTGGCCCTCATACGGGTCGTAAAAAACGTCCGTTTCTGAATTGGGCCGTTTTTCTCATCAATGTGGCCGCGGTCAGATTTGTGATCATTTGCACGTTGACAACCACGCCACTGAATGCTTGTTCCACCACTGTGTGTCGTCGGCACCGGCAATCTGCTTTCAAACGGAGTGGCTCTCAGAAAAGAAGCAATGAAAATTCGCGTACATCAAGAACGCTATATAGATCCAGCAACGCACTTATGTTTTACTGTATGTCATTCGACACGCAATCGCACGGGGAACACAATGGCATAACTTAAGACATTAACGCACATATAGTCTTGAAGTTATTTCCAAAAAACGCTCTCATGCGGCGCTCGATGTTGATTTTGCAATTGCTGCACAAGCTGTTCGCATGCACAGAAACACTTGCCGCTGCACTTACACACTAAATGCACGATGCCCTTTATTTGAGAAATGAAAAAATCGCGTTGGAAAATCTTCATTTTTTTTTCCACAAAATGCCCCCCTCCCCAAGTTTTCCGTCGGCAACCCGGTGATCAAAAATGTTGTCAACAAGTGGTAACATCGGTTTACATCGTTTGCAAGTTAAAGCACCCATCGATTTTCTTTGGTTCCTTAGGTATGAGTTTGGAACATTTTACTAC
>NW_023597034.1:25019136-25032894 GCF_011947565.3 Pollicipes pollicipes
ATGGTAAGGGAAAAAGAGAAGGAAGGTGAAGTTGACATCATGTGCTAAAACTACTCTATTATTGAGGGCCTCTGAGTGGCTAGCAGCACAGAAATGCTCACGTAATTTAGCCTTGCTAGGCGCTTGATCTATGCAGACAGCAAGCGTCGACGGTGTTTGGTGCTATCTTTCCGCCTAAAGGTTAGATTAGTTTACATCTGGGGCAGGCTCCATGCGTCCAAAAGCCAGATGGAGGTAATATGGTTATTTTATATAGCTTTGACTTGTTCTCATTTTAATTTTTGGATTGCTCAAAATTCTTGCAGAGAATGCCTCCAAGTTTCGTTCATTAAGTTAATACCTTAAGTCCCCAGGAGTGTTTCTTGCAGATGTTCCTTAAATTAGGTTGCTGGCTGCTTGTCAGTTTTAATTTGTGTGAGAAGGTAGCTTAAAATTGCTGCACGATATGACGGATGAACAAATATAGATCATTGCAGTCAGCTCGGAATGTGAACTTTTTAATGGTAGGACCGAAATTGCCCAATGATGGGGGTCAAAACAGCAAGAAAGCAAATGTGAACACTGGATGAAAATAGTTGTCATCATTTCTCTGCTAAATCCAAGTTTGTGTGTTCCATGTGCAGGAAAAACAGTGCATAAACTAACACCTAACACGATGGCACATGCTGCATGGAGAACACGTCTGTGTTGCATATCATCACCTGTTTTTGTGCTGGTGATTAAATATGTCACCTTAGTGCTTTTTTGTGATGGGTGTCTTTGCAGGCCACGAGGTAGGTAATTCAACTGTTCAACAATTCTTGCAGGGAGTACCAATAGTTTCTTTCATTAGGTGAATACATAAATGCCCCAGGACTGATTTTGCAGACATTCCTCCTGTGACTTGACCATTTGGTTGACCACCTATTGGCAGGAGGATGTGCTGGATATTGGTGACTGGCTTGTCAAGGAAATATGAAGTTACGTCACACTGGTAGACCAACTGGCAAGGAAGCGGGGGCTGGAATATTGTTTTTGATGCAATTAGGCTGTTTGTTGCTTGTCGGTTTAATGTGTGTGAAATAGGTAACTCAATAATTCCTGCATGATGCAAAGGATCAACAAATATAGGCAATAGATCATTGCAGTCAGTGCAGAATGTGAACTATTTTTAATGATGGGACCAAAATTGCCCAGTGATGGTTCCAAAATGTCAAGAAAGCAAATGTGAGCACTGGATGAAATTAGCTGTCATCAGTACTCTGTCAAATCCAGGTTTGTGCATTTCATGTGGAAGAAAACAGTGCATAAACTAAGTAAACCTAACCTAATGCCACATGATGTGCAGAGAACATCTGCAGTGCACATCATTACCTGTTTTTGTACTGGTGAGTAAATATGTTGCCTCGGTGCTTTTTTGTGACACGTATCTTTGCAAACCATGAGGTGGATAATTGAGCTGTTGCTATAATTAATCATTTGTTATGAATTTTGAGCCCAGATTGCTTTTGTCATGACAGCTCTGGGGCTGGTTCACGTTATGATCTTTGGACTGTGCGAACACGGCTGTTTGTGCCACCTAGCCATCAGTCCATATCAGCCAATGCTGTTGACTGCAAGGATATCAAAGTAGTATTTCAACCCTAGTATGTCAAGAAAGCAAATAGCTGCATTCTGACTTGCCAGTCCATGCCAAGTCTAAATGGCAATGCTGCCCTCAGGTACTGATGATGCATTGGATGGGGAAAGACAACATAGTTACACAATTTTTGCCACTAACTATGTAGCATTCATGAGTCATTTCTGTAGCTTAGCTCACCGTTGCAGGCTGCTCATAAATGCATTGGTGCGGGATTAGGTAATGTGTTTCTTGGGCTGCGCAAAGTAGATGACATGATGCTGGGTGGCATACTGATGAGTGTGGTAAGTTTGTGAGTGTCATTGGCCAATACAAGAAAATACTGATTTCGTGCTAGCCAGTTTCCTGCTAGTAAAAATTTGCATATAACACTGCCTTATGTGACAGATTTGGCAGTGCTGACTGCGGCAACTCCTGTGTTTCAAGTGCTATGGCTTGTGCTGTAGCTACAAAGGCCTATGAGTCCCGCACAGATCATTTTTCCAACGGAGTCCATCTTCCTCCTCGCCCTCAAAGCTGTCTCGCGCCCACCATGGCTCGTGACATTCGCCATCCATACGCAGAGTACCGGCTTTTTTCTTCTGTTTTGTTCAGTTCGCCTCAAAAGCGCAGTTTTCGCCCATAACCCGTTCCTTGGTTCGAACTAAGCGGGATCGAACTATCGACCGTTAATCCGACGTAAAGGCCGGTTTCGCCCATGTAAACGCCCCTCGCGAGAGGGGTTAACGTCGCATGATCCGTTCCGATCTTAATTCGAATTATCCTCGGCTGCCTATGTAACCGGGTAAGTGTCCGGCTCAGAGACGGGGCGGGTGGCCGGCGTTCCCACTCGCAGATGACGTGGGCACGGGCGTCCGCGGGGTGGCGGACGGCGGCGGAGACGGCCCGGCGCCGACCCAGTCAGGTTTGGAACGCCTCCCGCGCTGTGCCTGGTGCCAAACGCCTGCATGCATGGCACGCCACGTCTCGCGCAGCCACGCCACGTGTCGTGCACGTGTCGTGCTCGTGTCGTCACCGTCGTACCATTTAGTGTTGTATTCCCGCCGGAGTCGGACTACACTAGCCTGCCCTTGATGACGTGAGCCCTGTTGCCGCAGCCGCGCGTGTATTCTGGAGGCGGGCGTTCCGCCGTTCTCATGACGTACTCTGGAGGCTGGCAGCGCGCGGTGCAGCGGCGAGGACCGCTTGAGGTCGGTGCTCCGGATCAGCTCGGCCAGCGCGGTAGCGGCAGGAGCACCAACAGAACTGCTGGCTCGGCCGCGGTGTGCCTGCTCACATGGGTGTAGTTACGCAGATGGAGGGGGGTGGGGGGGGGGGAGGTTGAAGGGAGTGTTCCACATTTTTATGGGATTTTGAACTGAAATAACCATCTTGAAGGCCTTTCGGTGCTGTTCATAATCCTGCGGTTCTTAGGAGCTAGGGCCCTAGTTTGTGAGCTATACAACCGCGAAAATGGGGAAAGTTATATCGGGGTGAGTATTGCGATGTCACCTTAGCAGTCATGACGTCAGAACGTCATTCACATCCCGCCGTTCCGTAAGCCATGTGGCGATCAAGGCCAAGACAAATGTAATTGGTGAGGCGTTCATAGCTTGTGCTCGTGAGCGCCATTGCCAGATATAACGGCCGTCAATTGGCTCTCAAACAATGTCGTGCAGGGTACGATGACGTAATCAAACCATGACTTATTGAGGAGCGGAGTTCCCAAACATGGAGTTGGGCTCTCCAGAGCAGCATTTTCCACTTAAAAAGTATACCAGTAGTTAAATGTGAGCGTGTTGTATCATATCTGATGCTTGCTTCAATATCCTCAAGTGTGAAACATTCCCTTAAACAGTGAAAAATGGCTCAACCTGCCCCCGAATATGCCAACAAACAGGCTCCTCCCTGGATTTTGTCCACCGTCTTTTCAAGTCGGGGCTAAAACTCATTGTTGGGGTCTACCCCTGCCTGCTCGTTCGGTACTTGGTGGAAGTTAACATGTTCAATCTCTTCCAACGTTGATTTCATAGTTGGTATGTTTAATCTGTCCCAACGTTAATGTCGCTCGCCTTTGTTAGCTTGTGCTCCAACGTCTTTTTGCTGTGCCAATACTAAAACGTGAAGGAAAACGTTAAATGCAAAACGAGGCCTCGGCACCCTTCCCCCTCCAATCTAAATATCAGAGCGACCTTCTTCAGACATAAGCTGCGGCTGATGACCATACTACGAAAATAAATGACTTTTCCATGCCGGCAACTTGAAAAGAAAACTGCCGTGGGTTAAAATAAAGTAGCGTAATAAGCAGTGAGAAACGCAATTAGTGCGAGGTGAGGTTCCGAGGTCCTCTCAATGGCGTAATTTCGCTTCATTATTTTTTTTTGGGGGGGGGGGCTGGGGAGTGACCGGAAATGGCTCGCCCATGGATCTTACTGGATTTGGCCGACTTTCAACTAATAGTTGGGGCCGTGTCTGTCCCTCCCCGCCCCACATACACATTGTCCCTCAAACACAGTAGCTGAATAGGAAGCGACGCCCCTGGGTCCTGGGCTTACCCCCAATCATTTAAGAAAGCTGATGCCCCTGCGTACAGGATAACAGAAACACTAACCGAAAGAGCACGACCTTGCTTGGTGCTTCTAATCGAGCCTTGGATAGCTTTTAATTGCGTTGCCTCCAATCACTTTGAATGCTGTATCTGCCATGTGTTTCCGCTTTAGCATAGCGACGGAGCCAGCAGCGGCGGGGCCAATGACACATCAGGGCACCAGTGACATCATTGCCCTGCGCTGAGTCGCACGGGATTGCTGCATTAGGAAATATAATGATGCCCCCCGTCCCCGTCCAGTGTTTTAACCGCCAGCTGACGTCAATGTCCGACGAGCCTAGGAAAAAGGAAATCATGGCATCTCCTGGCAGTGGCTTGAATGCCAATAGGCCTAATCGCGGAAAATGATAAACTTCGTATCAGTGTCTTCCCATTTCCTCAACACGCAAGCACAAGACAACGCGGGATTTGGATCGGGTCGGCACGGCTGTCAAGGTCACTTATAGTGATTGGTAATAACGCAAAGGAATATATTTGCTGCGTGCTTGGTGGCACAGGCCATACGGGGAGCTCGAGATTAATAAATCCACCAACACAGTCACTGATTTTCTCCCTCTGAGCGTTGTGTTCTGCGAGGTTTTTTATCCTTCCACGTCCTCTGAGAACTTGCTTGTTTTGCCCCGGAAGATTCTTGCAAGCATCCTTCTGCGAGCTTAATGTCTACAATCCATTTTCGCTACTGGCATTGCCCTAAGGTTATGATCACGTTTTTTGCAACGGTGTAGGCCACCGTTGATTTGAAGTGATTTGTACCTTTGTTGTTATAAATGCACCGCGACTGGAAAATCAGCTGGCCTTTATGAAACCAAGGTACGTTTGTAGAACTTCTCGAGAGGTTTGTAAAGTTGTGTATGTATTTGTAGATTTGTAATTTGTATTTGTATTTGTTGTTTTTATGTTTCTGCCTGAGGGAACTTTCTGTCGTTACAAATATGCCCACCAATTTACGAAGTACAATTAAATTTACAGCAACTGCCTTATGAGAAAGGCTACGGGCTGCGATTACAGCGCCACCTACATTGACCATGTAGTGAAACTAGCGCCATCTATACTATGCCTCCGATATCTGTTCGAACAATACGTTTTGAGAGCGTTAAACTCTTGTTTTGAAAATGATATAGAATCATAACAAGACATCTCACAGCCTCATCTGACCTCTTTCTTATAAACTTGTTTCAAATCGCTTGTGTGAGGTCATTTTTTTTATTGATGCTTCAAGAAACTGGGATAGCTGACCATGTTGTCCGTCTCTGCTAGCACTAGCACGAAATGAGCATGCACGGATCGTGCTTAAATTACGTTAAGAATATCATTTTCGTGGCAAATTGATGTCACTTGTGTCGTCTTGTGATAGAAGACGTCTTTCCCGGGACAAAGTTGTGTTTACGGCCGCGCTTTGGTACTCATTGGTCTTTTAAAAAAGTTTGTCATTTGTTGAAAAAAGTTGAAAATGTATTCATTTAGAAAATTAGGAACGCTTCACGATTTTGCGTGTCATCCTTGCGCAGGGGCCATGCTAATCTTCTCTGTATCGTTCCAATTTTAGTATATGTACTGCCGAAGCAAGTACGTTTAGATACTGTGAAGATGTGCTATATGAATGATGTGCGTTCCGGCACCCTCTGTTCAAGTTTGAAGTCTCCTACGATGCTCAAGAGTTGAGTTATGGGAATTTTGCGTATTCAGTGCGCCCGTATTACTAAGCATGTAATTTTGTTCTCGGTTTTGTGATGTCGAATGAATATGATGTATAATGTATCAACAGTAATCCGTTCTTTTCTCCTTCTCAGAATCCTGCTCGCGCTGCGGCTGCGGTCGCGGTCCCCTGTGGGAGTGGAGGGAACTAACTGTGGAATGGTTTCGTCACTGACCGTGGATATACCTGGCACCCCCTAATTCTCAGAAATGCGACAGTGCCCCCTCCCCCCGTGAACTTGTAAAAATCCCCATACTAAGTACCCCAGTGCGAACAGGAGAAACCGTTATGACTTCCAACGCCATTCATGTGGTCTCACCATCGTACGTTGCTCTATTCCAGGTTGAATGGATGGTGACGTCATATCTGATAGGAAGTGCAGCAATCAATAACGGGACCACAACCGACTGACATTCACTTTCGGCTAGTCAGCTCTCAGCCAGCGACATCAGTGGCGTGCAGCAGTTGCCAGTGAGGATCCCAGCTCTTCATCACCTCTCCCTGCCAGTCAACTGGACCCAGCGGTCGCCAAGGAATCATACAGCAGCCGTTCTCTCCGCCGTCCGGCCGGCTCGACGGCGGGACGGCCGCCGGCGGCCGCACGCCGGCCGTCTGCGCATGCGCACCGACCGGCGCGTGGCAGATGTAGTGCAGACGGCAGCGGCGTGTGGGTTGGCTATTGGCACGACTGTTACTGTCTTAAGACATTGTCAGAGCATGTGAAGACATTCATTCTCAGCTCACGTGCCACCAACCCACTCATACTGTACTTGGTACTGTATATACATACATACTTGGTACTTGGTACATACATACTGTACTGTACTTGTGTACTTGGTCTGAAACCGAGTTTCGATCATTTTGGGATGGGTCATGAGTTGTACTGATTCACTAGAAAAAATGATACTTTGAACCATAAGCTGAATCACATTCTTGGTAAATTTTATGAGAGGAATTGTGAGTCAATCATTACTATGTTGTGTCATTGAGTCATGCAACTCAACTAAAGATGGTAACATGAAGGAACACAGCAATCCCCATGCAAATTAATACCATTACAACTGTTAAACTGGACAGCATGCAGCATTAACGGAAAAACTTTTTGCGAAATCGGCATGAAGTTTGTGACTCATCGCGAAGCATCAAACATGATATTTTTCATCTTGAACTTAAGTTTGCCAAATATCAGCTAGGAATCAGATATTTATTGCACGGTGCAGACATCCGTGATTCATATATCCTACCCTAAAATCAGTGCTAGGTTGTCTGCTGCGTATACAGTCAAAGAAATAGTCATTTTTCATTGTCAACGGTCACAACAACGAACTAATCCGCACCTGATCCCTTATTCACTACTGCTTGGACCGCTCTAAGTATGCTTTTGCTGAGGCCATATGAAATAAACAACAATGTCGTCTTGCCTCGTATGCGCATTATGTGTCGCAGCATTTTGCCTCCAAATTAAATCGCCTCGGAATGCGTGCGATCTGACGCCCAGCACTAATCTCTACGCAGCGCGAAACTTGTTTTAACTTCTAGCCCATTATAGAGTGACCTGGTAGGATGAGGTTAAGACCAGGGCCCCCATCATCACTGCTTGAGAAATGGTTGGGGGGGATCGGTAACGTTAGCGAATGACGTCACAAAGTCGCGCGGACCCGCGCGGCGGCGTTGCATGGCAACGTCGACTGCGTCGTTCGGAAGGCAGTGGTCACGCAGAAGTGCGGAAGACTGGGTATTGTGCGGGGTAGTATTGAGTTTGTAATGCTACATGGCCTTGATGCATTTGATTACGCCATGGATGGCAAAAATTTGAAGTGGTTTGTGAGCGTTGGACCAGTGTTAGCAATCAAGGCAGCTTTTGGCAGCAAGATACCGTCGTGTGCAGTGAGCATATATTTTTCGTACATGCGTTTCTAGGCAACCCATGTAAACAACGTGAGCAGCAGTGCTGACAGATTCCGGTTCGTGCGTCAAATTTCCCTACATTTCCGGCGTACAAGCGACGTATTGAAAAGGCGTTTCTATAACCTTGGTTCGACTTCGGCATCACAGCATTACTGTGGGGCGCAGGGGGTGCTGGCGTTTTGTGCGGATCTTTCTTTGGTTTTAATTGTGCTGCTATTGACTGATCATCCCTGCGTGGGGCAGGCCCTGTGGTGTGATATGCTCACAGGTAGGTTTTGGGTGTAATCGGGTGGATTAGGTCTGGTTTTAAACAGTTACTTATGTCGTTAATATTTCTATTGGCCATGTGTATAACCGCACAGAATTATAGGTGCATACACGAGTTTTCCTTATGCTATATGGTACATGATATTGTTATATGCAATAGTGCTCCTTTTTCTTGATATATTGCTGTTTCAATAGAAAATTGACTATTTTAACCAATCAGACACTGGATTTAGTGAAGAAGTGCACAAAGATCAGTGGTAGGAAGTGATGCATAGGTCTACTAACTGAAGCCATCATAACACAAAATGTTTGCATCCAGTCCGAAAAAAATCATCTGCTTCGCTGGATACCTACAATACATCTTTGCCTGGATCCTCACGCTGGGATGTGAAACTCTGGCCAGGCGAAGTCACACTGATTTTTCAAATTATTGGTGTGTAAAGAGATTTTTCAGCATATGTCTATCTGAAACTACCTTTGTGATGTCATGATTTCTTGAAACATTGGCTCTCTTACCATTGGAGTTGGAGGCACCTGTGTGCTAAACTATGAGCTCTTGGATTTAGAGGGTATGTGCTTAAATTGTTCCCATGATCTCACTGCTATGCTCTACATGATCTACCCTTATCCCAGACATTTCAAATGCCATGTGTGCTTTGTGCAATCTGTGTTTATGTTGATGTTATCATTTGTTACATTTAAATAATTTTCTCTCACAAACGAGTAGCAGAATGCATGTGCAACAAGATGGAACATAACAGTACTATTCTCCAGCATCTTTTTTTTAAGAAGCATAGTGCATTGAATTTCTGTGGATCATTTTAAATGAGCACAAGCAGTGATGGGATCTATATTTCATAATTCTGACCTGCATGCTTGAATCATCAAATATCACTGACTGCTATGAAAGTGTTTTAGCCTTGGTTTACAAAAACAAGTTTAACATGTTCATGGCTCTAGCATGCTTTTCACATGCTTTCAAAGGAATACTTTTGGTTTCTTGTGCCGATTTACAACTTAGATGTAACCATCATTCCAACTCCCACATTATAATGTCTGATACCTGTTACAAAAGGTTATGGCTACAGGAGATGCAGATGGCTAAGCCAAAAGATCTTGATGACCACAACCGGGCATGGGGTTTGAAATTCCTGTCCCAAGAGCATCAGTATAGTAGTGCATCTGGCTCCCACATCCTAGCACCGGATACCCAGTGCGTGGAAAGGGTTGCTTAAAATATGACGGCTAGGTTGAAATGTTTGAAGTTCTGTGCTGAGTGTAAGGTTTCAAGGTGATTTCCTACAGGACATCAGTACTCTGGTCATTGTTCCACCATCTGTGTGCCTCACATAAGCTGCACTACATTTTGCCAAGGATACTTGCTGTGGGTGTTTTTGACAGGTCAAAGCATGTTGAGAAACCGTGTCAGACTTAAACATTTTCAGGGCATTGAGACTAAAAGAATGAATTAGCTTACAAACAGGACCACGCTGAAGTACTTGGTCAGGTACCAAGTCAGCCATGATAAAGTCAGTTGTCTCTGCAGATCGCACATAATTTTGGGAGGACGCACATTACCCTCTTGCAATGAAATCAGCCGGTTTTCAAAGGATAATTCGACTGTTCTTTCTTGGCAGGACGACGTGATACACCATCTGGATGGTTTGCCACCCTGAGGGCGGAGGCCAGCCCCGGCATAGAGCCGACGCCAGGACCGTCCAGGGAGGCCGCCGAGACGCCAGCTCTTCAGCCTTTCACGGAGAACCCACGGGCCCGAGTCCATGACGACAGCGATGACGATGACTTCGTGGATCTCCCGTTACGTCAGGCCGTCTGACCTGTCGGCGCCCGCGGTGGTCCGCAGCGTCCACCCCCACCGCCTGTGGCTAACCCAACGGCCAGTGCGCACAACACCATGTCGGATCCCCAAGGCAAGATGCAGAAGTCCATTCTTCAATATCTGGACGATCACCCTAAGCATAACCCGACATGGGACAAGGCGCTGTCGGCATTCATGACTGGTGCGCCGCCACGTCCTCCGTTGCCCCCCCCCCCCCCCCCCCCCGTCAGAGCCAGCTCTACGCGCAGCGTCAACTAGGTTAGCGGAAAAGCGTGGCCGCCATCCCTGTCCCCCGGCTGGAGAGGCGGAAAGCCTGTCCACTTCGTGGACGGTAGCGTGTGTTCGCTGGTTAGTCTTCCGAAGACCGGAAGGGATAATCACCCGTACCAGCGGTATCTGGGTCAGCGTCGTGCCGCAGCGCCGCACAGTCTGCAGGACTTCGTCGAACAAAATTGAGCGCTGGGTCGCAGAACATGTCATGTTAAGTTGAGATCGTGGAACGGCAAGCTGGGTAGTTAAACAGACAACGCACCATAGAAATGTTCTCATGCAGGCTGGTTTCCCTCATTTCAGTGTTATGATCATTGCATGTTCATCAGATGCCTTGTGGAAATATCCTGGTCTTTCAGCAAATGCCTATAGCTACAAGCGTAGGCTTAGTGGGGCTTTGCTATCTGAGACCTTTCTAGTCGTTCCAGATGCAGAGTTTGAGGTGATGTGCAAGTAATTTAAGTATAAATGTGCTTGAGTAAGTGTGCAAGAGATCTGGTGTGTGCATGTATTGAAGAAAAGAGGCGGTGCGCACAGGAACCTACAACGTTTATCTTGGGGCACCCAGCCGCTCCCTGCATGCCTGTACCGGTTGCCAGCCCGGCCCAGGCTCCTGCTGTGTGGAGGGCTGGGAAAGAGTCCGATTGAACGTTGCGTAGCCTTTGTCTTCGTTGCGCCTATGGAAGCGGGGGTGGCTTGATACGATGATGTATGACGATGGTTTGTGATGGTGTATTTGATGGTGTTATGATGACGATGTGTTTGCCTGCGGACGGGAAATTGCGCCGTGCCTGGTGCCGTCTCCTTTTTGGCTGCGTAAGTCACGTGGACAGCTTGTGAATGTTGTTTTATTGTGTTGGCGAGAAGTCTTTTGAACGGAATGTGTTTTGTCTGGTTTAGGCGGAATGCGTCTAAACGGTCGTCGTTTCGTGTCTGCTGAGGTGTGTTCTGTCGATCTGAATACACTTGCATGGCATGCTGAAGCTGATGATCTCGTCCACATCACCGTCCACGATTTGTAGGTCTTCGAGTGTTAAGCCGGGATTATTGTACGAGGGCCACGGTACCATTGCCATAAGAAGTCAATGACGTCCGGTACAGTGCACCATCTCATTTAATGGCTACATCATTAAAAGAGTACAACCGACGGGGTTCCAAGAAATTATAGTTGTCAGTTGACGTAGTGCGAGACCTGTCTGCTCCAGGTCGGATCCCGTACATTGGGTATTGTGGGATTATCCGGGATTCCGGTTTTAGGTCGTTTTTATGCAAGGTACGACATGGAATAAACTAGTAATTTAGGCACCTGTATAATTAACATGGCTTAGGTCCCATTGCTTTCAGAGCGGATATCCAGGAGCGTGTGCAATTACTAATAATGTTAAGTGGTCATAGTTTCCCATCAGAGCTCTAGTTTTGTCAAATTTGTTGAGGAAAGCATTGAGCACAGGACTGACAAACCTGGGGTACGGTGAACATGAGATTTGAATGCACTAAATAAATGCAATTGAGTCTAGATCTGGGTCTGAATGTCCATTCCCTCATTTGTTACATGCCCATTCTCTCCTTATGTGGGTACCCCAGGTACATTTATAAGAGTACATTTAGGTTTCTATGTTTTTACGTTTTCCTTTGGTATCTGAGGACTGAGTGCCAAAACCGAGCCAGAAATTGTGAATGAGATGGAAGATATTGCATCGTCCAGAACTCTTCAAGGAGGGCTGCATTCCGCGGGATTTTCATCAGCATGACGTGCTATTTTGCAGGGATCCACGTTTTTACGGCAAAAAAAGATAGATGGAGGTGGGAGAAAGAGAACGGGGCGGGGCGTAAGCTCGTTAGCTCAGCTGCGATTTGTCCGCGGCCCGAGAAGTCGAAGCCCTCAACGAAATGCGATCTTGAGGCCCTGGACCACGTGGCGATTTATGGACGTTGGACGGCTTTGTTGGTGTCCAAACTACTTACAAAAAAGAATGCATAGAAATCATATGAAGAGGCAAACGCAAAATATTTGGGGAAGCTTCGCTGCATTTCCATCGCTTTCATTCAATATATGCTCGACAAGGTAGGTTTTAGTGGTCTCAGCTTTCCTGCTCCAAAACCTTGTTTCTCGTTGTTCTTGGAAGCTAGTTGTTGAGCTGCAACAAATATAAATGTATACACAAAACTATATTATAGATGTATTTTGCATCACCTCTGATATTTGGTAGGACAAAACGTTTTTGCCAGAACATCAGCAGCTAGGCCATTTCGCCCAGCACTATTTCTAACACCGCTGACAGCGGTTGCTAGGATACGCATGTACGAAAAAAAATATATGCGTGCAGTGACTCGTGCAAGAGTGGCACGGCACAAGAAAGGCGTTTCACTTTCTACGTTTCCAAAAAACCATTCAAGCGGCCTGAAAACATGGCGTAACGTTGCTCCAGGTCTGATGCTATAAATGTGGAAAACGCGGCAATCCGTCTTGATCATTTTCCAGACTGACTATGATCCTAACTATCAGGTTAGGGCTAGGATATGGCCGATATGAAACCACGCATGTGACCAGGTGCAGTTCTATCGATGCAACTGGACACCGCTGGCACGCCGAATTGAGTATGCATGTGTTGAAAAGGAAAATTTCGTCTATTTTGCTCATCTTTTTGGACCTAATTTACAGTCACGAAAGCCCGAAGAATCTGGGCTACTCTGTGCAGTGTGCGGACTACAATACAAGTTTCGAACAGGAGTTTCCAACCATAATCTTATTTACAAAGTGGGACCTGATTGCCACACAAATGGTAGATCCATCCATGCTGCGCTGGCGGGCCGGGAGGGCTGCGACTAAATCCTTCGAATTGGTTTGCAACTCTGTAAAAGTGAAAAATACTAATACAAGGAAGTGCCGGTAATTGTTCAAGTCTAGCACACAACTGACGTTCACTTAGCACCGATCTCTGGGCCCGGGTTCCATGTCCTTCGTTGGTCAGCTGACCTTTTCTATTTCCCTTAGATTATCCCCGAACGGGGATTATCGCAGCACCTAATGTTCGTAACCCCTAATGTATCACAACACCTAATGTTCGAAACACCTAATGTATCACAAGGCCTAATGTTCATAACCTCTAATATATCATAACACCTAATGTATCATAACCCCTAATGTTCGTAACTCCTAACGTATCACAAGGCCTAATGTTCATAACCTCTAATACATCATAACCCCTAATGTGTCACTACACCTAATGTATCATTAGGCCTAATGTATCAAATCACCTAATGTTTCACAACTCCTAATGTATTGCAACTCCTAATATATCACAACAGCTAACGTATCGGAACGCCTAGTGTATCATAACCACTAATGTTTCATAGCGCCTAACGTATCGTTACGCCTAACGTTCATAACCTCTAATGTATCGCAACTCCTAATGTATCGTAACGCCTAATGTGTCAAAACACCTAGTGTATCATAACCCCTAACGTATCGTAACCCCTAATATCAGCTGACGACGCTGGCGAGGGCGGGCGATTTTCAACCCTTTTGACCGCATCTGAACTTCCACTGAAGTCTACCAGATTATGCGCGC
>NW_023597034.1:25033894-25070523 GCF_011947565.3 Pollicipes pollicipes
CCTAGGCGCCGCTGCCGACCTAGCCGCCCTCCAGCGGCTCGTCAGCGCCGCGCCAGCACCGGCGGCCGCGGCGCCCGGCCCAGCAGCGGCCGGGGGCATCGGTGAGCCGCCGCATGTGCAGCCCCGCCCGGTTTCCCGCACCACCCAGTGGCGTCGCCGGCGCGGGGCTACCGCGGCGGCTGCCGTTGCCGCCGGTGATGCGCCGCCGCCGCCTCCTCCGCCCCGCCAGCGCAATGTCTACCGCTGCAGGGTGTGTGGGCGGCCCATGACCGACGCCGGTCACACACAGTTTCGCGGGCAGCGGTTCTGCCCGCACAACCCCCTGCAGCGGCTGACGGCGGCCCCGAATGGCTGGCGGAGCGGCGGGCGGAGGCGTCGCGCAAAGGCGGGAAGTGATGTATGTGTTTTGTCATAAGTTTGCCCAGAAACGTTTGCCAAAATACATTTGGCGAAGTCGAATGTTGGCCTTTTTGTTGACATCACTGCAGTGTTGGCCATGAATCAGCAAATGTTGGTACTTGGTGTACGCACTGATCGTTCACGCCTTCATCGCGCCCGGCGCGTAAACGCCCTCTTGTCGGCCGGCTGACGGCTGCGTTGCATCAGCGCCGTCTACCGGCCGACGCAGCTCGCCGCCTGCCGGCGCGGTCTGGAACCCGCCTGTTTCCCCCCTCCCCTTCCCCATCTTTTCCCCCGCGACGGGGAACTTTATCCTCCAGACGCTGTCGTGCGCTTACATACTAATTGGACCATGCCCTTTCATTCCGAAATGAAAAAGTCGAGTTTCAAAAATTTTCACTTTTTCAACAAAATGGCCCCCCCAAAATTTTTCGGTCGGCCCCCGGTGATCAAAAATGTTGTCAACAAGTGGTAACATCGGTTTACATCGTTTGCAAGTTAAAGCACCGTTCTATTTTCATTGGTTCGCTAGACATGATTTTGGAACATTTTACTACCCGCAAAACGGCTGTTTTCAATCTGAACGTGCATCCAATTTGTACGCGTGCTGGATTTCATATTGGCCCTCATACGGGTCGAAAAAACGTCCGTTTCCGAAATGGGCCGCTTTTCGCATCAATGTGGCCGCGACCAGATTTGTGATCACTTGCATGTTGACAACAGCGCCACTGAATGCTTCTTTCACCACTGTGTATCCTCTGCACCGGGAAATTGCTTTCAAACGGAGCGGCTCCCAGAAACAATACCATGGAAATTTGCGGCCATCAACAATGCTATATGGTTCCAGCAACGCGCTAATGTTTTACTATATGTCATTCGACGAGCAATCGCGCGGCGAACACGATGGTGTAACATAAAACATCAACGCACGTACAGTTTTGAAGTTATTTCCAAAAAACGCTCTCATCCGGCGCTCGATGTTGGTTTTGCAATTGCTGCACAAGCTGTTTGCACGCAAAGAAACACTTGCCGCCGAACTTACACACTAACTGGACCATGCCCTTTCATTCAGAAATGAAAAAATCGCGTTTGGAAAGTTTTCATTTTTTGTCGATAAAATGGCCCCCCCAAAGTTTTCCGCAGGCACCCGGTGATCAAAAATGTTGTCAACAAGTGGCAACATCGGTTTACATCGTTTACAACTTATAGCACCCATCGATTTTTATAGGTTCGTTAGATATGAGTTTGGAACATTTCACTAACCGGAAAACGGCTGTTTTCAATCTGAACATGCATGCAAGTTGTACGCGTGCTGGATTTCACATTGGCCCTCATACGGGTCCAAAAAACGTCCGTTTCTGATATGGGCCGTTTTTCGCATCAAAGTGGCCGCGGCCAGATTTGTGATCACTTGCATGTTGACAACAGCGCCACTGAATACTTGTTCCACCACTGTGTATCGTCTGCACCGGCAATCTGCTTTCAAACGGAGCGGCTCTCAGAAAGAAAACCATTGAAATTTGCGGCCATCAAGAATGCTGCATGTTTCCAGCAACGCACTAATGTTTTACTATATGTCATTCGACGCGCAATCGCGCGGCGAACACGATGGTATTACATAAAACATCAACGCACGTACAGTTTTGATGTTATTTTCAACAAACGCTCTCAAACGGCGCTCGATGTTGATTTTGCAATTGCTGCACAAGCTGTTTGCATACACAGAAAGACTTGCCGCTGCACATACACACCAAATGGACCATTGCCTTTCGTTCAGGAATGAAATGGTCGCGGGTGGAAAAATTCTTAATTTTTTCGACAAACTGGCCCCCCAACAACTATTTCGGTCGGCACCCGGTGATCAAAAATGTTGTCAACAAGTGGTAGCATCGGTTTACATCGTTTGCAAGTCAAAGCACGCTTCGATTTTCATTGGTTCGTTAATTATGAGTGGAACATTTTACCACCCGAAAACCGGCTGTTTTCAATCTGAACATGCATCCAATTTGCATGCGTGCTGGATTTCATATTTGCCCTAACACGGGTCGAAAAAACGTCCTTGTTTGAAATGGGTCGTTTTTCACATCAAAGTGGCCGCGGCCAGATTTGTGATCACTTTTACGTTGAAAACAGGGCCACTGAATACTTGCTTCACCACTGTGTATCGTCTGCACCTGCTATCTGCTTTAAAACGGAGCGGCGCCCAGAAACAAAACAGTGGCAATTTGCGGCCATCAAGAATGCTATAGGTTTCCAGCAAGGCACTAATGTATTACGATATGTCCTTCGAAGTGCAATCGCGCGGCGAACACGATGATATAACTTAAAACATTAACGCACGTATAGTTTTGAAGTTATTTCAAAAAAACGCTCTCAAACGGTGCTCGATGTTGGTGTTGGAATTGCTGCACAGGCTGTTTGCATGCACAGAATTACTTGCCGCTGCACTTACACACTAAATGGACCATGCCCTTTCATTCAGAAATGAACAAATCGCATTTCGAAGGTGTTCAATTTTTCGACAAAATACTCCCCCAAAAAAGTTTTCGGTCGGCACCCGGTGATAAAAATTTTGTCAACAAGTGATAGCATCGGTTTACATCGTTCGCAAGTTAAAGCACCCTCCGATTTTTATTAGATGTGAGTTTGGGACATTTTATTCCGGAAAAACGGCTGTTTTCAATCTGAACATCCATCCAATTTTTCCGCGTGCTGTATTTCATATTGGCTCTCATACCGGTCAAAAAAGTTCCGTTTCTGAAATGGGACGTTTTTCACAACAAGGTGACCGGGGTGAGATTTGTGATCACTTGCATGTTGACAACTGCGCCACTGAATGCTTGTTCCACCACTGTGTATCGTCTGCGCCGACAATCTCCTTTCAAACGGAGCGGATCTCAGAAACGAAACCATTGAAAATTGCGGCCATCAAGAATGCCATATCTTTCCAGCAACGCACTAATGTTTTACTATATGTCATTCTACGTGCAGTCGCGCGGCGAACACGATGGCATAAATTAAAACATTGACGCACGTATAGTGTTGAAGTTATTTCCAAAAAACGTTCTCAAACGGCGCGCGATGTAGGTATTGCAATTCCTCCACAAGCTGTTTGCATGCACAGAAACACTTACCCCTGGACTTACACACTAAATGGACCATGCCCTTTCATTCAGAGCTGAAAACATCGAATTTACAAAAATTTTACATTTTCAACAAAATGGCCCCCCAAAAACCAATTTTGGTCGCCACCCGGCGATCAAAAATGTTGTCAACAAGTGGTAGCATCAGGCTACATCGTTTGCAAGTTCAAGTACCCTTCGATTTTCGTTGGTTCGTTACATATGAGTTTGGAACATTTTACTACCCGAAAAACGGCTGTTTTCAATCTGAACATGCATCCAATTTGTACGCGTGCTGGATTGCATATTGGGCCTCATACGGGTCGAAAAGACGTCCGTTTTTGAAATGTGCTGTTTTTCGCATCAAAGTGGCCGCGGCCAGATTTGTGATCAATTGCATGTTGACAACAGCGCCACTGTATGCTTGTTCCACCATTATGTCTCGTCTGCACCGGCAGTCTGGTTTCAAACAGAGCGGCTCTCAGAAACAAAACTATGGAAATTTGCCGCGATCAAGAATGCTAAATGTTTCCAGCAACGCACTAATGTTTTACTATATGTCATTCGACGCGCAATCGCGCGGCTAAAACGATGGTATAACTTAAACCATTAACGCAAGTATAGTTTTGAAGTTAGTTCCAGAAACCTCTCAAACGGCACTCCATGTGGAATTTGCAATTGCTGCACAAGCTGTTTGCATGCACAGAAACACTTGCCGCTGAACTTACACACTAAATGGACCATGCCCTTTTATTCAGAACTGAAAAAATTGCATTTGGAAAATTTTATTTTTTTTCGACATAATGGCCCCGCCCAAAACTTTGCCGGAGGCACCCGGTGATTAAAAATGTTGTCAACAAGTGGTGACATCGGTTTACATCGTTTGCAAGTTAAAGCACCCTTCCATTTTCATTGGCTCGTCAGATATGAGTTTGGAACACGTAACTACCGGCAAAACGGCTGTTTTCAATCTGAACATGCATCCAATTTGTACGCGTGATGGATTTCATACGGGCCCTCATACGGGTCGAAAAAACGTCCCTTCCTGAAATAGGCTGTTTTTCGCATCAAAGTGTCCGCGGCCAGATTTGTGATCACTTGCATGTTGACAACAGCGCCACTGAATGCTTGTTCCACCACTGTGCATCGTCTGCACCGGCAATCTGTTTTCAAACGAAGCGGCTCTCAGAAAAAAACATGGAAATTTGCGGCCTTTAGGAATGCTATATGTTTCCAGCAACGCACTAATGTTTTAAGATATGACATTCGACGCGCAATCGCGCGGCGAACACGATGGCATAACTTAAACATCAACGCACGTATAGTTTTGACGTTCCTTCCAAAAAACGCTCCCATGCGGCGCTCGATGTTGAATTTCCAATTGGTCCACAAGCTGTCTGGATGCACAGAAACACTTGCCGCTGCACTTACACACTAAATGGACCATGCCCTTTCATCCAAAAATAAAAAATTCGCGTTTGGAAAATTTCATGTTTTCCAACAAAATGGCCCCCCCAAAATCTTCGGTCTGCACTCTGTGATCAAAAATGTTATCAACAAGTTGAAGCATCGGTTTACATCGTTTGCTAGTTAAAGCACCCTTCCATTTTCATTGGTTCGTTAGGTGGGAGTTTGGAACAGTTTACTACCCGGAAAACGGCTGTTTTCAGTCTGAACATGCATCCAATTTGTACGCGTCCTGGACTTCATATTTGCCCTCATACGGGTCGAAAAAACGTCCGCTTCTGACATGGGCCGATTTTCGCATCAAAGTGGCCGCAGCCAGATTTGTGATCACTTGTATGTTGACAACAGCGCCCCTGAATGCTTGTTCCACCTCTATGTATCGTCTGCACGAGCAATCTTGTTGGAAACGGAGCGGATCTCAGATACAAAACCATGAAAATTTGCGGACATCAAGAATGCTATATGTTTCCAGCAACGCACTATTGTTTTACTATATGTCATTCGACGCGCAATCGCGCGGGGAGCACAATGCAATAACTTGAAACATCAACACATGTATAGTTCTAAAGTTAGTTCTAAAAAACGCTTTCAAACGGTGCTCGATGTTAATATTGCAATTGCTGCACAAGCTGTGTGCATGCACAGAATCACTTGCCGCTGCACTTAGGCACTAAATGGACCATGCCCTTTGATTCAAAACTGAGCAAATCGAGATTCGAAAATTTTATTTTTTTACGACAAAATGTCCCCCTAAAATAATATTTGGTCGGCACCCGGTGATCAAAAATGTTGTCAACAAGTGGAAACATCGGCTTACATCGATTGCAAGTTAAAGCACCCTCCGATTTTCATTAGTTCGTTACATATGAGTTTGGAACTTTTTATACCCGAAAAACGGCTGTTTTGAGTCTGAACATGCATCCAGTTTGTACGCGTGCTGGATTTCATACTGGCCCTCATACGGGTCGAAAAGACGTCCGGTTCTGAAATGGGCCGTTTTTCGCAAAACATTGGTGCGTTGCTGGAAACATACAGCATTCTTGATCGCCTCAAATTTCCACTGTTTTGTTTCTGAGAGCCGCTCCGTTTGAAACCAGACTACCGGTGCAGACGAGACACAGTGGTGGCACAAGCATTCAGTTGCGCTGTTGTCAACATGCAAGTGATCACAAATCTGGCCGCGGCCACTTTGATGCGAAAAACGGCCCACTTCAGAAACGGACGTTTTTTCGACCCGTATGAGGGCCAATAAGAAATACAGCACGCGGAAAAATTGGATGCATGTTCAGATTGAAAACAGCCGTTTTACGGGAAGTAAAATGTTCCAAACTCATATCTAACGAACCAATAAAAATCGGAGGGTGCTTTAACTTGCAAACGATGTAAACCGATGTTACCACTTGTTGACAACATTTGTGATCATCGGGTGCCGACCGAAAACTTTTTTAGGGGGCCATTTTGTCGAAAAATTGAAAATTTTAGAAGTGCGATTTATTCATTTCGGAATGGAAGGGCATTTAGTGTGTAAGTGCAGCGGCAAGTGATTCTGTGCATGCAAACAGCTTGTGCAGCAATTCCAACACCAACATCGAGCACCGTTTTAGAGCGCTTGTTGGAAATAACTTCAAAACTATACATGCCTTGATGTTTTATGTAATACCATCGTGTTCGCCGCGCGATGGCGCGTCGAATGACATATAGTAAAACATTTGTGCGTTGTTGGAAACATGTAGCATTCTTGATGGCCGCAAATTTCAATGGTTTTGTTTCTGAGAGCCGCTCCGCTTGAAACCAGATTGCCGGTGCAGACGATACACAGTGGTGGAACAAGTATTCAGTGGCGCTGTTGTCAACATGCAAAAGATCACAACTCTGGCCGCGGCCACTTTGATGCGAAAAGCAGCCCATTTTAGAAACGGACGTGTTTTCGACCCGTATGAGGGCCAACATGAAATCCAGCACACGGAAAAATTGGATGCATGTCCAGATTCAAAACAGCCCGTTTTCGGGTAGTAAAATATTCCAAACTCACATCTAACGAACCACTGAAAATCGAAGGGTGCTTTAACTTGCAAACGATGTATACCGATGCTGCCACTTGTTGACAACATTTTCGATCACCGGGTGCCGACCGAAAAATTTTTGAGGGCCATTTTGTCGGAAAAAAACGAAAATTTTCCAATCGCCACTTTTCATTTCCTGAATGGAAGGGAATGGTCCATTTAGTGTGTAACTGCAGCGGCAAGTCTTTCTGTGTAGGCAAACAGCTTGTGCAGCACTTGCAAAACAACCACACAGCGCCGTTTGAGAGTATTTTTTAGAACTAACATCAAAACTATACGTGCGTTCATGTTTTATGTAACACCATCGTGTTCGCCGCGCGATTGCGCGTAGAATGACATACAGTAAAACATTAATGCGTTGCTGGAAACATGTAGCATTCTTGATGGCCGCAAATTTCAATGGTTTTCTTTCTGAGAGCCGCTCCGTTTGAAAGCAGATTGCCGGTGCAGACGATACACAGTGATGGAACAAGTATTCAGTGGCGCTGTTATCAACATGCAAAAGATCACAAATCTGGCCGCGGCCACTTTGATACGAAAAACAGCCCATTTTAGAAACGGACGTTTTTCGACCCGTATGAGGGCCGATATGAAATCCAGCACACGGAAAAATTAGATGAATGTCCAGATTGAAAACGGCCGTTTTTTTGGTAGTAAAATGTTCCAAACTCCCATCTAACGAACCAATGAAAATCAAAGGGTGCTTTAGCTTGCAAACGATGTAAACCGATGTTTCCATTTGTTGACAACATTTTTGATCAGAGGGTGGAGACCGAAAGTTTGGGGGGTCCATTTTGTCGAAAAAAATGAAAATTTTCCAAACGCATTTTTTTCATTTCTGAATGAAAAGGCATGGTCCATTTATGGTGTAAGTGCAGCGGCAGGTGATTCTGTGCCTGCAGACAGCTTGTGGAGCAATTGCAAAATCAACATCGAGCGCCGCATGAGAGCGTTTTTTGGAAATAACTTCAAAACTATACGTACGTTAATGTTTTAAGTTATACCATCGTGTTCTCCGCGCGATTACGCGTCGGATGACACATGGTAAAACAATAGTGCTTTGCTGGAAACAAATAGCATTTTTGATGGCCGTAATTTTCCATGGTTTTGTTTGTGAGAGAGGCTCCGTTTGAAAGCCGATGCAGACGATACACAGTGGTGGAACAAGTATTCAGTGGCGCTGTTGTCAACATGCAAGTGATCACAAATCTGGCCCCGGTCACTTTGATGCGAAAAACGGCCCATTTCAGAACCGGACGTGGTTTCGACCCGCATGAGTGCCAATATGAAATTCAGCACGCGTACAAATTGGTTGCATGTTCAGATTCAAAACAGCCGTTTTTCGGGTAGTAAAATGTTCCAAACTCATATGTAACGAGCCAATGAAAACTGAAGGGTGCTTTAGCTTGCAAACGATGTGAGCTGATGTTACCACTTGTTGACAACATTTTTGATCGCCGTGTGCCGACCAAATATTATTTTAGGGGGCCATTTTGTCGCAAAAAACTAAAGTTTTCGAAGCACGATTTCTTCTGTTCTGAGTGAAAGGGCATGGTCCATTCAGCGCGTATGTGCAGCGGCAAGTGATTCTGTGCATGCACACAGCTTGTGCAGCAATTGCAATATTAACATCGAGCACCGTTTGAAAGCGTTTTTTAGAACTAACTTTAGAACTATACATGTGTTGATGTTTCAAGTTATTGCATTGTGCTCCCCGCGCGATTGCGCGTCGAATGACATATAGTAAAACAATAGTGCGTTGCTGGAAACATATAGCATTCTTGATGTCCGCAAATTTCCATGGTTTTGTATCTGAGAGCCGCTCCGTTTCGAACCAGATTGCTCGTGCAGACGATACACAGTGGTGGAACAAGCATTCAGTGGCGCTGTTGTCGACGTGCAAGTGATCACAAACCTGGCCGCGGCCACTTTCATGCGAAAAACGGCCTATTTCAGGAAGCGACGTTTTTTCGACCCGTATGAGGGCCAGAATGAAATCTAACACGCGTACAAATTGGATGCATGTTCAGATTGAAAACAGCCGTTTTGCCGGTAGTTACGTGTTCCAAACTTATATCTAACGAGCCAATGAAAATCGAAGGGTGCTTTAACTTGCAACCGATGTAAACCGATGTTACCACTTGTTCACAACATTTTTGATCACCGGGTGCCTCCGGCATATTTTTGGCGGGGCCATTTTGTCGAAAAAAATTAAAATTTTCCCAATGTGATCTTTCAGTTCTAAATAAAAGGGCATGGTCCATTTAGTGTGCAAGTTCAGCGGCAAGTGTTTCTGTGATGCAAACAGCTTGTGCAGCAATTGCAAATTCAACATGGAGTGCCGTTTGAGAGCGTTTTTGGAACTAACTTCAAAACTTTACTTGCGTTAATGTGTTAAAATCTACCATCGTGTTCGCCGCACGATTGCGCGTCGAATGACATATAGTAAAACATTAGTGCGTTGCTGGAAACATATAGCATTCTTGATCGCCGCAAAATTCCATGGTTTTGTTTCTGAGAGCCGCTCCGTTTGAAACCAGACTGCCGGTGCAGACGACACACAGTGGTGGAACAAGCATTCAGTGGCGCTGTTGTCAACATGCAAGTGATCACAAATCTGGCCGCGGGCACTTTGATGCGAAAAACAGCCGATTTCAGGAAAGGACGTTTTTTCGACCCGTATGAGGGCCCGTATGAAATCCATCACGCGTACAAATTGGATGCATGTTCAAATTGAAAACAGCCGTTTTGCCGGTAGTTACGTGTTCCAAACTCATATCTAACGAGCCAATGAAAATGGAAGGGTGCTTTAACTTGCAAACGATGTAAACCGATGTCAACACTTGTTGACAACATTTTTTATCACCGGGTGCCTCCGGGAAATTTTTGGGGGGCTATTATGTCGAAAAAAATAAAATTTTTCCAAATGCGATTTTGATAGTTCTGAATAAAAGGGCATGGTCCATTTAGTGTGTAAGTTCAGCGGCAAGTGTTTCTGTGCATGCCAAGAGCTTGTGCAGCAATTGCAAATTCCACATGGAGTGCCGTTTGAGAGGTTTTTGGAACTAACTTCAAAACTATACTTGCGTTAATGGTTTAAGTTATACCATCGTTTTCGCCGCGCGATTGCGCGTCGAATGACATATAGTAAAACATTAGTGCGCTGCTGGAAACATTTAGCATTCTTGATCGCCGCAATTTTCCATGGCTTTATTTCTGAGAGCCGCTCTGTTTGAAACCAGACTGCCGGTGCAGACGAGACATAGCGGTGGAACAAGCATTCAGTGGCGCTGTTGTCAACATGCAACTGATCACAAATCTGGCCGCGGTCACTTTGATGCGAAAAACGGTCCATTTCAAAAACGGACGTCTTTTCGACCCGTATGAGGCCCAATATGCAATCCAGCACGCGTACATATTGGATGCATGTTCAGATTGAAAACAGCCGTTTTTCGGGTAGTAAAATGTTTCAAACTCATATGTAACGAACCAACGAAAATCAAAGGGTACTTTAACTTGCAAACGATGTAACCTGATGCTACCACTTGTTGACAACATTTTTGATCGCCGGGTGCCGACCGAAATTGGTTTTTGGGGGGCTATTTTGTTGAAAATGTGAAATTTTTCTAAATTCGATTTTTTCAGTTCTGAATGAAAGGGCATGGTCCATTAAGTGTGTAAGTCCAGGGGTAAGTGTTTCTGTGCATGCAAACAGCTTGTGCAGGAATTGCAATACCTACATCGCGCGCGGTTTGAGAACGTTTTTTGGAAATAACTTCAACACTATACGTGCGTCAATGTTTTAATTTATGCCGTCCTGTTCGCCGTGCGACTGCACATAGAATGACATATAGTAAAACATTAGTGCGTTACTGGAAACATATGGCATTCTTGATGGCCGCAATTTTCAATGGTTTCGTTTCTGAGATCCGCTCCGTTTGAAAGGAGATTGTCGGCGCAGACGATACACAGTGGTGGAACAAGCTTTCAGTGGCGCAGTTGTCAACATGGAAGTGATCACAAATCTCGCCCCGGTCACCTTGATGTGAAAAACGCCCCATTTCAGAAACGGAACTTTTTTTGACCCGTATGAGAGCCAATATGAAATACAGCACGTGGAAAAATTGGATGGATGTTCAGATTGAAAACAGCCGTTTTTCCGGAATAAAATATCCCAAACAAATATCTAACGAACCAATAAAAATCGGAGGGTGCTTTCACTTGCAAACGATGTAAACCGATGCTATCACTTGTTGACAACATTTTTGATCACCTGGTGCCGACCGAAAACTTTTTTGGGGAGCATTTTGTCGAAAAATTGAACACCTTCGAAATGCGATTTATTCATTTCTGAATGAAAGGGCATGGTCCATTTAGTGTGTAAGTGCAGCGGCAAGTGATTCTGTGCATGCAAACAGCTTGTGCAGCAATGCCAACACAAACATCGAGCACCGTTTGAGAGCGTTTTTTTGGAAATAACTTCAAAACTATACGTGCGTTAATGTTTTAAGTTATATTATCGTGTTCGCCGCGCGATTGCACTTCGAAGGACATGTAGTAATACATTAGTGCCTTGCTGGAAACCTATAGCATTCTTGATGGCCGCAAATTGCCAGTGTTTTGTTTCTGGGCGCCGCTCCGTTTTAAAGCAGATAGCAGGTGCAGACGATACACAGTGGTGAAGCAAGTATTCAGTGGCCCTGTTTTCAACGTAAAAGTGATCACAAATCTGGCCGCGGCCACTTTGATGTGAAAAACGACCCATTTCAAACAAGGACGTTTTTTCGACCCGTGTTAGGGCAAATATGAAATCCAGCACGCATGCAAATTGGATGCATGTTCAGATTGAAAACAGCCGGTTTTCGGGTGGTAAAATGTTCCACTCATAATTAACGAACCAATGAAAATCGAAGCGTGCTTTGACTTGCAAACGATGTAAACCGATGCTACCACTTGTTGACAACATTTTGGATCACCGGGTGCCGACCGAAAATTTTGGGGAGGCCATTTTGTCGAGAAAAATGAAATTTTTCCAATGCGAGTTTTTCATTTCTGAATGAAAGGGCATGGTCCATTTAGTATGCAAGTGCAGCGGCAAATGTTTCTGTGCATGCAAACAGCTTGTGCAGCAATTGCAAAATCAACATCGAGCGCGGCTTGAGAGAGTTTTTTGGAAATAACTTCAAAACTATACGTGCCTTAATGTTTTAAGTTATACTATCGTGTTTGCCGCGCGATTGCGCGTCAAATGACATGTAGTAAAACACTAGTGTGTTGCTGGAAGCATATAGCATTCTTGATGGCCGCAAATTGACATGGTCTTGTTTCTGAGAGCCGTTCCGTTTGAAAGCATATTGCCGGTGCAGACGATGCATAGTGGTGGAACAAGCATTCAGTGGCGCTGTTGTCAACATGCAAGTGATCACAAATCTGGCCGCAGCCACTTTGATGCGAAAAACGGCCTTTTTCAGGAAGGGACGTTTTTTCGACCCGTATGGGGGCCAGTATGAAATCCAGCACGCGTACAAATTGGATGCATGTTCAGATTGAAAACAGCCGTTTTGCGGGTAGTTACGTGTTCCAAGCTCATATCTAACGAACCAAGGAAAATCGAAGGGTGCTTTAACTTGGGAACGATGTAAACCGATGTTGCCACTTGTTGACAACATTTTTGATCACCGGGTGCCTGCGGAAAACTTTGGGGGGGCCATTTTGTCGACAAAAAACGAAGACTTTCCAAACGCGATTTTTTCATTTCTGAATGGAAGGGCATGGTCCAGTTAGTGTGTAAGTGCGGCGGCAAGTGTTTCTTTGCGTGCAAACAGCTTGTGCAGCAATTGCAAAACCAACATCGAGCGCCGGTTGAGAGCGTTTTTTGGAAATAACTTCAAAACTGTACGTGCGTTGATGTTTTATGTTACACCATCGTGTTCGCCGCGCGATTGCTCGTCGAATGACATATAGTAAAACATTAGCGCGTTGCTGGAACCATATAGCATTGTTGATGGCCGCAAATTTCCATGGTATTGTTTCTGGGAGCCGCTCCGTTTGAAAGCAATTTCCCGGTGTAGACGATACACAGTGGTGGAACAAGCATTCAGTGGCGCTGTTGTCAACATGCAAGTGATCACAAATCTGGCCGCGGCCACATTGATGCGAAAAGCGGCCAATTTCGGAAACGGACGTTTTTTCGACCCGTATGAGGGCCAATATGAAATCCAGCACGCGTACAAATTGGATGCACGTTCAGATTGAAAACAGCCGTTTTGCGGGTAGTAAAATGTTCCAAAATTATATCTAGCGAACCAATGAAAATAGAACGGTGCTTTAACTTGCAAACGATGTAAACCGATGTTGCCACTTGTTGACAACATTTTTGATCACCGGGGGCGACCGAAAAATTTTGGGGGGGCCATTTTGTTGAAAAAGTGAAAATATTCGAAACTCGACTTTTTCATTTCGGAATGAAAGGGCATGGTCCAATTAGTATGTAAGCGCACGACAGCGTCTGGAGGATAAAGTTCCCCGTCGCGGGGGAAAAGATGGGGAAGGGGAGGGGGGAAACAGGCGAGTTCCAGACCGCGCCGGCAGGCGGCGGGCTGCGTCGGCCGGTAGACGGCGCTGATGCAACGTAGCCGTCAGCCGGCCGACAAGAGGGCGTTTACGCGCCGGGCGCGATGAAGGCGTGAACGATCAGTGCGTACACCAAGTACCAACATTTGCTGATTCATGGCCAACACTGCAGTGATGTCAACAAAAAGGCCATCATTCGACTTCACTAGACTATTATACGACACTCAAGCGAGATTTTCCGACCATAATATTGTTTACAAAGTGGGACCTGACTACCACACAATAGCAGTCTTCAACGACACGGACGCTGTAGGTTATTTATCGGTTTTGGTATTGCTTTTAGGACCTTTTTGTTTTTTTCTAGCTATTGGCTGGCAAAATCCGGCTAGAACAAAAGGAAGATCTCTAAAGACGTAAATAATCAGATAAATACACCAGCAAAAGTTATTATGAACGGAAAAGAAAAAAGCCCGCTTCAGCCCTATACTTAGCTCATGACTCTGTGGCGACGCTCTGTAGACCGACAGAAAAATTACGTGCTTTTATTTAATGACCATTTAATGCATTTTTATGACGTATTCAGCTTGGATTTCTTGGCCGAGAATATGTCTTTTCTCCAATGTTAAATCCTCTCCAAGGGCCGAAGACTCGAGGGACCGTGGTTTTCCGCGTGCCCAAGCGAGTGATTGGGATGGTGTTTGACGTCACCATTATACGTTCTATACAGTACCGATTTTTGATAGTTTCAAACGCAACATCAACAGAAGCGCTGGTTTGAAGAAAAAAATTAAAAAGTTCATTCATCAAGATATGACAAATGCAGGCATACTGTGGCGTTGATGTTTTGTGATCACTTGCATGTTTTACGGGTACATTTACGGGTCGAAAAACCGTCCGTTTCTGAAATGGGCCGTTTTTTGCATCAATGTGGTCGCGGCCAGATTTGTGGTCACTTGCAGGTTGACAACAGCGCCACTGAATGCTTCTTCCACCACTGTGTATCGTCTGCACCGGCAATCTGCTTTAAACGGAGAGGATCTCAGAAACAAAACAATGGAAGTTTGTGGCCATCAAGAATGATATATGTTTCCAGCAACGCACTAATGTTTTACTACATGTCATTCGACGGGCAATCGTGCGGCAAACACGATGGTATAACTTAAAACATTAACGCGCGTATAGTTTTGAAGTTATTTCCAAAAGACGCTCTCAAACGGCGCTTGATGTTGATTTTGCAATTGCTGCACAAGTTGTTTGCATGCACAAAAACACTTGCCGCTGCACTTACACACTAAATGGACCATGCCCTACTATTCAGAGATGATAAAATCGCGTTTGGAAAAATTTCATTTCTTCGACAAAATGATCCCCCAAAAAATTTCCGTCGGCACAAGGTGATCAAAAATGTTGTCAACAAGTGGTGGCATCGGTTTACATCGTTTGCAAGTTAAAGCACCCTTCTATTTTCATTGGTTCGTTAGATATGAGTTTGGAACATTTCACTACCCGAAAAACGGCTGTTTTCAATCTGAACATCCATCCAATTTGTACGCGTGCTGGATTTCATTTTGGCCCTCATGCGGGTCGAAAAAACGTCCGTTTTTGAAATGAACCGTTTTTCGCATCAAAGCGCCCGCGGCCAGATTTGTGATCACTTGCATGTTGACAACAGCGCCACTGAATGCTTCTTCCACCACTGTGCATCGTATGCACCAGCATTCTCCTTTCAAACGGAGCAGCTCTCAGAAAGAAAACCATGGAAATTTGCAGCCATCAAGAATGCTATATGTTTCCATCTACGCACTAATGTGTTACTATTTGTCATTCCACGCGCAATCGCGCGGCGAACACGATGGTATAACTCAAAACATCAACGCACGTATAGTTTTGAAGTTAGTTCCAAAAAACGCTCAAACGGCGCTCGATGTTGATTTTGCAATTACTGCACGAGCTGTTGGCATGCACCAAAAACACTTTCCGCGTCACTTACACACTAAATGGAGAATGCCCACAAATGAAAAAATTGCGGTTCGTAACTTTTCATTTTTTTTCGCCAAAGTGCACCCCCCAAGTTTTCGGTCGTCACCCGGTGATCAAGGATGTTGTCAACAAGTGGCGACATCGTCTTACATCGTTTGCAAGTTAAAGCACCCTTCGATTTTCATTGCTTCGTTAGAAATGAGTTTTGAACATTTTACTACCCGATAAACGGCTGTTTTCAATCTGAACATGCATCCAATTTGTACGCGTGCTGGAATAGATATTGGCCCTCATACAGGTCGAAAAAACGTCCGTTTCTGAAATGGGCCGTTTTTCGCATCAAAGTGGCCACGGCCAGATTTGTGGTCACTTGCATGTTGACAACAGCTCCACTGAATGCTTGTTCCACCACTGTGTGTCGTTTGCACCTGCAATCTGCTTTCAAACGGAGCGGCTCTCAGATACAAAACCATGTCAATTTGCGGCCATCAAGAATGCTATATGTTTCCAGCAACGCACTAATGTTTTACTATATGTCATTCGACGCGCAATTGCGCGGTGAACACGATGGTATGAACTGAAACATTTACGCACGTATAGTTTTAAAGTAACTTGGAAAAAACGCTCTCAAACGGCGCTCGATGTTGATTTTGCAGTTGCTGCACAAGCTGTTTGCATGCACAGAAACACTTGCCGCTGAGAACAGACACTAAATGGACAATGCACTTTAATTCAGAAATCAGAAGTCGCGTTTCGAAAATGTTCATTTTTTTCGACAACATGGCCCCCAAAGAAATTTTCGATCGGCACCCGGTGATCAAAGATGTTGTCAACAATTGGCAACATCGGTTTACATCGTTTGCAAGTTAAAGCACCCTTTGATTTTCATTGGTTCGTTAGATATGAGGTTGGAACATTTTACTACACGAAACACGGCTGTTTTCAATTTGAAGATGCATCCAAGTTGTGCGCGTGCTGGATTTCATTTTGGCCCTGATACGGGTCGAAAAAACGTCCGTTTTTGAAATGGGCCGTTTTTCGCATCAGTGTGGCCGCGGCCAGATTTGTGATCACTTACATGTTGACAACAGCGCCACTAAATGCTTGTTCCATCACTGTGTGTCTTCTGCACCGGCAATCTGCTTTCAAACGGAGCGGCTCTCAGAAGCAAAACCATGGAAATTTGCGGCCATCAAGAATGCTATATGCTTCCAGCAACGCACTAATGTTTTACTATATGTCATTCGACGCGCAATCGCGCGGCAAACACGATGGTGCAACCTAAAACATTAACGCACGAATAGTTTTGAAGTTATTTCAAAAAAACGCTCTCATGCGGCGCTCGATGCTGATTTTGCAATTGCTGCACAAGCTGTTTGCATGCACAGAAACACTTGCGGCTGCAATTACACACTAAATGGACCATGCCCTTTCATTCAGAAATGAAAAAATCGCGTTTGGAAAATCTTCTTTTTTTCCCCAAAATGTCCCCCTGCCCCCAAAATTTTTGATCGGCACCCGGTGATCAAAAATGTTGTCAACAACTGGCAACATCGGTTTACATCGTTTGCAAGTTAAAGTACCCTTCGATTTTCTTTGGTTCGTTAGGTATGAGTTTGGAACATTTTACTACCCGAAAAATGAAGGTTTTCAATCTGAACATGCATCCAAGTTGTACGCGTGCTGGATTTCATGTTGGACTTCATACGGGTCGAAAAAACGTCCGTTTCTGATTAGCCGTTTTTTGCGTCAAAGTGCCCGCGGCCAGATTTGTGGTAACTTGTTTGCTGACGACAGTGCCACTGAATGCTTGTTCCACCTCTGTGTTTTGTCTACACCGGCAGTCTGCTTTCAAACGGAGCGGCTCTCAGAAACAAAGCCATGGAAATTTGCGGCCATCAAGAATGCTATATGTTTCCAGAAAGGCACTAATGTTTTACTATAGGTCATTCGATGCGCAATCGCGCGGCGAACACGATCGTATAACTTAAAACATTACGCACGTAAAGTTTTGAAGTTATTTCCAAGAAACGCTCTCAAACGGCGCTCGATGTTGGTGTTCTATTTGCTGCACAAGCTGTTTGCATGCACAGAAACACTTGCCTCTGGACGTACACACTACATGGACCATGTCCTTTCATTCAGATACAAAAAAATCGCGCTTCGAATATTTTTACTTCCCTCGACATAATGGCCCCTCCGAAAAAACAATTTCGATCTCCACCCGGTGATCAAAAATGTTGTAAACAAGTGGTAACATTGGTTTACATAGTTTGCAAGTTAGAGCACCCTTCGATTTTCTTTTCGGTCGTTAGACATGAGTTTAAAACATTTCACTACCCGAAACACGGCTGTTTTCAATCTGAACATGCATCCAAGTTGTACGCGTGCTGGATTTCATATTGGCCCTCATACGGGTGGAAAAACGTCCGTTTCTGAAATGGGCCGTTTTTCGCGTCAAAGTGGCCACGGCCAGATTTGTGATCAGTTGCTTGTTGACACCAGCGCCACTGAATGCTTGTTCCACCACTGTGTATCGTCTGCACCGGCAAGCTGCGCTCAAGCGGAGCGGCTCTCAGAAACAAAACCATGGAAATTTGCGGCCATCTAGAATGCTATATGTTTCCGGCAACGCACTAATGCTTTTCGACATGTCATACGTCGGGCATTCGCGCGGCGAACACGATGGTTTAACTTAAAACATTAACGCACTTATAGTTTTGAAGTATTTTCCAAAAAACGCTCTCATGCGGCGCTCGATGCTGATTTTGCAATTGCTGCACAAGCTGTTTGCATGCACAGAAACACTTGCCGCTGCAATTACACACTAAATGGATAATGCCCTTTCATTCAGAAATGAAAAAAATCGCGTTTCGAAAATTTTCATTTTTTTCGGCAAAATGCCCATCCCCCCAAGTTTTCGGTCGGCACCCGGTGATCAAAAATGTTGTTAGCAAGTGGTAGCATCGGTTTACATCGTTTGCAAGTTAAAGCACACTTTGATTTTCTTTGGTTCGTTAGATATGAGTTTGGAACATTTTACTACCCACAAAACGACTTTTTTCAATCTGAACATGCATCCAATTTGTACGCGTGCTGCATTTCATATTGGACCGCAAACGGGTCGAAAAAACGTCCGTTTCTGAAATGTCCCGTTTTTCACATCAAAGTGGCCGCGGCCAGATTTCTGATCACTTGCATGTTGACAACAGCGCCACTGAATTCTTGTTCCACCACTGTGTATCGTCTGCGCCGGCAATCTGCTTTCAAACGGAGCGGCTCTCAGAAACCAAACCATGGAAATTTGCAGCCATCAAGAATGCTATATGTTTCCAGCAACGCACTAATGTTTTACAATATGTCATTCGATGCGCAATCCCGTGGCGAACAAGATGGTATAACTTAAAACATTAACGCACGTATAGTTTTGAAGTTATTTCCAAAAAACGCTCTCATGCGGCGCTCGATGCTGATTTTGCAATTGCTGCACAAGCTGTTTGCATGCACAGAAACACTTGCGGCTGCAATTACACACTCAATGGACCATGCCCTTTCATTCAGAAATGAAAAAATCGCGTTTGGAAAATCTTCATTTTTTTCGTTAAAATGCCCCCCCCCCCCAAGTTTTCGGTCGGCACCCGGTGATACAAAACATCGGTTTACATCGTTTACAAGTTAAAACACTCTTTGATCTTGATTGGTTCGTTAGACATGAGTTTAAAACATTTCACTACCCGAAAAACGGCTGTTTTTAATTTGAACGTGCATCCAAGTTGTACGTGTGCTGGATTTCATATTGGCCCTCATACGGGTGGAAAAAACGTCCGTTTCTGAAATGGGCCGTTTTTCGTATCAAAGTGGTCGTGGCCAGATTGGTGATCACGTGCATGTTGACAACAGCGCCACTGAATGCTTGTTCCAAAAGTGTGTATCGTCTGCACCGGCAATCTGCCTTCAAGTGGAGCGGCTCTCAGAAAGAAAACCATGGAAATTTGCGGCCATCACGAATGCTATATGTTTCCAGCAACGCACTAATGTTTTATTATATGTCATTCAACGCGCAATCGCGCGGCGAACACGATAGTATAACCTAAAACATTAACGCGCGTATAGTTTTTAAGTTATTTCCAAAAAACGCTCTCAAACGGCGCTCGATGTTGATTTTGCAGTTGCTGCACAAGCTGTTTGCATGCACAGACACACTTGCCGGTGCACTTACACACTAAATGGGCCATGCCCTTTCATTCAGAAATGTAAAAATCGCGTTTGGAAAATTTTATTTTTTTTCGGCAAAATGGCCCCAACTCAAAATTTTCGGTCGGCACCCGGTGATCAAAAATGTTGTTAACAAGTGGTAACATCGGTTTACATCGTTTGCAAGTTAAAGCACCCTTCTGTTTTCATTGGTTCGTTGATATGAGTTGGGGACATTTCACTACCCGAAAAACGGCTGCTTTCAATCTGAACGTGCATCCAATTTGTATGCGTGCTGGATTTCATTTTAGCCCTCGTACTGGTCGAAGAAATGTCCGTTTCTGAAAAGGGCCGTTTTTCGCATCAAAGTGGCCGCGGCCAGATTTGTGATCACTTGCCTGTTGACAACAGCGCCATTGAATGCTTGTTCCACCACGTGTATGGACTGCACCGGCAATCTTTTTTGAAACGGAGCGGCTCTCAAAGACAAAACCATGGGAATTTGCGGCCATCAAGAATATATATGTTTCCAGGAACGCACTAATGTTTTACTATATGTCATTCGACGCGCAATCGCGCGGGGAACACGATGGTATAACTTAAAACATTAACGTACGTATAGTTTTGAAGTTATTTCCAAAAAACGCTCTCAAACGGCGCTCGATGTTGATTTTGCAATTGCTGCACAAGTTGTTTGCATGCACAGAAACACTTGCCGCTGCACTTTTCAAGCGACTGGAGGATGAAGTTCCCCGTCGCGGGGGAAAAGATGGGGAAGGGGAGGGGGGGAAGAGGCGAGTTTTAGACCGCCGCCGGCAGGCGGCTGGCTGCGTCGGCCGGTGAACGACGCCGACGCAACGCAGCCGTCAGCCGGCCGACAAGAGGGCGTTTACGTGCCGGGCGCGATGAAGGCCTGAACGATCAGTGCGCACACCAAGTACCAACATTTGCTGATGCAACAATGACATTGCCATTTAAACTGTGCTTCCGTGCGTCATGGCACGCTGGACACTGCAGTGATGTCAACAAAAAGACCAACATTCGACTTCACCAACTTTATTTTGGCGAAAGTGTTTGGCAAAGTCATGACAAAACACCAAAAGAAAACACTACTCTCCGCCTTTACGCGCCGCCTCCGCCCGCCGCTCGGCCAGCCATTCGGCCGCCGTCAGCCGCTGCAGGGGGTTGTGCGGGCAGAACCGCTGGCCGCGAAACTGTGTATGACCGGCGTCAGTCATGGGCCGCCCACACACCCTGCAGCGGTAGACATTGCGCTGGCGGGGCGGAGGAGGCGGCGGCGGGGCATCACCGGCGGCAACGGCGGCCGCCGCGGTAGCCCCGCGCCGGCGACGCCACTGGGTGGTGCGGGAAACCGGGCGGGGCTGCACCTGCGGCGGCTCACCGATGCCCCCGGCCGCTGCTGGGCCGGGCGCCGCGGCCGCCGGTGCTGGCGCGGCGCTGACGAGCCGCTGGAGGGTGGCTGGGTCGGCAGCGGCGCCTAGGAGGCGCTGGAGGGCGGCTGCGTCACCGGCAACGTACGGCAGCACCACGACAACTGGCGGTGCTGTCGGCGCGGCAGGAGGTGGCGGCGCTGGCGAGCTGGCCGGGCGGCGCACCGACGCCTCGCCAACGGTGTCGGCAGCTGCACGGCCGGATGCTGGCGTGGGGGAGGCGTGACCGGACGCGTCGCTGCTGCGGGTAGCTGTCCTGCCGCCGAGGGTCGCTCGGCAGGCAGGTCCCGGCCCTGCAGCAGCGTGCGGACCTCGTCCAGACGCGTCCGGTCCTTGAACCTGCCAGACGACGAACAGCGCGTCACTCACATGAGTTGCGTCAGGATGCGTGCGGCCTTTGTGCCTTCGACAAACGACAGAGCATCAATCAATCAATCACTCTCAGGTGGCAAGACAGCAGATATTAGGCACAGTCACTGGCGTTGTCAGGAGGACGCGAGCTGGTATCACTTGAAAAAAAACACACTCGCGCCAGGTACTCACCACTTGCCGAGCGTGCTCTCGTTGAGAGGGTACAGCTGGATGCCGGTACCCTCCAGGAGCGCTGGGCTGTTGTGCAGCCTCCCCCGCACCCGGTCGTACGCCGCCAGGATAAGGCGCCGGCGCGACACCTGGCGAGGCTGGTTGGCGGTGGGCCGCCGCGGTCCCGGGTACTCCTGGAGCAGGCGCAGACAAAGCGCCTCCACCAGGCGTGACCGGGACGGTGGCAGAGCCCGGCCTCCCGACATGCGCCGAGGCACAGCCGGGAACTGGAGCGGGCGCCTGTCAACGTCGTGCTGGGCCAGCCAGAGTTGGCGGATGCGTGCCGCCTGGCTGGCCGTCACCGACAGGCCCTTCAGCTCCAGCAGAGTCTCGGCCAGCCGGTCTACCCTGTCCCAGCCGGGGACGCCGCGGTGGTCCACCGCCGAGTCGACATCCGCCTGAGGAGCGGGCATAGTTGTCAAGGTCAGGCACGCGGCGCCGACAGCCATCGGCAAACGAGCTGGAGCGCGCGAAGATGTGCCGACAGGAACGCGTGCAGACGGGCGCCGGAGGTCACTGAGACGAAGCACTGGCATGCCGTACCTGCACGGCACCTTCGCCGTCGGAGTCCCCCGAGCTGTCGGAGGTGGCGTCGTCCAGGTCGGCGGGCCGGGCGACGGTGGCCACCTCCACGCCGGCCAGCGACGTGTCGGGCGGGGCGGGCTCCTCAAAGCCTTCGTCGACGTCCTCACAGGCGTCGTTGAGGGCCCGCTCCGCCTCGTCTGACCCGTCGTCGGCCGGCAGCACGGGCCCGGACTGCGCGTGCATGTACTCGACCCCGATGCGCTCACCTGCGAAATGGGACATGGTTATCGCACGTGTGGCAAGCACAGACGGGACGAAGCCGTGGGTGATGCGACATCCTAGCAGTGGCATAAAGCCCACCTGGCCGTGCTTGCTCCTTTCTCACCTGTGTACTCGCCAGGTGGCCGGTACCGGGGGAACACCTGTCGCAGTCCGAGGCCCGTACAAAGCTCGGTGACACGGTGCTGCAGGCGGACGTCGAACGTCCGCAGCTGCTGCGCACCGCCGTCTCCCTCGAGGGCGTCCGCCGCCCTCGCCGCGTTCCAGCGCACCGGGCCGTCCACCAGGTACGCCTGGAAGTGGACGGCGTTGGCCGACGTGCCTGCAACAAAACCAAGTACCCATGTGTGGAACGCCACCAAGAAGCGGACTGTCACACAACGTTGTGAACAGGCGCACGACCACACCATACGGCTGACGACACTGACATGCTGCAGAGGACCAGCCATCTCACCTGGGATGAAGCGGGCCAGGTGCAGGTGGAAGCTCTCGAGGGAGGTCGTGCCGCGAGCGCACCGGTACACCGGCAGGCGGACGCCGCCCTTCTGCAGGCACCCGGTCTGGGTGTAGAGAGTTACACCCTCCGGATCCTGAAGGCAGGCGACGTGGCGCCTCTGCTCTTGCCAGATGGCCTGGATCTCCGGCTTGAGCAGGGGCACCCCGAGCGTGTCGGTGGCGGTGGCCAGCTCCAGGAGGAGCTGCTCGATGAGCTGCGCCGACCGCAGAGCGCCCTGGGTGCGGCGCCGGCAGTGGCGAGCGAGCTCCTCCCTGCTGACCGCCAGCCGCACGACCGCCTGCGGTGGCTCCTCCACGCCGCCAACCACCAGCTCGGCCCGCTTGGCAGCGTGCAGGAGGGCGACGTCGCTGGCGTCCCACTCGAAGAGGCACGCCGACAGCCTGGACATGAACGTGCCGTACAGCGAATGGGACTCGCTGGTGACGCCGAGGGCGAAGCGCCGCATGAAGTGCCGGACGTCCAGACGGACGACCAGGCCACTCCACGCGGCAAACAAGCCCTGGAGGCGAGACTTGTTGCCCCCGGCGCTGCAGCAGTCCCGGTCCGTGTACAGCACGGTCGGGTCCGGCTCGCCGGCGCGCCGGTAGCGGGACGCCAGGCCGTCAGCCATGTGCTGCAGTGTGTCGGCCGCCTCCGACGTGGTGAGGACACACTGCAGCACCTCGCCCCTCTCGTTCCCCACGCTGGTGGCCCAGCTGGCGGTGCCGGCAGCGTCTCCCCGGAGCCTCAACGTCACCTGGCGACGCGCACGGCACGCTTACACACACAAACACACACACACACACACACACACACACACACACACACACACACACACACACACACACACACATTGCAGACTGGCCGTCACATACAGGTCACACCGCATGGAAAGAAGCCGAGAGCCCTGACACGTGACACAAGACACTGTCTTACCTTCTTCGTCGAGACACTCTTCAGGATCGACCCGTACGTCGAGGTGACGGAGGCTCGCAGGACGGGGAGACGTTGCCACACGTCCCTGACGTGGCACGCCAGGAACCACGCTGGCTGGGGCGGGGCGCGGAAGGCGGGCGGCTCAGCGTACGCCACCGCCGGCTGATGCATGCCCTCCCGGCGAAGCCTGCCGAGCAAACAGAGCTAACAGGCTAAACATGGAATCAAACACTAGCAACAGCTGACAAGCATCGCCGACATACACTTTGCTCACATTAGACCACCAGCGACATAGCGCGCACCAAACGGCCGGCACCCCACGCCGAGCGGGTACTTTACAAGAACCACACTTACTTGTGGCGCTGGCAGTCCGCCAGGTAGGCCAGCAGGCGCAGCGACCACTCCTGGCTGTGGACCTCAGCCACGTTCTGCCGCAACGCCGTCGGACTGTTCCCCAGAGTGCGGGCCCGCAGCATGGTGATGACGGCTCGGTCACACGCGAGTTTGTGCGTCAACACCGCTGGGAACCGCCCCCGGAGCCCGTCCGACAGCTGTTTCAGCAGCCGGGCATCGTAGGCGATGTAGGTGCCTGCGCACGCCGGGCAGTAGTGGTACTCAGCCGCCAGGTAGTACCAGTCTGAGGCATCGACCACATGGCGAACCTTGTGGTAGACGCCCTTCGACCGGAGCGACCTGGAGAGCACAGAGTGACCGTGTCATTCGTGTCCGACGGAGCTGCGGCAAACAGGCACACACGCATGCGGCGCAAACATCTGCCACAATACCCAAAGCCGGCGACTGCACACATTATCCACCACTGAAAGAGTACGACTGGCAGATGGCTTTGTCTCGCAACGCCCCCTATGTTGCAAGCCGCTTAACTGACGGGTGAGCACCGAGGACACTTGAGGTCCACATGCCACATCTTCCTGGGCATCCACAGGAAGAGGCGGCGCGTAAGGCAGCCACCAGGAGTGGGCTGGGTGCGGCACGGCGGCGCGCTGCTGGCCGGCGGATGGTGCCACAGCTCGGCGGTCGGGCGCAGCACGTGGGGTGCCGTAAACAGGCGCTCGCCGATCCAGGCCTGGTCGGCGAGCGCGACACCCTGCCGCCAACCGGTCGGCAGGTTGTCCTCCGGACAGCGCGAGAACAGGAGCTGCGGCTGGGGCTCGGCTGTGATGGTCTCCACCTGCCGGAAAGGTTCATCGTTGAGTACGTGTACACGCGTGCGCGGTGCTCGTATACACAAGGTGACAACAACAATACAGGCCCAGTCATATCTCCATGGCAATACTTACCAGAGCCGCAGGCAGCTGCTGAGCGACCTGTCCGGAGGACGCTGCTCCAGCCGGCGCGGCGGCACTGGGGCCGGCGGCACTGGGGCCGGCGGCGCTGGGGTCGGTGGCACTGGGGCCGGCGGCGCTGGGGCCGCCGGCGCTGGCGGCGCTGGGATCGCCAGCCGACCAGTCAGGCGGAAGCTCCTCATCCGGCCAGACCCGGTCGGACGGCCGGACAGGGGCGGCGCCGACTGCAGCAGCGGACGTCCGGGCCCCGGCCTCCAGCTTGGCCCCCCAGCACGCGCCGCGGCGGCGCAGGGTCCATCCGACGACCACCGTCGATGTAGCGCTGCACGGCGCCGGGCAGCGCTACCCTCTGGAGAGGTCAAAGACATGACTGAGACATGCTCAGCGATCGCAATGATGAAACGGCTAGCAATTGAACCGCCAGAGAACAATGAGCCGTTCGAGCTGTTTACGGCCACTACCGTATTCGACATGTGAGGACGCCTACACACCACTTTTCTATGAAACGACGCTTCGGTACAACGCTATCGCTTACCGGTGGCCGGGATGGCCCCTGGACGGGCTGCGGCGCTGGTGCCGGCTGGCTGGCAGAGGAAGCGGGGGCGGGCGCGGGGGGAGTGGCAGGCCTTGCCGGCTGGCTGGCCAACGGGGCAGCACCGCCGGAAGGGGCAGGACGACCAGTCGCACCACCCACGTCCTGAAACAGTGCCGACATTACAATGGGCAGCAATGCCGATCATTTCCCAACACACATGGAGCACGCATTGATTGTGAGCACTCATCAACATCGAGTCAGCTCGACGACAGAATGTGCGCTTGAGCCAGATGCGCGACATGGCACAGCTTACCCGGTGGTGGGAGCAGGTGCACGCGACTGGCCGGTTCAGGGGATCCCGCCGGGCGCCAGAGGTCCTTGGACACGTCTGGATGGCTTGGATAGCCCTTGCCCAGCGAGAACCCCTGCCTGGGTACTGCCCCTTGCCGAGGCGCTCCCCCGCGGCAACGCGAGACAGAATGGCCCGCCACTCCGCATCAGACTTTCCAAGCTTTGGCATCCTGCAACAGCGTCCGACTCCGACTGACCAAGGGGGGAATACTGCCTGCTATAGGGCCCGCGTGGTACACCATGCCCTGCGCCCTCCCCTCCCACCTCGCGACAAACACCATAAACCGCGCGTTCCCTTGGTGGCGACAACCATAAACGTTATTGGCACATGGCAGCCATACACCACTGATCCCTTCCCACGAGAAGCACGCGGTCCTCCTTCCAGAACACAACCGCGCCATCGACATCAAGAGATACTCATGTAACACCTACATAATGACATCCTGCAACCAGCTTCTGCCTGTCATCGATTGCACGTCTTGTATTCGGTGATCACATGAAGTCTCGGCCGGATCCCCCCGCCCCCCACATATAAAGGCGAACTGCCGCACGCAACGCCGACAGCGAAACTCGCCCTACGCCCCCCGAGGAGCAGCACCTCTTATCCTCCTCCCAAGCCACCTGCAACAAGATCGGCGTGCGACTCGCCGGCGCCACCGCGTCCCACCCCACCGGCGTGTCTACGGGCTAACGCACTGCCCCCGAGCCGTGACCGTTTCCCTCACTTGGACATGAAACATTGCCCCACTCGGCTTACATGTTGACACTGTCCTGGGGCATGATCTATTGCTACGCACCTTGACCGCATTCACCCGACACTTAGTGGATTTGGAAATGGTATAACACATGGGTTACCCTCTTATCTTGCAGAGAAGTGGCCTGCGCCTCTTATGCCGCGTCGCTTCGAATTGGCGTCTTTTTCATGTTTCCAAGTAACCTTGAACACTCTGAGCAAGACCGTGCGTCCTGGTCTCTGGCGCCTCCAGCTTGGAGATCCGTCGTCACGTTGCAACAATGCTATACAACTTGAGGCACTGACAGTCCGCCAGGAAGGCCAGCTGTCACGGCGACCGCGACTTCCATCGCAATGTAATCCAGCCTTACCCATCGCAATGCTTACCGGAGCCGCAGGCAGATATGCTGAGAATGCTGTGGGTTTTGCGATGATGATAATGACGTAGGGTACTTGAGGTCAAGACACTGATCTTCACCATGAAACTGAATCTTGAATGGGAGGAAACAGGAACACGTCTCTATCATAATACCCCATGCTACGGTATTGGCATCGGACTCCCCAGCGTGCTGCGGCGCCTTTCCCGACTGCTGCCACATGTTCGGACTGTTTGGGCACCGGAAAGCTGGGAGATATGAACAGCACTGATAGCAAAACTGTTCAAGTAGACAACATTCATGGCGCAAAGCGAGCGCCTGCCACGTGCACGAAGAAAACACGGTTGCCTTCAGTATCGTTTGTTTCCTTCGCCGCGTCGGTCAACTCGCATGGACGTCTCACATGTGAAAAAACTACCACAGCCGGACTTGAACCAGCATCCTTCGCCACACCGATCGCGGCTGTTGCGCGATCGCTGATTGATCGACCGGGCCGCCATCTGTGAGGTGACCAGTGATTGGTTAAAGGGGGAAAAGCTGGATGGTGATTGGTAGATGCCCGGTTCTAAATCGTCCCAGGTTGTTTCATTCGTGTTCCAATTTGTTCTAATTTGTTTCATTTCTGTTTCATATGCGATTGAAGGATAAAGTTCCCCGTGCCGGGGGAAAAGATGGGAAAGGGGAGGGGAAAAGAGGCGAGTTTCAGACCGCCGCCGGCAGGCGGCTGGCTGCGTCGGCCGGTAAACGGCGCCGACGCAACGCAGCCGTCAGCCGGCCGACAAGAGGGCGTTTACGTGCCGGGCGCGATGAAGGCGTGAACGATCAGTGCGTACACCAAGTACCAACATTTGCTGATGTAGCAATGACATTGCCATTTAACTGTGCTTCCGTGCGTCATGGCACGCTGGACACTGCAGTGATGTCAACAAAAAGACCAACATTCGACTTCGCCACTTTATTTTGGGGGAAAGTGTTCGGCAAAGTCATGATAAAACACAACAAAAAAACACTACTCTCCGCCTTTACGCGCCGCCTCCGCCCGCCGCTCGGCCAGCCATTCGGCCGCCGACAGCCGCTGCAGGGGTTGTGCGGGCAGAACCGCTGCCCGCGGAACTGTGTATGACCGGCGTCGGTCATGCGCCGCCCACACAACCCTGCAGCGGTAAACATTGCGCCGACGGGGGCAGGGGCGGCGGTGGCGTATCACCGGCGGCAGCGACGGCCGCCGCGGCAGCACCTCGCCGGCGACGCCACTGGGTGGGTGCGGGAAACCGGGCGGGGCTGCACCTGCGGCGGCTCACCGATGCCCCCGGCCGCGGCTGGGCCGGGCGCCGCGGCCGCCGGTGCTGGCGCGCTGCCGACGAGCCGCTGGAGGGCGGCTGGGTCGGCAGCGGCGCAATTCTGCACAGGTGTCGTGTTACAGCTGTTTGACCCACAATTGCCATCCCGTGTTATGGTGTGACATAAACTGTCCAGTGCCGACAAGTTTTCAGTTAGGTACAAACAACGTGAAATTTTGTTGAAAATGGCCATCATGTACAAAACACGTCAACGGGCACAGAGCATGCATCCTCTTTGAACTCGCGCTGAATTTGGTATTGGCTCTCATTCAGACGAAAAAATGTCTGCTTCTCAATTATGATTTTTTTCCAAGAAAGTGGGCGCGGCACAATTTGTGGTCACTTGCATGTTGGTTTCTGAGACTAGCTCTGTTTTGAAAGCAGATTGCACGTGCAGACGATACACAGTGATGGAAAAGCATTCAGTGACGTTGTTGTCAACATCCCATTGAACACAAATCTCGCCGCCGCCACCTTGTTTCGAAAAAGGGCAAATTGAGAAACGGATGTTTTTTTTGGCTCAGATTAGAGTCAATAGCAATTTCAGCGCGAGTAGGAAGCGGATGCATGTTCTGTGCCGGCTGACGCGATTTGCACGGGATTGCCATTTCTTAATATAATTTCACGTTGGTTGCAACCAACTGAAAACCTATCGGCATTGGACAGTTCATGTCACACGACAACACAGGAAGGCACCTGTGCGTCTAACCAGGCGTAACGCAAAACCTGTGCAGAATTTGAAAACGGGCGTTCTTTGGGTTGTAAAACGTTCCAAGCTCATATCTCTCGGACAACTGAAAATAAAAGGCTGCTATTGTGCAAACGATGTAAAACGATGTTACCAGTTCGTTATCACATTTTTGATAGCCGGGTGATGACGAACAAATTTGGGCGTGACACTTTCTTCGAATAAGATGGAAATATTTAAACCCGATTTTTTTCTTGTACAATGAAAGGGCATGGTCCGTTTAGTGTGTGAATGAAGCGACAAGTGTTTCTGTGCATGCAAACGGTTTCTACAGCTATTGGAAAATCTGCATCAAGCGCGGCTTGTGAGTGGTTTTTCAAATAACTCAAGAACTATACACGTGTTAAGTTTTTTAAGTTGCACCATTTTGTTTGCTGTGGGATTCCGCGTCTAATGACCTATCATGCAATACGTTTCCACCACTTGAAACATGCAGCATTCTTGTCGTGCACAACTTTCCATTGTTTTGTTTCTGAGACCCGCTCCGTTGAAAGCAGATTGCCCGTGGAAATGATGCACAATGATGGAAAAAACATTCCGTGGCGTTGTTGTCAACATCCATGTGAACACAACTCTTTCCGCGGCCACTTTTTTGCGAATCAGAAAAGGATGTTTTTTCGTCTCAAATGATGGCCAATAGCAAATTCAGCGCGCGTAGGAAGCGGATGCATGTTCTAAGCCGGTTGACGCGTTTTGTACGAGATGGCCATTTTTCAACATGATTTCACGTTGGTGGTACCTAAATAAAAACCTATCAGCACTGGACAGTTTATGTCACACGATAGCGCGGGAAGGTAATTCTGCGTCAAAACAGGTTTAAGACAACACATGTGCAGCATTTGAAAATGGCCGTTTTTGGGTAGTGAAACGTTCCAAGCTCATGTCTCTCGAAACAATGAAAATAGAAGACTGCTTTTTTGCAAATGATGTAAAACTATCTTACCAGTTGTTGACAGCATCTTTGATCACCGGGTGTTGAAATAATTTGAGTGTGACCATTATTGGAAAAAAAGTGAAATTTTTCAAACGCGATTTTTCCCTTACAGGATGAGAGGGCATGGTCCATTTGTTTTGTGGATGAAGCGAGTAAAATGTTTCTGTGCATGTAAACAGTTTCTGAAGAACTTGTAAAATCTGCATCAAGCGCGGCTTTTGAGTGTTTTTATAGAACTCAAACACTATACACGTGTTTATTTTTAAGTTACACTACCGCGTTCGCTGAGTGTTGCGCGTCTATGGACCTATAATACATAATTTGGAACACTTGAAACATGCAGCATTCTTCATGCGCGGAAATTTACATGGCTTTGTTTCTGAGACCCGCTCCGTTTTGAAAGCAGATTGCCCGTGCAAACCATACACAATGATGGAATTATCATTCAGTGGCGTTGTTGTCAACATGCAATGAACACAAATCTCGCCGCGGCCACTTTGCTTTCCCAATCAGAAACGGATGCTTTTTTCGTCTCAAATGATGGCCAATAACAAATTCAGCGCGTGTAGGAAGCGAATGCATGTTCTATGAAAGTTGGACGCGTTGTGTATGAGGTGGCAATTTTTCAACATAATTTCACGTTGGTTTTACCTATCTGAAAACCTATCGGCATTGGACAGTTTATGTCACACGATAGCACGGGAAGGCAATTCTGTGTCAAAACAGGTGTAACGCAACACCTGTGCACTTTTTGAAAACGGCCGTTTTTGGGTAGTAAAATGTTTCAAGCTCATAATCTGTCGAAGCAATGACAATAGAAAGGCTGCAATTTTGCCAAAAGATGTAAAAAACGATGTTACGAGTTGTTGCCTACACTTATGATCATCGGGTGATGAAGAAAAAAAATTGGGCATGAACATTTTTTCGAATAATAAAAATAGGCAGTGCGTATACACCCTCCAAAACGTAGGGTGGTTACGCACCGGGCTTATACACCCTCCAAAACGGAGGGCGGTTACGCACCGGGCTTATACACCTCCAAAAATCTCTCAGATGGTTGAACGTGTCAAGCTTACGCGTATTGGCAGCGTTGGAGGCGAGGAAGTGCAAAAACGCAGAATTTCGTGCGTAAAGTTGGTTCTATACGTGATAGACATCGAACGATCACTGTGGTATTGTAGCGTAACGAATTACGGCAGTGTTTCAACATGTGCCCCTGCCCGGTTTGGAAGTATAGCCAACTCACAAGTTGATTGCGACGCGCCAGGCAATATGTGCGGGATCGCGCCTGAAAGCCTGCCCAGCCAATGAACTCCCATTGCTCTGCACTGAGCGTGTATGGAACAGGATTGGTGACGAGGATACTAATTTTGATGTGTTATTTTCACGCTCAATTGCCCGCCATAAGTCTAAATCCCGCTGAAAAGGGACGGCGTTGGACCGCACCCCGATCAGTGGCTCAAATGGCTCCGTCGACTGGAAACGTGTCTGGCGATGGGAGTAAAAGATCTTGCCCGGAAAAAGGCCATTTGCTCCATTTCGCTGGTCCTGCAGTGTTTGATCAGCAGGAAACGCTGCCGCAGCCCCCGCCTGTCGCGGGAGAGGCCGCAGATGATGTCCACCAAAAGGTGTGCAGGCAGCGTGGGTCATATTTTGTTCCGCAGAAAAATATAGACGAGTGTGATGTGTTTGGCCAAACGATGCAAATGGAAGGTGAGTTCATTGACGCAATTGTGGTTCGCCCCAAGCACCCCGCCAGTACTTGTGATTTCACCAATTCCACCTGGGAAATCTGACAGCAGATGATCATGGGAGTCAGAGATCCCAGGGTGAGGGAAAAGGCCCTGCAACAGAAAATGACACTCAAGGAATTGCACCCATTTGCTAGAGGCTTGGAGTAAGCATGAGCCCAAGCTTGTGCCATTGAAGCATGCCATTCAAACAGATTTGCTGCGCTACATGCAAATGTCCAGGCACAAAGCATAGTGCAAAAATAAAAGCCCACCTCAAATGTGGTGCAAAAGAATATGCACCAAAGTGGCCGGCCCAGTCACAGTGTTTTGAACACAGAAAGATGCTCAAGATGCAACAGCCCAAAACATGGCCAGTGGGAGTGTTCCTTTAAAAAGCAGGACCGCTTTCACTGTGGAAAACGGGATCACACTCAAACAGCATGCGGCAACAAAGGTCAGCACGGTTTTACCATAGTAAAACAGATGGACCAAGAACATTATCTGCAACCTCAGCATGAAAGCCCACCTGAGGAGCACCTCCTGGGGATTAACAAGCCTATACAGGAGACAACAGCAAATGAGAATCATCCAGTTAAGATAACAGTGCAAGTGGATGGAAAGCCAGTGCAGTGGGAAGTTGATACTGGCGCAGCAGTGTCAGTGATATCCGAACAGCTCTTCTGCAAGCTGTGGCCAAACAGGACATTGGAGGAATCCAGACAGGGACTGAAAACCTACACAGGTGAGCCCATCTCTGTGGTTGGGGAAGTCAAGGTGATTGTGCGAGAGAGTGACACAGGAGTCCAGGTACCCATGGTCATAGTGCATGGATCCAGCAAGCCCCTACTAGGTATAAATTGGCTCTCCAAGGTAAAACTTAACTGGCATGCAATCTTCCAGGTGAAGGCCTCACTGGAGGAATAATCAACAATAACAATAATTGACCTGGAACAGGCATACTTGCAGATTCCATTGTCAGAGGCAAGCCAAGACTACACAGCGGTTAACACACACACACACACACGCACACACACATATTTTTTAAGCGACCAGGCTGGTATATGGAGTTAGCAATGGTCCTGCTGTCTTCCAGCGCCACATCGAAACCCTGCTAGCTGACATCCCAAACGCCATGGTGTTTCTTGATGACATTTGTGTCACAGGTCCGAAAACACTGCACATCTTGCTAATCTGGAGGAAGTACTGAGATGACTGGATCAGGAGAACCTAAGAATCAACCCAAGAAAGTGCCAGTGGTTCCTGCCAGGGGTCTCCTACCTCGGGGTGCGGATTGACAAGGAAGGTCTGCACCCAACAAAACAGAAGGTAGCAGCCGTGGACGACCCCAGATCCTGAAAACGTTGGACAACTTAGGACGTATCTCAGCATGCTGAACCACTGCGTTGTGCAGAGTGCGGTTGCTGCACCGTTTTATGCACTCCTGGGGAAGGACGTGGAGTGGCGATGGGCGCAGAGCAGCGGGACGCCTTCAGGGCAACGAAGGTTTTCTCTCAGAGGCTCACTGTCTCGCACCTCGACGGTAATGCACCAGCCATCGTGTCAGCAGATGCCAGCTCCTATGGCCTAGGAGCTGTGTTGTCTCAGATGACACCAGAGGAAGAACGCCCCAATCGCCTTTGCCTCCCGCACTCCAAACCAAGCTCAAAAGAACTACAGTCATATCGACCGTGAATGTCTGGTTCTGGTCTTCGCCGTCAAGCGGTTCCAAAGCTTCGTGTATGGAAGACCCTTCACGCTCAAAACCGACCAGCCGCTCCTGGGGCTTCTCGGGAGAACCAAGAACCTGCCAGAAGCTGTCCCACCACGCATGGTGAGATGGAACGTCACGCTGGACGCCTACCAGTACCAGCCGGTACACGTCCCCGGCAGTCCAGAACAGCATCCACCAGCAGACGCTCTCAGCCGCCTGCCAACCTCTGAAACGATGGCAGAGGCTGCAGTAGCTCCGCTCATGGAAGTCATCCAGATGCTTGAAGCTGTTGATGGACTGGTAACTGTGGACGCTGTTCGAGAATGGACCAGAAGAGATGCCGTTCTCTTTGAAGTTCTGCACTTCACCCGGTACGGATGGCCAAAGTCGTCAGAGGTGTCGCCAGCATTCCTGCCGCACCAGTGGCGAAATGCCGAACTGAGTATCCAGGGCGATTGCTTGCTCTGGGGATGCCTAGTGGTGATGCCACCACGGTGCGCCAAAAGGCACTCAAGCTCCTTCATGAAGGGCATCCCGGCATTTGTTCTATGAAATGTCGTGCCCCCAGTCAGTCTGGTGGCCTGGGATGGACTCAGACATGGCCGAGCTCACCAAAGTCTGTGATGCATGCCAGCTACACCAAAAGCAGCGCCTAAGTGCCCTCTCAACCATGGAGGTACCCAGACGCTCCGTGGGACAGAGTACATGTTGACTACGCTGGCCCTGTAGAAGGCAAGATGCTCCTGATCGTGGTGGATGCGTATAACAAATGGCCAGACGTCTGAATAACCAACGACGTCAGCACAAGAACAACCGTAGACCACCTACGGATCACCGCCACACATGGGATCCCCGCAATGATCGTGAGCGACAACGGTGGTTGCTTCACCAGTAAAGAGTTTAGCGACCTCACAAGCGCCAACGGCATCCGCCATGTCTTCACCCCTCTGCTTCACTCTGCATCTATGGTCAAGCGGAAAACATGGTGAAGCTCGCGAAAACTGGAATCAGGAAGCAACGCCCTCTCTCTGCTCACGAAGCTCCAGAGGTGGTTGTTCCAATACAGGAATACGCCACATACAGCAACAGGGAAAGCCCGAGCAGAGATGCTGTTCAAACGCGCTCCAAGAACGCGCCTGACGCAGCTCCACCCGTCGGAGCAAAGGCAGTACCGCAGCAGCACGGCGAGTGTGGTTCTGTCAATAGATCGTTCCGTACGGGAGACCCGGTCTTCATCACAGAAGTGACTGGTTCGGCCTATAAGTGGCTCCCAGGAACCGTGCTGGATGTCTGCGGACGGTCTTGCCAGGTTCTGTTGCAAGATGGCCGTCAGTTCCGTCACTTCGATCACATACGTCCCCGTCGTACATCTGGAGAGGATGGACTGCTTGAAACAGAGAAGCACTTCGCACCTGGTTCGTTCCGTTCCGTTCCACAAGCACGTTCGTTCCGTCTGCGGAAGCTGTCAACCAGCCAGCGACGTCCGCTTTATCCGCGGAAGCTGAAACCAGCCTCGCGCAGCCCAGTGGCGCGCGAACGACGGAAACAACCGATCACGTTCCGCCGCCTGCTTGTCCGGTATGCAACCAGAGCACGCCAGAGCGCCTGGACTTATAGTATGTATCATTAAGCTAGTTTTTGCCAAGAAGAGAGGAGCTCTGGTACTGTAGCGCAGCGAATTCCGGCAGTGTTTCAACATGTTCCGCTGCGCCGTTTGGAATATAACCAACTCACGAGTGGATTGACGCGCCAAGCCACGTGTATCGCATTGTGCCTGAAGGCCTGCCCGGCCAATAAACTCCCATCGTTCTGCACTGAGCGTATGCAACAATCGCGAAATCCATCAGCTCACTCTGAACCATTTCTATTCTCATCACGAATTTTCGCCCCCGGGCCCGCATCTCCACTGGATGGATGGTTGGAGTGCTGGTCTCTCACGTGGTAAGCCCGGGTGCGAATCTCGACGACGGCCGCTGTTAAGTGGGTGGCTTCATGGTTTATCGGCGCGGCGTAGTGATGCCAACTCGCTTCACTTCTAAGAGGAATGAATTCTAAATAGGGTTTTTCATATCGGACAGCACCGTAATTTCTGACGCTAGGGGGAGGGAGTTCACACCCTACCGAGATATGAGAATCCCGTAAAGGTTCACCGTAAATGTAACTTAGTGACACACTGAATAGCCAGTGGAAATGACGCATGCGACGGCAGAGGCATGTAGAGTTACGTTTGGCGGTTGCGCGTAAAAATTCATCGGCGCGTATTCGACTGCCGCTCAAAGGCGAAGACACCAAGGCCAGTAGGGAGGGAACCTGAGCAGTCATGGGTGCCGCAGGAGACCAACACAGTGGCTCCCGTCAACAAGTATAGGGTTCTCAGAGCAAGCAAAAACTGAACTCAAGACCAACGTGGTGGGCACCTTAACGATCAGTAGTGCCTCGACAGGCTGACCTACGAATCCCCGGTCATAGCACAGGACCCTCCGAGGAAAGGGGAATTATTCAGGACTATAAATTAATACCCCTGTGCAATCAAGAGTGCACGAGCAGGCTAACGACACGGGTCTCGATAGGAGTGAAAAGTCAGCCGCAAATGAGACCACAGGAAAAGAGCCTTCGAACAAAGAAGGGGGCGCCTGAGCATCGAGCGTCTCCGTGCCTTACCTTATAAGAGCCCTAGCAACGGCACAAGGCCCTTCAAGCAAGTAGAAAGTATCTGAGATTAATATGAAGGAACCCTGATCAACTGAATGTGCTCTTGAATATGCGGCCCCGGAAAAAAGTGTATGTATTCCTTTC
>NW_023597034.1:25071431-25081238 GCF_011947565.3 Pollicipes pollicipes
GCTGGAGATACCCGCCCCGTCTCCTCTGCAGACAGCTCCAGGCAGTGTGTGGCTGCAGAGGCGCGCTCCGTTTTCTCCTCAGGAAGTTCTAGCCAGGGTGAGGCCGAGGAGGGCCGCCAGGTCGCTTTCGCTGGCAGTTCCGAACAGGTTTTTTTTTGGTGCTGGTTCTGTCTATGTCACAGATCGAAGCATGCGGAGGCGAATGGGGCATGTCGCCGAACTGGAACATCTGAAGGAACCTGCCAAGATCACCAAGAATAAGGGTCGAACGCGCGGAAGTACGGCAGCGTCATCGGACTGCCAAAGCTGAAACAGAGAACTATGAAGACCTTCCCAGATCCGCTTTTCCACGAAAAGCAGAATGGTAAGTTACGCAGTTTCGCTGTTGATGGCTCATCGCACTTGCGATAGCTGCGATGCGACGACTTACAATTGGTATATTACATGTCAAGTGATGGTTTACACCTATCTTTCGCTCTAGCGCTCTCTATTGCTCTCCATCGCTCTATTGCTCTTTCGCCTTCTCTCTCTCTGTCCCTCTCTCTCTCTCTCTCTCTCTCTCTCTCTCTCTCTCTCTCTCTCTCTCTCTCTCTCTCTCTCTCTCTCCTCTCTCTCTCTCTCTCCCTCTCCCTCCCTCCCTCCCCCTCTCTTTCTCTCTCTGCTGTCAACAGTGAGTGTATTACCAACAGTGCGGGCCAATCTGTGGCTTCGAGTTGACCGGCACTCGCCTGCGAGCTTAAAATATGGCTGCGCCTTCTTCAGCGTATAAGGATTTGTTCTCCAGGACCCCCAGCGGACAGAAAAGTGAGACGAAGCGCCTGGTGAAGGCGTTTGCAAATTGTCATGTCACCCCGACACCGTCCGGCACGAAGGCCCATTAATTCGACGGGAAACGGCCCATGTCACGATTCCTATGTATGCAATACGCTTTGGTTTTTAACGAGAAAGATTGAGCCGTGAAGAGCATAGAGGTTGCAACGTAGTGCATTGCAACCGGCGTTAAGATGAAACACAGTTGCACTTTTCGTGATACTTTGGGCGCCATGTACTAAAAGTATGCATAGTGTCATTCCCAAGGGCAGCCCATTTTGAGGTGAAAGCTATTGAAACAGAAGCTCGCGCACGCTGCATGTCAGTGCATTGCTGCCTGCAAAGGATCAGAAACTAATGCTGCAACGCAGCGACGAAATCTAGTTTCACAACTTTACATGGGTTACTGGCTTCGTATGTTTTAGTCTTGGGTCATCTCTTCCACCATAACGCTCACTTCTGCTATCATCTCGCGCGTTCCACAGCGCAAAATACATCTTACTGGCCATTGTTGCAGCCATGCTACGCTGGATTCTCAAGAACTCATCGAATGAAGGTATGTTCGGTGAAGGGGACGTACGGGCCTGGGATGTCATCCACCTCGGCAGGCTGAAAGCGAATCCAGATGTACTGCTATCTCTGGGACATTGCTTCACCCGATCTGCGTGGAGGATGCTCCCGGCTTCGGTGAACCAGTTCGATGAAGAACGTGATTGGTTGTGTGATTGTGGGGAGGACCACCTAATTGGTGCCTCCGTGCAATGTGGTGTGTGTGTGAAATGTGGCTCAGCACGCGCTGTTCTGTTGGTTTTGTTGTGGGTATGGGTGCATGTATCTGTTCACTGTGCAAATAGCGGTAGTTTCCCCCCCAGAGCATAGGCTGCCTTGAGTGGCAAGTAGTTCAGCCGTCTTCTCTTGGGCTTAAGAGAATTGCTACATATTTTGAAATAAATTTGGTCCGAACCCTTTTCAATGGATGGATCTCTGGGATCAGCGCTCACGCTAAGCAGTGCTTGTTGTGTGAGCTCTGGCCCCCACCATCCGATAACGCAATCCCAGGCGACGGCAGAATTTAGTGGCGAAAGCTTAACGTGCCGCAATGCTCGGCACGGTCCGTCCTGCCCTCTGACGTCAACTGACCTTTAGCGCGACCGCTGCCACCGGCCGCAGGCCATACCTGTCAACGGCAAATAGCGAGCGCCCTAAAGCGACTCGAACCCACCCAGCCACGGGTGAGTGGATCGGAAGGCAGGCGCTCTAACCAACTGAGCCACCGGGACGGACAACTTACATAATAAATAATTAATACATTGTTTTAAGCTGGCCATATCAGATGCAGTACGACCTACCCTAGCCGTCGGTAGGTACGTTATAGCGGGTCGATGAAGTTACTTTCTCTTGGCGCCAAACATGCTGTCGTTACGTTCGGATGTGGTGTCATGTCGCTGTCCCTGACTTGCTGTGACACGCTTGACCACCGGCGGTGGACGCGTGACTTTAGCTGTCATTTCCGTTTAATATACATATGCGTTTTATACATTACGCCTTAGATGTGCGTGTTATAAATTATTATATACATATGTCTATTATGTGTTATATTTTATACACATATGCAATATATGATATGCAATAGATGTCTGTTGTGCCCAGATTGTCACCCTACGATGAAGCACAGTCGTTCTCTGGTAACCACAACATTGGCATCCAGATAGACGCGATGCATTCAGACGACAGATGATTTAACTAGCTGTTGTGGCTGCAAGCCTAAGAGGAGCTACTGTTGGGCACTGTGGGACACTGACCGCCACAAGGGCTTCTCGTTGTCGCAGGGGTCCAGACCAATGCAATCCTCGGGCTCGGCCTCATTTATGCTTGGGAAGCGGGCTCTCAGGGCTCAGACCGGCACGAAAACAACTGTTCGATGTTGGTGATGTCTTGCTGAAATAGGGGCCCACATTGCCCCAGGGGTCCCCAATCGGTGGAGGAGACGTTCTGACTGATATTTGAGGCTGCGGCGTTACCAGCGGAGAGTCGTAACCCACAACCAGCACTTTGGCCCTTGTCTTCCGCCCAGGCCCTGGAGCTCTGGTCCCAAGGTCTTCGGATCCCCTCGAACACGGCCCTTGACAGCCTCGGGGCACCTTCACAACGCGGGACCTTATGTCAGGCACTTCGGGACCCTGGGCGACATAGGAACCCCGGCTTTGCCGTTGCTTTAGAAATGGGTCTTCAAACCTAGACTACCGAGGAGCCGGATGTTTGGTTCTGGTGGTGCCCAACCGACCGATTGGCTCTTATCGACGCAGGGGTCCCCTGCAATCGATACAAAGAGCCCTCTGACTGGCATTTGTAGGCCCAGCCAGCAGCGTCAGGCACCTTAATGCGACCCCCAGTCAGACCTCTGGGCACTCAAAACGGGCCCTCAATCGTCGATACCAATGGCTCTGAGCGAGCCCCTGGGGATCCTAAGGGTGGGTGTGGGGGCGTGCTATCTGTGCCGCCGCTGTCTGTGCCACGGGGTATCACTGTGTGAAATTATTCAAGTGGTATGCAGGTTTTACAATCACGATACTAAAAACTGCAGGGCAAGGCAATCCTCCGGCTCGGCCTCTAATGTCGCTGTTTCCCTTTTGTCCAGTTCCCACGCAACCTATGGTGGGTTTCCCGTTGCGATCACGATGCGAGACTGTGCAGCATGGGGAAAAAGCACATCAGTACCTGTCGACGTGCTGCGCCATATACCAATGCATCAACTGTAAACGATTTGATGACGTGGTGCTCATCTGTGGTTTACATGACACCGAAAGTACTGCGCCGAATCACGCCTGCTTGCCGCCAGAGATGACGGACGTAGGCAACATGATTTCTCCGTCGCCACCACAGATTCAGCGATAAGAAACTGTCACTGTTACTTCCACCGACTACGCTTTAGTGTCAGCAGCCATTGGCTGAGAAAAGGCAAAATTTGGCAGGTACTAACCTGCGCTTCATCGCGCAGGTGCGGCTCTTGTACCTTCGGTGCCGAGGTGGCGCCGAGATGCTGCTATGTTGCATAACGGGTGATTGAAATGGGCCATTCTCTACCAATTTCGGGTCCCGAGATGCAACTGCTCGTCTGTTTGCTGGGAGAAACGAAATAGCCCTGCTTTGTTTCGATCGCGCCATACTTAAGTAGGGTGATATGAACTCAGCCAAACCAATAATCTTTTCATTTTTATTTTTTCATGTTTCACGTTAGCATTTTCTCAAGATGCAAGCAATATAGATAAAAGAACACATTAGAGGCGACGGCCTTGGTTAAATCATACCCCTTCCCATCCAACGAGACTATAACAAGACTATTTCTTCTCCGAATAGGTCATAATATCATCTGCAAGGTTTATCAATAATTGATTGCCTGGCGTCCCAGTCGAGCGCCCCGGGCTGGAAAGCCGGGAGACAAAACTCTCACCAAGCTTTTTCGGGAATTAATTACCTAAGTTGGAAACATATATGCGAACGGAAAGAGTCCATGGGCGCATCTTAAAGAAACAACGCTTAGAAATCATGCTGACATGAAAGGTCAAGGTCAGGGCGAAGGTCTGCAGACCCCCATTACATGTTTGCAGGGGCTGGGTCAATTGGAGTGTTTCATTCCTCAAAAAGTATATGCTCCTTGGGTAAATGAGGATGCTGTGTCATGGACATGTAGATGCCACAGTGGCCAGGTCAAGGTCATTCCATAGGCTACCATGATAATTTGCTGTATTCATGCAATCTATGATTCAAAATATTTTGCACATTCAATTTGATTGCATTATGCACCCCAAACATTAGCTACAATTTTTTTCTGGTCATTACATAGTCAAGATGTAGGTAGGATGTCAAGATGAGGTCATATGAGGCCAACATGACACACAGTATGCTAGTCATGTCATGCATGGTTCTGGATTGCTTATCCCACAGGAATCCAATATAATCACTTGTAATCTTGCATCCGGTCATCTCAGTCCCTGAGAAGATCAAAACCTGCCATTTGTTCCAACTTACTATGACCTTTGAAAAGTGTTCAAGAGGTAAGAAAATCAATTTTGATACTGCCGCATAAAGGCTACCACTCTGCTCATGTCTTGTTTGAAATGCAGATGTCAAAATTTTCAGAGGTAGAAATTTCAATTTGTGAGCAAAAGAGGTAAGCAAACTTTTTTGTAACAATTAGACAATGCCTAGTACACAGCCTGCCTGTATTTATCCATGCAAAACACACTCCAGCATGGTTTTTTTAATACCAGGAGCAGCCATACAGTGTTCTTATTCTAGATATCAATGACAATGGGACATAAGTAAAAGACCTGGTCACAGCATTTCTTTTCTATACAGCATGCACAGTTCTCACTATTGGTGGCTTAGGGCACCAATGCATGTCCAATGTCTATTCACAGCAGCACAGTCTTGTGACAGTTCTTCTCACTGTAAGGACTGCAGACACCCCTCTTTCCACACCTCCCTCTTGGGTACCTGTTTCTGACAATTTCATTGCAGGTCCCTGGTAAATCTAAGCAAAAAATTAGAGTGCTATAGTTATTATCAGGTTTCAAATGAAAAGCCTTTTTGATACCCTTGATATAATTAGACTCATACAGCAAGTTATGAAGCTTGTACCACAAAGCATGCAATGGAGCAGCTACAAAAAATGTCATATCTGATCACTTTCATGGAAATTATATATCCATCACATACTGTGATTACATGCACTCATATACCTAAGGATGCTGTGATCATGAAAAATTGACCTCACATGGGATTCAGTCCCCAAAACTACCATAATATGTGACCAGATGAGATTGCAACCTAATCCTATACATAAATATTTGCAGCATTATGTTTGCTAGCTGTCATTTGTACTGCTCATATCTCATGCCTCAAAATGATTTCAAACAAAAAATTAAAAGAGGCTAGTTATGAAGCCTGGACCTCAAAGCATGCAATGGAACAGCTATAAAAATATCATCTGATAACTTTCATGGAAATTGTATATCCATCACATAACATGCTTATGTGCACTTATATACCTAAGGAAGATGACATGATGATGAAAAATTGACAAGACATGGGATTCAGTCCCCAAAACAACCATAATATGTGATCAGATGAGATTGCAACCTAATCCTATACATAAATATTCACAGCATTATGTTTTCTAGCTGTCATTTGTACTGCTCATATCTCATGCCTCAAAATGATTTCAAACAAAAAATAAAAGAGGCTAGTTATCTGAGCAGTGTCTGGATTAATTGAAGAAATGCATCAGCTTTACAACATGTAATAACAATAATGTGGTATATTTTGTACCACCAGGTTTATACATGTCCTCAAAAATGCAGCTGTAGAAACACAACACACACAAGCATAATGCAAGACAGCATGCAAAGCACTAAACTCCCTGCAACTAGCGGCCCAATGCCGCCCTGCACTAAAATCATGGAGAAAAACCTGTGCCTTTAACATAACCATCAGGCTAACAAATGGCTACCTCACACGCAAACAGCACCATGTACAATACACTTCTCAAGCTTTCGTGCATACCACACAAAAGCTTCAAACACACCACAATTTCAGGCACGATCCGGTACATGTCATGAGTCGGTTATATTTCCAAACGGCACAGGGGAGCATGTTGAAACACTGCCAGAATTCGCTGCGCTACAATACCACAGTGATCATTTGATGTTTATCACGCATAGAACCGACTTCTCGCGCGAGATTCTGCATTTACGCACTTCCTTGCCTCCAGGGCCGCCAATGCGCGTATGCTTGACACGTACGACCACCTAAAATATTTTTGGAGGGTGTATAAGCCCGGTGCGTAACCGCCCTCCGTTTTGGAGGGTGTATAAGCCCGGTGCGTAGCCGCCCTACGTTTTAGAGGGTGTATACGCACAGCCATAAAAATATGCCAAGCGCAGTGTTTTGTTACAGAATGAAAGGGCATGGTTCATTTAGTGTGTGGATGATGCGGCAAGTGTTTCTGTGCATGTAAAGAGTTTCTACAGCACTTGCTAAATTTGCATCAAGCGCGGCACGTGAGTGTTTTTTAAATAACCCCAAAACTATACACTGTTTAATATTTTAAGTTACACCATCGTGTTCGCCGTGCGATTCCGCGTCTAATAACTTATAATAGAACAAGTTTCCACCACTTGAAATATGCAGTATTCTTGATGCACGCAAATTTCCACGGTTTTGTTTCTGAGACCCTCTCCGTTTAAAAGCAGCCCGCGCAAACGATACACGATGATGCAACAAATATTCCGTAGCGTTGTTGTCAACAGCCAAGTGAACACAAATCTCCCCTCGGCCACTTTTTTGCGAAAAAAGTTCAAATTCAGAAACGGATGTTTTTTTTTGTCCCAAATGAGGGCCAATAGCAAATACAGCGCGACTAGGACGCGGATGCATGTTCTGTGCCGGTTGACGCGTTTTGCACGAGATGCCCATTTTTTCGACATAATTTCACGTTGGTTGTACCAGACTGAAAACCTGTCCGCAATGGACAGCTTATGTCACATTAAAGCACGGGAGGGCAACTATGCGTCAAAACAGGTGTAACGCAGCACCTGTGCAGAATTTGAATACGGCCGTTTTTTGCGTAGTTAAACGTTGCATGCTCATATCTCTCGAACCAATGAAATTAGAAGGCTGCTTTTAGTTGCAAACGATGTAAAACGATGTTCCCAGTTGTTGCCCACATTTTTCATCACCGGGTGATGACGAAAAAATTTTGGCGTGACCATTTTTTCGAAAGAAATGAAAATTTTCTAAAGGCGATTTTTTCCAGAATGGAAGGGCATGGTCCATTTAGTGTATGGATAAGGCGGCAAGTGTGTGTGTGCATGTAAATAGCTTCTACAGCAATTGCAAAATTTGCATCAAGCGTGGCTTGTGAGTGTTTTTCTAAAAAAAAACTCAAAACCTATACGCGTGTTTATATTTTAAGTTATACCAACGTGTTCGCCGTGCGATTCCGCGTCTAATGACCTATAATGCAATAAGATTTCACCACTTGAAACATGCAGCAGTCTTGATGCGCCCAACTTTCCATGGTTTTGTTTCTGAAACCCGCTCCGTTTGAAATCAGATTGCCCGTGCAAACGATACACAATGATGGAAGAAACATTCCGTGGCGTTGATGTCAACATGCAAGTGAACACAAATCTTACCGCGGCCACTTTGTTTTACGAATCAGAAAGCGATGCTTTTTCGTCTCAAATGATGGCCAATAGCAAATTCATCGCGAGTACGATGCGGATGCATGTTTTGTGCCGGTTGACGTGTTTGGCACGGACTGCCATGTTTAACATGATTTCGCGTTGGTTGTAACCAACTGAAAACCTGTCGGCATTGGACAGTTTATGTCACACGACAGCACGGGAAGGCTGTCGTCAGAACTGTGTGTCATAACAGATGTAACGCAATACCTGTGCAGACTTAGAAAACGGCCGTTTTTTTGGGTACTAAGACGCTCCATGGTCATATCTCTCGCACCAATGAAAATAGAAGGCTGCTTTTTTAAACAATGTAAAACGATCTTACGAGGTGCTGACCACATTTTGGATCAAAGGGTGATGAGGAAAAAATTTAAGCGTGACAATTTTTTTTCGAAAAAATGAAAACTTTTAAACGCAATTTTTTGTTGCAGAATGAAAGTTCATGTCCATATAGTGTGTGGATTAAGCGGCAAGTGCTTCTGCGCATGAAAACAGTTTCTACAGCAATTTCAAAGTATGCATCACGCGCGGCATGTGAGTGCTTTTTTCAAATAACTTAAAAACTATACACATCTTAATTTCTTAAGTTACACCATCGTGTCTGCCGTCCTATTCCGCGCCTAATGATCTAAAATACGACAACTTTGTCCCACTTGAAACATGCAGCATTCTTGATGCGCGCAAATTCCACGGTTCTGAGACCCGCTCCGTTTGAAAGAATATTGCCCGCGCAAACAATACACAATAATGCAACAAGCACTCAGTGGCGTAATTGTCAGCTTGCAAGTGAACACAAATCTCGCCGCGACCACTTTGTTGCGAAAAAGTCAAAATTCAGAAACGGATGTATTTTCGTCTCAAAAGAGTGCCAATAGCAAATTCAGCGCGAGCGCGATGCGGCTGCATGTTCTGTGCCGGATGACGCGTTTTGCACGAGATGGCCATTTTTCAACATAATTTCACGTTGGTTCTACCTAATTGAAAACCTGTCGGCATTGGACAGTTAGTGTCACACGACAGCACGGGAAGGCAATTGTAAGTCAAAACAGGTGTAACGCAACACCTGTGCACAATTTGAAAACGGCCATTTTTGGGGTTGTAAAACATTCCAAGCTCATATCTCTCGAACAAATGAAAATAAAAGGCTCCTTTTTGTAAACGATGTGTACCGTCGTTACCTGTTGTTTACCACATTTTTGATCGTCGGGTGATGTCGAAAAAATTTGGGCGTGACACCTTTTTCGGATAAGATGAAAATATTTGAACGCGAATTTTTTCTTACAGAATGAAAGGGCATGGTCGATTTATTGTGTGGATGAAGCGGCAAGTGTTTCTGTGTATGCAAACAGTTCCTACAGCAATTGGAATATCCGCATCAAGCGCGGCTTGTGAATAGTTTTTCGAATAACCCAAAACTATACACTTGTTATGTTTTTATGTTACATCATCGTGTTTGCAGTGGGATTCTGCGTTTAATGACCTATAATGCAGCAAGTTTCTACCACTTGAAACATGCAGCATTCTTGATGTGCGCAAATTTCCATGGCTTTGTTTATGAGACCCGCTTCGGTTTTAAAGCAGATATCCCGTGCAAACGATACACAATGATGAAACAAACAGTCGGTGGCGTTGTTGTCAACATGACTGTGAACACAAGTCTCGCCGCCACCACTTTGTTGCGAAAAAGTCAAAATTCAGAAACGGATGTATTTTCGTCTCAAAAGAGTGCCAATAGCAAATTCAGCGCGAG
>NW_023597034.1:25081248-25097377 GCF_011947565.3 Pollicipes pollicipes
CCGCCGGCCCCAGTGCCACCGACCCCAGCGCCGCCGGCCCCAGTGCCGCCGGCCCCAGTGCCGCCGCGCCGGCTGGAGCAGCGTCCTCCGGACAGGTCGCTCAGCAGCTGCCTGCGGCTCTGGTAAGTATTGCCATGGAGATATGACTGGGCCTGTATTGTTGTTGTCACCTTGTGTATACGAGCACCGCGCACGCGTGTACACGTACTCAACGATGAACCTTTCCGGCAGGTGGAGACCATCACAGCCGAGCCCCAGCCGCAGCTCCTGTTCTCGCGCTGTCCGGAGGACAACCTGCCGACCGGTTGGCGGCAGGGTGTCGCGCTCGCCGACCAGGCCTGGATCGGCGAGCGCCTGTTTACGGCACCCCACGTGCTGCGCCCGACCGCCGAGCTGTGGCACCATCCGCCGGCCAGCAGCGCGCCGCCGTGCCGCACCCAGCCCACTCCTGGTGGCTGCCTTACGCGCCGCCTCTTCCTGTGGATGCCCAGGAAGATGTGGCATGTGGACCTCAAGTGTCCTCGGTGCTCACCCGTCAGTTAAGCGGCTTGCAACATAGGGGGCGTTGCGAGACAAAGCCATCTGCCAGTCGTACTCTTTCAGTGGTGGATAATGTGTGCAGTCGCCGGCTTTGGGTATTGTGGCAGATGTTTGCGCCGCATGCGTGTGTGCCTGTTTGCCGCAGCTCCGTCGGACACGAATGACACGGTCACTCTGTGCTCTCCAGGTCGCTCCGGTCGAAGGGCGTCTACCACAAGGTTCGCCATGTGGTCGACGCCTCAGACTGGTACTACCTGGCGGTTGAGTACCACTACTGCCCGGCGTGCGTAGGCACCTACATCGCCTACGACGCCCGGCTGCTGAAACAGCTGTCGGACGGGCTCCGGGGGCGGTTCCCAGCGGTGTTGACGCACAAACTCGCATGTGACCGAGCCGTCATCACCATGCTGCGGGCCCGCACCCTGGGGAACAGTCCGACGGCGTGGCGGCAGAACGTGGCTGAGGTCCACAGTCAGGAGTGGTCGCTGCGCCTGCTGGCCTACCTGGCGGACTGCCAGCGCCACAAGTAAGTGTGATTCTTGTCAAGTACCCGCTCGGCGTGGGGTGCCGGCCGTTTGGTGCGCGCTATGTCGCTGGTGGTCCAGTGGTGAGCAAAGTGCATGTCAGCGATGTTTGTCAGCTGCTGTTAGTGTTTGATGCCGTGTTTAACCTGTTAACTCTGCTTGCTCGGCAGGCTCGGCCGGGAGGCCATGCATCAGCCGGCGGTGGCGTACGCCGAGCCGCCCGCCTTCCGCGCCCCGCCCCAGCCAGGGTGGTTCCTGGCGTGCCACGTCAGGGACGTGTGGCAACGTCTCCCCGTCCTTCGAGCCTCCGTCACCTCTACGTACGGGTCGATCCTGAAGATTGACTCGACGAAGAAGGTAAGACAGCGGCTTGTGTCACGTGCCAGGCCTTTCGGGTTCTTTCCACGCGGTGTGACCTGTATGTGACGGCCAGTCTGCAATGTGTGTGTGTGTGTGTGTGTGTGTGTGTGTGTGTGTGTGTGTGTGTGTGTGTGTGTGTGTGTGTGTGTGTGTGTGTGTGTTGTGTGTGTGTGTGTGTGTGTGTGTGTGTTTGTGTGTGTAAGCGTGCCGTGCGTGTCGCCAGGTGACGTTGAGGCTCCGGGGAGACGCTGCCGGCACCGCCAGCTGGGTCACCAGCGTGGGGAACGAGAGGGGCGAGGTGCTGCAGTGTGTCCTCACCACGTCGGAGGCGGCCGACACACTGCAGCACATGGCTGACGGCCTGGCGTCCCGCTACCGGCGCGCCGGCGAGCCGGACCCGACCGTGCTGTACACGGACCGGGACTGCTGCAGCGCCGGGGGCGACAAGTCTCGCCTCCAGGGCTTGTTTGCCGCGTGGAGTGGCCTGATCGTCCGTCTGGACGTCCGGCACTTCATACGGCGCTTCGCCCTCGGCGTCACCAGCGAGTGCCATCCGCTGTACGGCACGTTCATGTCCCGGCTGTCGGCGTGCCTCTTCGAGTGGGACGCCGGCGACGTCGCCCGCCTGCACGCCGCCAAGCGGGCCGAGCTGGTGGCTGGCGGCGTGGAGGAGCCACCGGAGGAGGCCGTGCGGCAGGCGGTCAGCAGGGAGGAGCTCGCTCGCCACTGCCGGCGCCGCACCCAGGGCGCTCTGCGGTCGGCGCAGCTCATCGAGCAGCTCCTCCTGGAGCTGGCCACCGCCACCGACACGCGCGGGGTGCCCCTGCTCAAGCCGGAGATCCAGGCCATCTGGCAAGAGCAGAGGAGCCACGTCGCCTGCCTTCAGGATCCGGAGGGTGTAACTCTCTACACCCAGACCGGGTGCCTGCAGAAGGGCGGCGTCCGCCTGCCGGTGTACCGGTGCGCACGCGGCACGACCTCCCTCGAGAGCTTCCACCTGCACCTGGCCCGCTTCATCCCAGGTGAGATGGCTGGTCCTCTGCAGCATGTCAGTGTCGTCAGCCGTATGGTGTGGTCGTGCGCCTGTTCACAACGTTGTGTGACGGTCCGCTTCTTGGTGGCGTTCCACACATGGGTACTTGGTTTTGTTGCAGGCACGTCGGCCAACGCCGTCCACTTCCAGGCGTACCTGGTGGACGGCCTGGTGCGCTGGAACGCGGCGAGGGCGGCGGACGCCCTCGAGGGAGACGGCGGTGCGCAGCAGCTGCGGACGTCCGACGTGCGCCTGCAGCACCGTGTCACCGAGCTGTGTACGGGCCTCGGACTGCGACAGGTGTTCCCCCGGTACCGGCCACCTGGCGAGTACACAGGTGAGAAAGGAGCAAGCACGGCCAGGTGGGCTTTATGCCACTGCCAGGATGTCGCATCACCCACGGCTCCGTCCCGTCTGTGCTTGCCACACGTGCGATAACGATGTCCCATTTCGCAGGTGAGCGCATCGGGGTCGAATACCTGCACGCGCAGTCCGGGCCCGTGCTGCCGGCCGACGACGGGTCAGACGAGGCAGAGCGGGCCCTCAACGACGCCTGCGAGGACGTCGACGAAGGCTGTGAGGAGCCCGCCCTTTCCGACACGTCGCTGGCCGGCGTGGAGGTGGCCACCGTCGCCCGGCCCGCCGACCTGGACGACGCCACCTCCGACAGCTCGGGCGACTCCGACGGCGAAGGTGCCGTGCAGGTACGGCATGCCAGTGCTTCGTCTCAGTGACCTCCGGCGCCCGTCTGCACGCGTTCCTGTCGGCACATCTTCGCGCGCTCCAGCTCGTTTGCCGATGGCTGTCGGCGCCGCGTGCCTGACCTTGACAACTATGCCCGCTCCTCAGGCGGATGTCGACTCGGCGGTGGACCACCGCGGCGTCCCCGGCTGGGACAGGGTGGACCGGCTGGCCGAGGCTCTGCTGGAGCTGAAGGGCCTGTCGGTGACGGCCAGCCAGGCGGCACGCATCCGCCAACTCTGGCTGGCCCAGCACGACGTTGACAGGCGCCCGCTCCAGTTCCCGGCTGTGCCTCGGCGCATGTCGGGAGGCCGGGCTCTGCCACCGTCCCGGTCACGTCTGGTGGAGGCGCTTTGTCTGCGCCTGCTCCAGGAGTACCCGGGACCGCGGCGGCCCACCGCCAACCAGCCTCGCCAGGTGTCGCGCCGGCGGCTTATCCTGGCGGCGTACGACCGGGTGCGGGGGAGGCTGCACAACAGCCGAGCGCTCCTGGAGGGTACCGGCATCCAGCTGTACCCTCTCAACGAGAGCACGCTCGGCAAGTGGTGAGTACCTGGCGCGAGTGTGTTTTTTTCAAGTGATACCAGCTCGCGTCCTCCTGACAACGCCAGTGACTGTGCCTAATATCTGCCGTCTTGCCACCTGAGAGTGATTGATTGGTTGATGCTCTGTCGTTTGTCGAAGGCACAAAGGCCGCACGCATCCTGACGCAACTCATGTGAGTGACGCGCTGTTCGTCGTCTTTGGCAGGTTCAAGGACCGGACGCGTCTGGACGAGGTCCGCACGCTGCTGCAGGGCCGGGACCTGCCTGCCGAGCGACCCTTGGCGGCAGGACACCTACCCGCAGCAGCGACGCGTCCGGTCACGCCTCCCCCACGCCAGCATCCGGCCGTGCAGCTGCCGGAGCCAGCCGACACCGTTGGCGAGGCGTCGGTGCGCCGCCCGGCCAGCTCGCCGGCGCCGCCACCTCCTGCCGCGCCGACAGCACCGCCAGTTGTCGTGGTGCTGCCGTACGTTGCCGGTGACGCAGCCGCCCTCCAGCGCCTCCTAGGCGCCGCTGCCGACCTAGCCGCCCTCCAGCGGCTCGTCAGCGCCGCGCCAGCACCGGCGGCCGCGGCGCCCGGCCCAGCAGCGGCCGGGGGCATCGGTGCGCCACCGCAGGTGCAGCCCCGCCCGGTTTCCTGCACCCCCCAGTGGCGTCGCCGGCGCGGGGCTACCGCGGCGGCCGCCGTTGCCGCCGGTGATGCGCCGCCGCCGCCTCCTCCGCCCCGCCAGCGCAATGTCTACCGCTGCAGGGTGTGTGGGCGGCCCATGACCAACGCCGGTCACACACAGTTTCGCGGGCAGCGGTTCTGCCCGCACAACCCCCTGCAGCGGCTGACGGCGGCCGAATGGCTGGCGGAGCGGCGGGCGGAGGCGTCGCGCAAAGGCGGGAAGTGATGTATGTGTTTTGTCATAAGTTTGCCCAGAAACGTTTGCCAAAATACATTTGGCGAAGTCGAATGTTGGCCTTTTTGTTGACATCACTGCAGTGTTGGCCATGAATCAGCAAATGTTGGTACTTGGTGTACGCACTGATCGTTCACGCCTTCATCGCGCCCGGCGCGTAAACGCCCTCTTGTCAGCCGGCTGACGGCTGCGTTGCGTCAGCGCCGTCTACCGGCCGACGCAGCCCGCCGCCTGCCGGCGCGGTCTGGAACTCGCCTGTTTCCCCCCCCCCTCCCCTTCCCCATCTTTTCCCCCGCGACGGGGAACTTTATCCTCCAGACGTCACAGCGATTGGAGGATAAAGTTCCTCGTGGCGGGGGAAAAGATGGGGAAGGGGAGGAGAAAAGAGGCGAGTTTCAGACCGCCGCCGGCAGGCGGCTGGCTGCGTCGGCCGGTAAACGGTGCCGACGCAACGCAGCCGTCAGCCGGCCGACAAGAGGGCGTTCACGTGCCGGGCGCGATGAAGGCGTGAACGATCAGTGCGTACACCAAGTACCAACATTTGCTGATGTAGCAATGACATTGCCATTTAAACTGTGCTTCCGTGCGTCATGGCACGCTGGACACTGCAGTGATGTCAACAAAAAGACCAACATTCGACTTCGCCAACTTCATTTTGGGGAAAGTGTTTGGCAGTCATGATAAAACACAAAAAAACACTACTTTCCGCCTTTACGCGCCGCCTCCGCCCACCGCTCGGCCAGCCATTCGGCCGCCGACAGTCGCTGCAGGGGGTTGTGCGGGCAGAACCGCTGGCCGCGGAACTGTGTATGACCGGCGTCGGTCATGGGCCGCCCACACACCCTGCAGCGGTAAACATTACGCCGACGGGGCAGGGGCGGCGGCGGCGCATCACCGGCGGCAGCGGCGGCCGCCGCGGCAGCACCTCGCCGGCGACGCCACTGGGTGGTGCGGGAGACCGGGCGGGGCTGCACCTGCGGCGGCTCACCGATGCCCCCGGCCGCGGCTGGGCCGGGCGCCGCGGCCGCCGGTGCTGGCGCGCTGCCGACGAGCCGCTGGAGGGCGGCTGGGTCGGCAGCGGCGCAATTCTGCACAGGTGTCGTGTTACAGCTGTTTTGACCCACAATCGCCATCCCGTGTTATGGTGTGACATAAACTGTCCAGTGCCGATAAGTTTTCAGTTAGGTACAAACAACGTGAAATTTTGTTGAAAATGGCCATCTCGTGCAAAACACGTCAACGGGCACAGAGCATGCATCCGCTTTGAACTCGCGCTGAATTTGGTATTGGCTCTCATTCAGACGAAAAAATGTCTGCTTCTGAATTATGATTTTTTTCCAAGAAAGTGGGCGCGGCACAATTTGTGGTCACTTGCATGTTGGTTTCTGAGACTAGCTCCGTTTTGAAAGCAGATTGCACGTGCAGACGATACACAGTGATGAAAAAGCATTCAGTGACGTTGTTGTCAACATCCCATTGAACACAAATCTCGCCACCGCCACCTTGTTTCGAAAAAGGACAAATTGAGAAACAGATGTTTTTTTGGCTCAGATTAGAGTCAATAGCAATTTCAGCGCGAGTAGGAAGCGGATGCATGTTCTGTGCCGGCTGACGCGATTTGCACGGGATTGCCATTTCTTAATATAATTTCACGTTGGTTGTAACCAACTGAAAACCTATCGGCATTGGACAGTTCATGTCACACGACAACACAGGAAGGCACCTGTGCGTCTAACCAGGCGTAACGCAAAACCTGTGCAGAATTTGAAAACGGGCGTTCTTTGGGTTGTAAAACGTTCCAAGCTCATATCTCTCGGACAACTGAAAATAAAAGGCTGCTATTGTGCAAACGATGTAAAACGATGTTACCAGTTCGTTATCACATTTTTGATAGCCGGGTGATGACGAACAAATTTGGGCGTGACACTTTCTTCGAATAAGATGGAAATATTTAAACCCGATTTTTTTCTTGTACAATGAAAGGGCATGGTCCGTTTAGTGTGTGAATGAAGCGACAAGTGTTTCTGTGCATGCAAACGGTTTCTACAGCTATTGGAAAATCTGCATCAAGCGCGGCTTGTGAGTGGTTTTTCAAATAACTCAAGAACTATACACGTGTTAAGTTTTTTAAGTTGCACCATTTTGTTTGCTGTGGGATTCCGCGTCTAATGACCTATCATGCAATAGGTTTCCACCACTTGAAACATGCAGCATGCTTGTCGTGCGCAACTTTCCATTGTTTTGTTTCTGAGACCGGCTCCGTTTGAAAGCAGATTGCCCGTGGAAATGATGCACAATGATGGAAAAAACATTCCGTGGCGTTGTTGTCAACATCCATGTGAACACAACTCTTTCCGCGGCCACTTTTTTGCGAATCAGAAAAGGATGTTTTTTCGTCTCAAATGATGGCCAATAGCAAATTCAGCGCGCGTAGGAAGCGGATGCATGTTCTAAGCCGGTTGACGCGTTTTGCACGAGATGGCCATCTTTCAACATGATTTCACGTTGGTGGTACCTAAATAAAAACCTATCAGCACTGGACAGTTTATGTCACACGATAGCGCGGGAAGGCAATTCTGCGTCAAAACAGGTTTAAGACAACACATGTGCAGCATTTGAAAATGGCCGTTTTTGGGTAGTGAAACGTTCCAAGCTCATGTCTCTCGAAACAATGAAAATAGAAGACTGCTTTTTTGCAAATGATGTAAAACTATCTTATCAGTTGTTGACAGCATTTTTGATCACCGGGTATTGAAATAATTTGAGTGTGACCATTATTGGAAAAAAGTGAAATTTTTCGAACGCGATTTTTCCCTTACAGGATGAGAGGGCATGGTCCATTTGTTTTGTGGATGAAGCGGTAAATGTTTCTGTGCATGTAAACAGTTTCTGAAGAACTTGTAAAATCTGCATCAAGCGCGGCTTTTGAGTGTTTTTTATAGAACTCAAACACTATACACGTGTTTATTTTTTAAGTTACACTACCGCGTTCGCTGAGTGTTGCGCGTCTATGGACCTATAATACAATAATTTGGAACACTTGAAACATGCAGCATTCTTCATGCGCGGAAATTTACATGGCTTTGTTTCTGAGACCCGCTCCGTTTGAAAGCAGATTGCCCGTGCAAACCATACACAATGATGGAATTATCATTCAGTGGCGTTGTTGTCAACATGCAAATGAACACAAATCTCGCCGCGGCCACTTTGCTTTCCCAATCAGAAACGGATGCTTTTTTTCGTCTCAAATGATGGCCAATAACAAATTCAGCGCGCGTAGGAAGCGAATGCATGTTCTATGAAGGTTGACGCGTTGTGTATGAGGTGGCAATTTTTCAACATAATTTCACGTTGGTTTTACCTATCTGAAAACCTATCGGCATTGGACAGTTTATGTCACACGATAGCACGGGAAGGCAATTCTGTGTCAACACAGGTGTAACGCAACACCTGTGCACTTTTTGAAAACGGCCGTTTTTGGGGTAGTAAAATGTTTCAAGCTCATATCTGTCGAAGCAATGACAATAGAAGGCTGCAATTTTGCCAAAAGATGTAAAACGATGTTACGAGTTGTTGCCTACACTTATGATCATCGGGTGATGAAGAAAAAAAATTGGGCATGAACATTTTTTCGAACAATAAAAATATGCCAAGCGCAGTGTTTTGTTACAGAATGAAAGGGCATGGTTCATTTAGTGTGTGGATGATGCGGCAAGTGTTTCTGTGCATGTAAAGATTTTCTACAGCACTTGCTAAATTTGCATCAAGCGCGGCATGTGAGTGTTTTTTAAATAACCCCAAAACTATACACTGTTTAATATTTTAAGTTACACCATCGTGTTCGCCGTGCGATTCCGCGTCTAATAACTTATAATAGAATAAGTTTCCACCACTTGAAATATGCAGCATTCTTGATGCACGCAAATTTCCACGGTTTTGTTTCTGAGACCCTCTCCGTTTAAAAGCAGCCCGTGCAAACGATACACGATGATGCAACAAATATTCCGTAGCGTTGTTGTCAACAGCCAAGTGAACACAAATCTCCCCTCGGCCACTTTTTTGCGAAAAAAGTTCAAATTCAGAAACGGATGCTTTTTTTTGTCCCAAATGAGGGTCAATAGCAAATACAGCGCGACTAGGACGCGGATGCATGTTCTGTGCCGGTTGACGCGTTTTGCACGAGATGCCCATTTTTTCAACATAATTTCACGTTGGTTGTACCAGACTGAAAACCTGTCCGCAATGGACAGCTTATGTCACACCAAAGCACGGGAGGGCAACTATGCGTCAAAACAGGTGTAACGCAGCACCTGTGCAGAATTTGAATACGGCCGTTTTTTGCGTAGTTAAACGTTGCATGCTCATATCTCTCGAACCAATGAAATTAGAAGGCTGCTTTTAGTTGCAAACGATGTAAAACGATGTTCCCAGTTGTTGCCCACATTTTTCATCACCGGGTGATGACGAAAAAATTTTGGCGTGACCATTTTTTCGAAAGAAATGAAAATTTTCTAAAGGCGATTTTTTCCAGAATGGAAGGGCATGGTCCATTTAGTGTATGGATAAGGCGGCAAGTGTGCGTGTGCATGTAAATAGCTTCTACAGCAATTGCAAAATTTGCATCAAGCGTGGCTTGTGAGTGTTTTTTCTCAAAAAACTCAAAACCTATACGCGTGTTTATATTTTAAGTTATACCAACGTGTTCGCCGTGCGATTCCGCGTCTAATGACCTATAATGCAACAAGATTTCACCACTTGAAACATGCAGCATTCTTGATGCGCCCAACTTTCCATGGTTTTGTTTCTGAAACCCGCTCCGTTTGAAATCAGATTGTCCGTGCAAACGATACACAATGATGGAAGAAACATTCCGTGGCGTTGATGTCAACATGCAAGTGAACACAAATCTTACCGCGGCCACTTTGTTTTACGAATCAGAAAGCGATGCTTTTTCGTCTCAAATGATGGCCAATAGCAAATTCATCGCGAGTACGATGCGGGTGCATGTTTTGTGCCGGTTGACGTGTTTGGCACGGACTGCCATGTTTAACATGATTTCACGTTGGTTGTAACCAACTGAAAACCTGTCGGCATTGGACAGTTTATGTCACACGACAGCACGGGAAGGCTGTCGTCAGAACTGTGTGTCATAATAGATGTAACGCAATACCTGTGCAGACTTAGAAAACGGCCGTTTTTTTGGGTGCTAAGACGCTCCATGGTCATATCTCTCGCACCAATGAAAATAGAAGGCTGCTTTTTTAAACAATGTAAAACGATCTTACGAGGTGCTGACTACATTTTGGATCAAAGGGTGATGAGGAAAAAATTTAAGCGTGACAATTTTTTTTCGAAAAAATGAAAACTTTTAAACGCAATTTTTTGTTGCAGAATGAAAGTTCATGTCCATTTAGTGTGTGGATTAAGCGGCAAGTATTTCTGCGCATGAAAACAGTTTCTACAGCAATTGCAAAATATGCATCACGCGCGGCATGTGAGTGCTTTTTTCAAATAACTTAAAAACTATACACATCTTAATTTCTTAAGTTACACCATCGTGTCTGCCGTCCTATTCCGCGTCTAATGATCTAAAATACGACAACTTTGTCCCACTTGAAACATGCAGCATTCTTGATGCGCGCAAATTCCACGGTTCTGAGACCCGCTCCGTTTGAAAGAATATTGCCCGTGCAAACAATACACAATAATGCAACAAGCACTCAGTGGCGTAATTGTCAACTTGCAAGTGAACACAAATCTCGCCGCCACCACTTTGTTGCGAAAAAGTCAAAATTCAGAAACGGATGTATTTTCGTCTCAAAAGAGTGCCAATAGCAAATTCAGCGCGAGCGCGATGCGGCTGCATGTTCTGTGCCGGATGACGCGTTTTGCACGAGATGGCCATTTTTCAACATAATTTCACGTTGGTTCTACCTAATTGAAAACCTGTCGGCATTGGACAGTTAATGTCACACGACAGCACGGGAAGGCAATTGTAAGTCAAAACAGGTGTAACGCAACACCTGTGCACAATTTGAAAACGGCCATTTTTGGGGTTGTAAAACATTCCAAGCTCATATCTCTCGAACAAATGAAAATAAAAGGCTCCTTTTTGTAAACGATGTGTACCGTCGTTACCTGTTGTTTACCACATTTTTGATCGTCGGGTGATGTCGAAAAAATTTGGGCGTGACACCTTTTTCGGATAAGATGAAAATATTTGAACGCGAATTTTTTCTTACAGAATGAAAGGGCATGGTCGATTTATTGTGTGGATGAAGCGGCAAGTGTTTCTGTGTATGCAAACAGTTCCTACAGCAATTGGAATATCCGCATCAAGCGCGGCTTGTGAATAGTTTTTCGAATAACCCAAAACTATACACTTGTTATGTTTTTATGTTACATCATCGTGTTTGCAGTGGGATTCTGCGTTTAATGACCTATAATGCAGCAAGTTTCTACCACTTGAAACATGCAGCATTCTTGATGTGCGCAAATTTCCATGGCTTTGTTTATGAGACCCGCTTCGGTTTTAAAGCAGATATCCCGTGCAAACGATACACAATGATGAAACAAACAGTCGGTGGCGTTGTTGTCAACATGACTGTGAACACAAGTCTCGCCGCCACCACTTTGTTGCGAAAAAGTCAAAATTCAGAAACGGATGTATTTTCGTCTCAAAAGAGTGCCAATAGCAAATTCAGCGCGAGTAGGAAGGGGATGCATGTTATGTGCCGGTTGACGCGTTTTGCACGAGATGCCCATTTTTAACATAATTTCACGTTGGTTGTAGCTAACTGAAACTCTATCGGCATTGGACAGCTTATGTCACACGATAGCACGGGAAGGCAGTTCTGCGTCAAAACATGTGTAACGCAACACCTGCGAAGAGTTTTAAAACGGCCGTTTTTTGGGTAGTAAAACGTTCGAAGCTCATATCTCTCGAATCAATGAAAATAGAAGGCCGCTTTTTGTAAACGATGTAAGCCATGCTACCAGTTGCTGACCACATTTTTGATCACAAAGTGATGAAGAAAAAATTTGGGCGGGAATTTTTTTGACAAAATGAAAATTTTCCAAACGCGATTTTACGTTACTGAATGAAATGGCATGGTCCATTTAGTGTGTGGATGAAGCGGCATGTGTTTCTCTGCATGTTTACAGTTTCTACAGGAATTGCAAAATCTGCATCAAGCGTGGCTTGTGAGCGTTTTTTTCAACTAACTTTCAAAATAAAAACTGTATATGTGTCAAGTTTTTTAAGTTACACCATCGTGTTCGCCGTGCGATTCTTCGTCTAATGACCTATAATACAATAAGTTTCCACCACTTGAACGTGCAGCATTCTTGATTCGCGCAAACTTCCTGAGTTTTGTTTTGAGGTTTTGAGGTCCTGAGGTGGCATGGTACACATGGTACACAGTGGTGGAACAAGCATTCAGGGGCGCTGTTGTCAACATGCAAGTGATCACAAATCTGGCCGCGGCCACATTGATGCGAAAAACGGCCCATGTCAGAAACGGATATTTTTTCGACCCGTGTGAGGGCCAATATGAAATCCAGCACGCGTACAAATTGGATGCCTATTCAACTTGAAAACAGCCGTTTTTGGGGAGAAAAATGTTACAAACTCATATCTAACGAACCAATGAAAATCGAAGGGTGCTTAAACTTGCAAACGATGTAAACCGATGTTGCCACTTGTTAAACAACATTTTTGATCACCGGGTGCCGACTGAAAATTTGGGGGGGGCCATTTTTTCGAACAAAATTAAAACTTTCCAAACGCAGATTTTTACGTTCGGAATGAAAGGGCATGGTCCATTTAGTGTGTGCGTCCCGCGGCAAGTGTTTCCGTGCATTTAAACAGCTTGGGCAGCAACTGCAAAATCAACATCGAGCGCCGTTTGAGAGCGTTTTTTGGAGATAATTTCAAAACTGTATGTGCTTTAATTTTATCGTGTTCGCCGCGCGAATGCGCGTCGAATAACGTATAGTAAAACATTAGTGCGTGTTGGAATCATATAACATTCTTGAGGGCCGCAAATTTCCATGGCTTTCTTTCTGAGAGCCGCTCCGTTTGAAAGCAGATTGCCGGTGCAGACGACACACAGTGGTGGAACAAGCATTCAGTGGCGCAGTTGTCAACATGCAAGTGCTCACAAATCTGGCTGCGGCCACATTGATGCGAAAAATGGCCCATGTCAGACCCGGATATTTTTTCGACCCGTTTGACGGGCCAATATGAAATCCGGCACGCGTACAACTTGGATGCATGTTCAACTAGAAAACAGCCGTTTTGGGGGAGAAAAATGTTACAAACTCATATCTAACGAACCAATGAAAATCGAAGGGTGCTTTAACTTCAAAACGATTTAAACCGATGTTACCACTTGTTAACAATATTTTTGATCGCCTTGTGCCGACTGAAAATTGTTGGGGGGGCATTTTGTCGAAAGTTTTCGAAACGCAATTTTTTATGTTCTCAATGAAAGGGCATACTCCATTTAGTGTATAAGTGCAGCGGAAAGTGTTTCTGTGCATGCAAAAAGCTTGTGCACCTATTGCAAAATCAACATCGAGCGCCGTTTGAGAGAGTTTTTTCAAAGTAACTTCAAAACTATACGTGCGTTAATGTCTTAAGTTACACCATCGTGTTCGCCGCGCGATTGCGCGTCGAATGACATGTAGTAAAAAAATTAGTGCGTTGTGGAAACATATAGCATTCCTGATGGCCGCAAACTTCCATGGTTTTTTTTCCTGGGAGCCGCTCCGTTTGAAAGCAGATTGCCGGTCCAGACGATACACAGTGGTCGAACAAGCATGCAGTGGCGCTGATGTCAATATGCAAGTGATCACAAACTGGCCGTGGACGCTTTGATGCGAAAAACGGCCCATGTCAGAAACATACATTTTTTCGACCCGTTTGAGCGCCAAAATGAAATCCAGCACGCGTACAAATGGGACGCATGTTCAACTTGATAACAGCCGTCTTCGGGTAGTGAAATGTCCCAAACTCATATCTAACGAACTAATGAATGTTGAAGGGTGCTTTAACTTGCAAACGATGTAAACGATGTTCCCACTTGTTGACAACATTTTCGATCACAGGGTGCCGGCGGATCATTTTTTTGGGGGGGCGATTTGATCGAAAAAAATGAATATTTTCCAAACGCGACTTTTTTTATTTCTGAATGAAGGGGCATGGTCCATTTAGTGTGTTAGTGCAGCGGCAAGTGTTTCTGTGCATGCAAAAAGCTTGTGCACCAATTGCAAAATCAACATCGAGCGCCGTTTGAGAGAGACTTTTGGAAAAAACCCTCGAAACTATACGTGCGTTAATGTCTTAAGTTACACCATCGTGTTCGCCGCGCGATTGCGCGTCAAATGACATATAGTAAAAAAAAGTGCGTTGTGGAAACATATAGCATTCTTGATGGCCGCAAACTTCCATGGTTTTGTTTTTGAGAGCCGCTCCGTTTGAAAGCAGATTGCCGGTGCAGACGATACACAATGGTCCAACAAGCATGCACTGGCTCTGATGTCAACATGCAAGTGATCACAAATCTGGCCGCGGACACTTTGATGTGAAAAACGGCACATTTCAGAAACGTACGTTTTGGACCCGTATGAGGGCCAATATGAAATCCAGCAGGCCTACCAATTGGATGCATGTTCAGAATGAAAATAGCCGTTATTCGGGTAGTGAAATGTTCCAAACTCATATCTAACGAGCCAATGAAAATCGAAGGATGCTTCAACTGGCAAACGATGTAAACCGATGCTACCACTTGTTGACAACATTTTCGATCACAGGGTGCCGACGGAACATTTTTTTTGGGGGTCGATTTGATCGAAAAAAGGAATATTTTCCAAACGCCACTTTTTTATTTCTGAATGAAGGGGCATGGTCCATTTAGTGTGTAAGTGCAGCGGCAAGTGTTTCTGTGCATGCAACAACTTGTGCAGCATTTATAAAATCATCATCGAGCGTGGTTTGAGAGGGTTTTTTTTTGCAAATAAGTTCAAAACTATACGTGCGTTAATGTTTTAAATTACACCATCGTGTTCGCCGCGCTCTTGCGCGTCGAATGACATATAGTAAAACATTAGTGCGTTGTGGAAACATATAGCATTATTGATGGCCGCAAATTTCCATGGTTTTGTTTCTGAGAGCCGCTCCGTTCGAAAGCAGATTGTCGGTGCAGACGATACACAGTTGTGTAACAAGCACTCAGTGGCGCTGATGCCAACATACAAGTGATCACAAATCTGGCTGCGGCCACTTTGATAAGAAAAACGGCCCATTTCAGAAACGGACATTTTTTCCACCCGTATGAGGGCCAATATGAAATCCAGCAGGCATACAACTTGGATGCATGTTCAGATTGAAAACAGCCGTTTTCGGGTAGTGAAATGCCTCAAACTCATATTTAACAAACCAAGGAAAATCGAAGGGTGCTTTAACTTGCAAACGATGGAAACCGATGTTACCACATGTTGACGACATTTTTGATCACCGGGTGCCGACGGAAATTTTTTAGGGGAGGCCATTTTGTGGAAAAAAAATTGAAAATTCCCCAAGTACGATTTTTTTATGTCTGAATGAAAGGGCATGGTCTATTTAGTGTGTAAGTGCAGCGGTAAGTGTTTCTGTGCACGCAAACAGCTTGTGCAGCAATGGCAAAATCAACATCGAGCGCCGTTTGAGAGCGTTTTTGGAAATAACATCAAAGCTGTACGTGCGTTAATGTTTTAAGTTATACCATCGTGTTCGCAGCGTGATTGCGCGTCGAATGACATAGAGTTAAACTTTAGTGCGTTGCTGGAAACATATAGCATTCTTGATGGCTGCAAATTTCCATGGTTTTGTTTCTGAGAGCCTCTCCGTTTGAAAGCAGATTGCCGGTGCAGACGATACACAGTGGTGGAACAAGCATTCAGTGGCGCTGTTGTCAACATCGAAGTGATCACAAATCTGGCCGCGGCCAGATTGATGGAAAAAACGGCCCATGTCAGAAACGGACATTTTTTCGGCCCGTATGAGGGCCAATATGAAATCCAACATGCGTACAAATAGGGTGTATGTTCAACTTGAAAACAGCCGTTTTTCGGGGAGAAGAACGTTACAAACTCATATCTAACAAACCAATGAAAATCGAAGGGTGCTTTAACTTGCAAACGATGTAAACCGATGTTGCCACTTGTTAACAACATTTTTGATCACCGGGTGACGACTGAAAATTTTGGGGGTGCCATTTTGTCGAAAAAAGGACAATTTTCCAAATGCAATTTTTCAAGCTCTGAGTGAAAGGGCACGGTCCATTTAGTGTGTAAGTGCAGCGGAAAGTGTTTCTGTGCATTCAAAAAGCTTGTGCAGCAATTGCAAAATCAACATCGAGCGCCGTTTGAGAGAGTTTTTTCAAAATAACTTCAAAACTATACGTGCGTTCATGTTTTAAGTCATACCATCGTGTTCGC
>NW_023597034.1:25098377-25100722 GCF_011947565.3 Pollicipes pollicipes
CGAACTAATGAATGTCGAAGGGTGCTTTAACTTGCAAACGATGTAAACCGATGCTACCACTCGTTGACAACATTTTCGATCACAGGGTGCCGGCGGAACATTTTTTTTTGGGGGGGGGCGATTTGATCGAAAAAATGAATATTTTCCAAACGCGACTTTTTTATTTCTGAATGAAGGGGCATGGTCCATTTAGTGTGTTAGTGCAGCGGCAAGTGTTTCTGTGCATGCAAAAAGCTTGTGCACCAATTGCAAAATCAACATCGAGCGCCGTTTGAGAGAGTCTTTTGGAAAAAAAACCTCAAAACTATACGTGCGTTAATGTCTTTAGTTACACCATCGTGTTCGCCGCGCGATTGCGCGTCAAATGACTTATAGTAAAAAAAAAGTGCGTTGTGGAAACATATGGCATTCTTGATGGCCGTTAACTTCCATGGTTTTGTTTTTGAGAGCCGCTCCGTTTGAAAGCAGATCGCCGGTGCAGACGATACACAATGGTCCAACAAGCATGCAGTGGCTCTGATGTCAACATGCAAGTGATCACAAATCTGGCCGCGGACACTTTGATGTGAAAAACGGCACATTTCAGAAACGTACGTTTTGGACCCGTATGAGGGCCAATATGAAATCCAGCAGGCCTACCAATTGGATGCATGTTCAGAATGAAAACAGCCGTTATTCGGGTAGTGAAATGCTTCAAACTCATATCTAAAGAACCAATGAAAATCGAAGGATGTTTCAACTGGCAAACGATGTAAACCGATGCTACCACTTGTTGACAACATTTTCGATCACAGGGTGCCGACGGAACATTTTTTTGGGGGTCGATTTGATCGAAAAAATGAATATTTTCCAAACGCCACTTTTTTATTTCTGAATGAAGGGGCATGGTCCATTTAGTGTGTAAGTGCAGCGGCAAGTGTTTCTGTGCATGCAACAACTTGTGCAGCATTTATAAAATCATCATCGAGCGTGGTTTGAGAGGGTTTTTTTGCAAATAATTTCAAAACTATCCGTGCGGTTAATGTTTTAAGTGTATACCATCGTGTTCGCCGCGCTCTTGCGCGTCGAATGACATCATATAGTAAAACATGAGTGGTCTTTGTGGAAACATATAGCAATTAGTGATGGCCGCAACTTTCCATGGTTTTGTTTCTGAGAGCCGCTCCGTTCGAAAGCAGATTGTCGGTGCAGACGATACACAGTGGTGTAACAAGCATTCAGTGGCGCTGATGCCAGCATACAAGTGATCACAAATCTGGCTGCGGCCACTTTGATAAGAAAAACGGCCCATTTCAGAAACGGACATTTTTTCCACCCGTAGGAGGGCCAATATGAAATCCGGCAGGCATACAACTTGGATGCATGTTCCGATTGAAAACAGCCGTTTTCGGGTAGTGAAATGCCTCAAACTCATATTTAACGAACCAAGGAAAATCGAAGAGTGCTTTAACTTGCAAACGATGGAAACCGATGCTACCACATGTTGACGACATTTTTGATCACCAGGTGCCGACGGAAATTTTTTTTGGGGGGCCATTTTGTGGAAAAAAATTGAAAACTCCCCAAGTACGATTTTTCATGTCTGAATGAAAGGGCATGGTCTATTTAGTGTGTAAGTGCAGCGGTAAGTGTTTCTGTGCACGCAAACAGCTTGTGCAGCAATGGCAAAATCAACATCGAGCGCCGTTTGAGAGCGTTTTTGGAAATAACATCAAAGCTATACGTGCGTTAATGTTTTAAGTTATACCATCGTGTTCGCAGCGTTATTGCGCGTCGAATGGCATAGAGATAAACTTTAGTGCGTTGCTGGAAACATATAGCATTCTTGATGGCTGCAAATTTCCATGGTTTTGTTTCTGAGAGCCGCTCCGTTTGAAAGCAGATTGCCGGTGCAGACGATACACAGTGGTGGAACAAGCATTCAGTGGCGCTGTTGTCAACATCGAAGTGATCACAAATCTGGCCGCGGCCACATTGATGGAAAAAACGGCCCATGTCAGAAGCGGACATTTTTTCGACCCGTATGAGGGCCAATATGAAATCCAACACGCGTAAAAATAGGGTGCATGTTCAACTTGAAAACAGCCGTTTTTCGGGGGAGAAGAATGTTACAAACTCATATCTAACAAACCAATGCAAATCGAAGGGTGCTTTAACTTGCAAACGATGTAAACCGATGTTGCCACTTGTTGACAACATTTTTGATCACCGGGTGCCGACTGAAAATTTTGGGAGGCCATTTTGTCGAAAAAAGGACAATTTTCCAAATGCAATTTTTCAAGCTCTGAATGAAAGGGCATGGTCCATTTAGTGTGTAAGTGCAGCGGCAAAGTGTTTCTGTGCAT
>NW_023597034.1:25101772-25115540 GCF_011947565.3 Pollicipes pollicipes
AACAGGCGCTCGCCGATCCAGGCCTGGTCGGCGAGCGCGACACCCTGCCGCCAACCGGTCGGCAGGTTGTCCTCCGGACAGCGCGAGAACAGGAGCTGCGGCTGGGGCTCGGCTGTGATGGTCTCCACCTGCCGGAAAGGTTCATCGTTGAGTACGTGTACACGCGTGCGCGGTGCTCGTATACACAAGGTGACAACAACAATACAGGCCCAGTCATATCTCCATGGCAATACTTACCAGAGCCGCAGGCAGCTGCTGAGCGACCTGTCCGGAGGACGCTGCTCCAGCCGGCGCGGCGGCACTGGGGCCGGCGGCACTGGGGCCGGCGGCGCTGGGGTCGGTGGCACTGGGGCCGGCGGTGCTGGGGCCGCCGGCGCTGGCGGCGCTGGGATCGCCAGCCGACCAGTCAGGCGGAAGCTCCTCATCCGGCCAGACCCGGTCGGACGGCCGGACAGGGGCGGCGCCGACTGCAGCAGCGGACGTCCGGGCCTCGGCCTCCAGCTTGGCCCCCCAGCACGCGCCGCGGCGGCGCAGGGTCCATCCGACGACCACCGTCGATGTAGCGCCGCACGGCGCCGGGCAGCGCTACCCTCTGGAGAGGTCAAAGACATGACTGAGACATGCTCAGCGATCGCCATGATGAAACGGCTAGCAATTGAACCGCCAGAAAACAATGAGCCGTTCGAGCTGTTTACGGCCACTACCGTATTCGACATGTGAGGACGCCTACACACCACTTTTCTATGAAACGACGCTTCGGTACAACGCTATCGCTTACCGGTGGCCGGGATGGTCCCTGGACAGGCTGCGGCGCTGGTGCCGGCTGGCTGGCAGAGGAAGCGGGGGCGGGCGGGGGGGAGTGGCAGGCCTTGCCGGCTGGCTGGCCAACGGGGCAGCACCGCCGGAAGGGGCAGGACGACCAGTCGCACCACCCACGTCCTGAAACAGTGCCGACATTACAATGGGCAGCAATGCCGATCATTTCCCAACACACATGGAACACGCATTGATTGTGAGCACTCATCAACGTCGAGTCAGCTCGACGACAGAATGTGCGCTTGAGCCAGATGCGCGACATGGCACAGCTTACCCGGTGGTAGGAGCAGGTGCACGCGACTGGCCGGTTCAGGGGATCCCGCCGGGCGCCAGAGGTCCTTGGACACGTCTGGATGGCTTGGATAGCCCTTGCCCAGCGGGAACCCCTGCCTGGGTACTGCCCCTTGCCGAGGCGCTCCCCCGCGGCAACGCGAGACAGAATGGCCCGCCACTCCGCATCAGACTTTCCAAGCTTTGGCATCCTGCAACAGCGTCCGACTCCGACTGACCAAGGGGGGAATACTGCCTGCTATAGGGCCCGCGTGGTACACCATGCCCTGCGCCCTCCCCTCCCACCTCGCGACAAACACCATAAACCGCGCGTTCCCTTGGTGGCGACAACCATAAACGTTATTGGCACATGCAGCCATACACCACTGATCCCTTCCCACGAGAAGCACGCGGTCCTCCTTCCAGAACACAACCGCGCCATCGACATCAAGAGATACTCATGTAACACCTACATAATGACATCCTGCAACCAGCTTCTGCCTGTCATTGATTGCACGTCTTGTATTCGGTGATCACATGAAGTCTCGGCCGGATCCCCCCGCCCCCCACATATAAAGGCGAACTGCCGCACGCAACGCCGACAGCGAAACTCGCCCTACGCCCCCCGAGGAGCAGCACCTATCCTCCTCCCAAGCCACCTGCAACAAGATCGGCGTGCGACTCGCCGGCGCCACCGCGTCCCACCCCATCGGCGTGTCTACGGGCTAACGCACTGCCCCCGAGCCGTGACCGTTTCCCTCACTTGGACTGAAACATTGCCCCACTCGGCTTACATGTTGACACTGTCCTGGGGCATGATCTATTGCTACGCACCTTGACCGCATTCACCCGACACTTAGTGGATTTGGAAATGGTATAACACATGGGTTACCCTCTTATCTTGCAGAGAAGTGGCCTGCGCCTCTTATGCCGCGTCGCTTCGAATTGGCGTCTTTTTCATGTTTCCAAGTAACCTTGAACACTCTGAGCAAGACCGTGCGTCCTGGTCTCTGGCGCCTCCAGCTTGGAGATCCGTCGTCACGTTGCAACAATGCTATACAACTTGAGGCGCTGACAGTCCGCCAGGAAGGCCAGCTGTCACGGCGACCGCGACTTCCATCGCAATGCAATCCAGCCTTACCCATCGCAATGCTTACCGGAGCCGCAGGCAGATATGCTGAGGATGCTGTCGGTTTTGCGATGATGATAATGATGTAGGGTACTTGAGGTCAAGACACTGATCTTCACCATGAAACTGAATCTTGAATGGGAGGAAACAGGAACACGTCTCTATCATAATACCCCATGCTACGGTATTGGCATCGGACTCCCCAGCGTGCTGTGGCGCCTTTCCCGACTGCTGCCACATGTTCGGACTGTTTGGGCACCGGAAAGCTGGGAGATATGAACAGCACTGACAGAAAAACTGTTCAAGTAGACAACATTCATGGCGCAAAGCGAGCTCCTGCCACGTGCACGAAGAAAACACGGTTGCCTTCAGTATCGTATGTTGCCTTCGCCGCATCGGTCAACTCGCATGGACGTCTCACATGTGAAAAAAACTACCACAGCCGGACTTGAACCAGCATCCTTCGCCACACCGATCGCGGCTGTTGCGCGATCGCTGATTGGTCGACCGGGCCGCCATCTGTGAGGTGACCAGTGATTGGTTGAAGGGGGAAAAGCTGGATGGTGATTGGTAGATGCCCGGTTCTAAATCGTTCCAAGTTGTTTCATTCGTGTTCCAATTTGTTCTAATTTGTTTCATTTCTGTTTCATATTGACGGAGACCTCACAGCGATGCGATTGGAGGATAAAGTTCCCCGTGCCGGGGGAAAAGATGGAGAAGGGGAGGGGAAAAGAGGCGAGTTTCAGACCGCCGCCGGCAGGCGGCTGGCTGCGTCGGCCGGTAAACGGCGCCGACGCAACGCAGCCGTCAGCCGGCCGACAAGAGGGCGTTTACGTGCCGGGCGCGATGAAGGCGTGAACGATCAGTGCGTACACCAAGTACCAACATTTGCTGATGTAGCAATGACATTGCCATTTAAATGTGCTTCCGTGCGTCATGGCACGCTGGACACTGCAGTGATGTCAACAAAAAGACCAACATTCGACTTCGCCAACTTTATTTTGGGGAAAGTGTTTGGCAGTCATGATAAAACACACAAAAAAACACTACTCTCCGCCTTTACGCGCCGCCTCCGCCCGCCGCTCGGCCAGCCATTCGGCCGCCGACAGCCGCTGCAGGGGGTTGTGCGGGCAGAACCGCTGCCCGCGGAACTGTGTATGACCGGCGTCGGTCATGGGCCGCCCACACACCCTGCAGCGGTAAACATTGCGCCGACGGGGCAGGGGCGGCGGCGGCGCATCACCGGCGGCAGCGGCGGCCGCCGCGGCAGCACCTCGCCGGCGACGCCACTGGGTGGTGCGGGAGACCGGGCGGGGCTGCACCTGCGGCGGCTCACCGATGCCCCCGGCCGCGGCTGGGCCGGGCGCCGCGGCCGCCGGTGCTGGCGCGCTGCCGACGAGCCGCTGGAGGGCGGCTGGGTCGGCAGCGGCGCAATTCTGCACAGGTGTCGTGTTACAGCTGTTTTGACCCACAATTGCCATCCCGTGTTATGGTGTGACATAAACTGTCCAGTGCCGACAAGTTTTCAGTTAGGTACAAACAACGTGAAATTTTGTTGAAAATGGCCATCTCGTACAAAACACGTCAACGGGCACAGAGCATACATCCGCTTTGAACTCGCGCTGAATTTGGTATTGGCTCTCATTCAGACGAAAAAATGTCTGCTTCTGAATTATGATGTTTTTCCAAGAAAGTGGGCGCGGCACAATTTGTGGTCACTTGCATGTTGGTTTCTGAGACTAGCTCCGTTTTGAAAGCAGATTGCACGTGCAGACGATACACAGTGATGGAAAAGCATTCAGTGACGTTGTTGTCAACATCCCATTGAACACAAATCTCGCCGCCGCCACCTTGTTTCGAAAAAGGACAAATTGAGAAACGGATGTTTTTTTGGCTCAGATTAGAGTCAGTAGCAATTTCAGCGCGAGTAGGAAGCGGATGCATGTTCTGTGCCGGCTGACGCGATTTGCACGGGATTGCCATTTCTTAATATAATTTCACGTTGGTTGCAACCAACTGAAAACCTATCGGCATTGGACAGTTCATGTCACACAACACGGGAAGGCACCTGTGCGTCTAAACAGGCGTAACGCAACACCTGTGCAGAATTTGAAAACGGGCGTTCTTTGGGTTGTAAAACGTTCCAAGCTCATATCTCTCGAACAACTGAAAATAAAAGGCTGCTATTGTGCAAACGATGTAAAACGATGTTACCAGTTTTTATCACATTTTTGATAACCGCGTGATGACGAACAAATTTGGGCGTGACACTTTCTTCGAATAAGATGGAAATATTTAAACCCGGTTTTGTTATTGTACAATGAAAGGGCATGGTCCGCTGAGTGTGTATATGAAGCGACAAGTGTTTCTGTGCATGCAAACAGTTTCTACAGCTATTGGAAAATCTGCATCAAGCGTGGCTTGTGAGTGGTTTTTCAAATAACTCAAGAACTATACACGTGTTAAGTTTTTTAAGTTGCACCATTTTGTTTGCTGTGGGATTCCGCGTCTAATGACCTATCATGCAATAGGTTTCCACCACTTGAAACATGCAGCATTCTTGTCGTGCGCAACTTTCCATTGTTTTGTTTCTGAGACCCGCTCCGTTTGAAAGCAGATTGCCCGTGGAAATGATGCACAATGATGGAGAAAACATTCCGTGGCGTTGTTGTCAACATCCATGTGAACACAACTCTTTCCGCGGCCACTTTTTTGCGAATCAGAAAAGGATGTTTTTTCGTCTCAAATGATGGCCAATAGCAAATTCAGCGCGCGTAGGAAGCGGATGCATGTTCTAAGCCGGTTGACGCGTTTTGCACGAGATGGCCATCTTTCAACATGATTTCACGTTGGTGGTACCTAAATAAAAACCTATCAGCACTGGACAGTTTATGTCACACGATAGCGCGGGAAGGCAATTCTGCGTCAAAACAGGTTTAAGACAACACATGTGCAGCATTTGAAAATGGCCGTTTTTGGGTAGTGAAACGTTCCAAGCTCATGTCTCTCGAAACAATGAAAATAGAAGACTGCTTTTTTGCAAATGATGTAAAACTATCTTATCAGTTGTTGACAGCATTTTTGATCACCGGGTATTGAAATAATTTGAGTGTGACCATTATTGGAAAAAAGTGAAATTTTTCGAACGCGATTTTTCCCTTACAGGATGAGAGGGCATGGTCCATTTGTTTTGTGGATGAAGCGGTAAATGTTTCTGTGCATGTAAACAGTTTCTGAAGAACTTGTAAAATCTGCATCAAGCGCGGCTTTTGAGTGTTTTTTATAGAACTCAAACACTATATACGTGTTTATTTTTTAAGTTACACTACCGCGTTCGCTGAGTGTTGCGCGTCTATGGACCTATAATACAATAATTTGGAACACTTGAAACATGCAGCATTCTTCATGCGCGGAAATTTACATGGCTTTGTTTCTGAGACCCGCTCCGTTTGAAAGCAGATTGCCCGTGCAAACCATACACAATGATGGAATTATCATTCAGTGGCGTTGTTGTCAACATGCAAATGAACACAAATCTCGCCGCGGCCACTTTGCTTTCCCAATCAGAAACGGATGCTTTTTTTCGTCTCAAATGATGGCCAATAACAAATTCAGCGCGTGTAGGAAGCGAATGCATGTTCTATGAAAGTTGACGCGTTGTGTATGAGGTGGCAATTTTTCAACATAATTTCACGTTGGTTTTACCTATCTGAAAACCTATCGGCATTGGACAGTTTATGTCACACGATAGCACGGGAAGGCAATTCTGTGTCAACACAGGTGTAACGCAACACCTGTGCACTTTTTGAAAACGGCCGTTTTTGGGGTAGTAAAATGTTTCAAGCTCATATCTGTCGAAGCAATGACAATAGAAGGCTGCAATTTTGCCAAAAGATGTAAAACGATATTAAGAGTTGTTGCCTACACTTATGATCATCGGGTGATGAAGAAAAAAAAATTGGGCATGAAGATTTTTTCGAACAATAAAAATATGCCAAGCGCAGTGTTTTGTTACAGAATGAAAGGGCATGGTTCATTTAGTGTGTGGATGATGCGGCAAGTGTTTCTGTGCATGTAAAGAGTTTCTACAGCACTTGCTAAATTTGCATCAAGCGCGGCATGTGAGTGTTTTTTAAATAACCCCAAAACTATACACTGTTTAATATTTTAAGTTACACCATCGTGTTCGCCGTGCGATTCCGCGTCTAATAACTTATGATAGAATACGTTTCCACCACTTGAAATATGCAGCATTCTTGATGCACGCAAATCTCCACGGTTTTGTTTCTGAGACCCTCTCCGTTTAAAAGCAGCCCGTGCAAACGATACACGATGATGCAACAAATATTCCGTAGCGTTGTTGTCAACAGCCAAGTGAACACAAATCTCCCCTCGGCCACTTTTTTGCGAAAAAAGTTCAAATTCAGAAACGGATGTTTTTTTTTTGTCCCAAATGAGGGCCAATAGCAAATATAGCGCGACTAGCACGCGGATGCATGTTCTGTGCCGGTTGACGCGTTTTGCACGAGATGCCCATTTTTTCAACATAATTTCACGTTGGTTGTACCAGACTGAAAACCTGTCCGCAATGGACAGCTTATGTCACACCAAAGCACGGGAGGGCAACTATGCGTCAAAACAGGTGTAACGCAGCACCTGTGCAGAATTTGAATACGGCCGTTTTTTGCGTAGTTAAACGTTGCATGCTCATATCTCTCGAACCAATGAAATTAGAAGGCTGCTTTTAGTTGCAAACGATGTAAAACGATGTTCCCAGTTGTTGCCCACATTTTTCATCACCGGGTGATGACGAAAAAATTTTGGCGTGACCATTTTTTCGAAAGAAATGAAAATTTTCTAAAGGCGATTTTTTCCAGAATGGAAGGGCATGGTCCATTTAGTGTATGGATAAGGCGGCAAGTGTGTGTGTGCATGTAAATAGCTTCTACAGCAATTGCAAAATTTGCATCAAGCGTGGCTTGTGAGTGTTTTTTCTCAAAAAACTCAAAACCTATACGCGTGTTTATATTTTAAGTTATACCAACGTGTTCGCCGTGCGATTCCGCGTCTAATGACCTATAATGCAATAAGATTTCACCACTTGAAACATGCAGCATTCTTGATGCGCCCAACTTTCCATGGTTTTGTTTCTGAAACCCGCTCCGTTTGAAATCAGATTGCCCGTGCAAACGATACACAATGATGGAAGAAACATTCCGTGGCGTTGATGTCAACATGCAAGTGAACACAAATCTTACCGCGGCCACTTTGTTTTACGAATCAGAAAGCGATGCTTTTTCGTCTCAAATGATGGCCAATAGCAAATTCATCGCGAGTACGATGCGGATGCATGTTTTGTGCCGGTTGACGTGTTTGGCACGGACTGCCATGTTTAACATGATTTCGCGTTGGTTGTAACCAACTGAAAACCTGTCGGCATTGGACAGTTTATGTCACACGACAGCACGGGAAGGCTGTCGTCAGAACTGTGTGTCATAACAGATGTAACGCAATACCTGTGCAGACTTAGAAAACGGCCGTTTTTTGGGTACTAAGACGCTCCATGGTCATATCTCTCGCACCAATGAAAATAGAAGGCTGCTTTTTTAAACAATGTAAAACGATCTTACGAGGTGCTGACTACATTTTGGATCAAAGGGTGATGAGGAAAAAATTTAAGCGTGACAATTTTTTTTCGAAAAAATGAAAACTTTTAAACGCAATTTTTTGTTGCAGAATGAAAGTTCATGTCCATTTAGTGTGTGGATTAAGCGGCAAGTGTTTCTGCGCATGAAAACAGTTTCTACAGCAATTGCAAAATATGCATCACGCGCGGCATGTGAGTGCTTTTTTCAAATAACTTAAAAACTATACACATCTTAATTTCTTAAGTTACACCATCGTGTCTGCCGTCCTATTCCGCGTCTAATGATCTAAAATACGACAACTTTGTCCCACTTGAAACATGCAGCATTCTTGATGCGCGCAAATTCCACGGTTCTGAGACCCGCTCCGTTTGAAAGAATATTGCCCGTGCAAACAATACACAATAATGCAACAAGCACTCAGTGGCGTAATTGTCAACTTGCAAGTGAACACAAATCTCGCCGCGACCACTTTGTTGCGAAAAAGTCAAAATTCAGAAACGGATGTATTTTCGTCTCAAAAGAGTGCCAATAGCAAATTCAGCGCGAGCGCAATGCGGCTGCATGTTCTGTGCCGGATGACGCGTTTTGCACGAGATGGCCATTTTTCAACATAATTTCACGTTGGTTCTACCTAATTGAAAACCTGTCGGCATTGGACAGTTAATGTCACACGACAGCACGGGAAGGCAATTGTAAGTCAAAACAGGTGTAACGCAACACCTGTGCACAATTTGAAAACGGCCATTTTTGGGGTTGTAAAACATTCCAAGCTCATATCTCTCGAACAAATGAAAATAAAAGGCTCCTTTTTGTAAACGATGTGTACCGTCGTTACCAGTTGTTTACCACATTTTTGATCATCGGGTGATGTCGAAAAAATTTGGGCGTGACACCTTTTTCGGATAAGATGAAAATATTTGAACGCGAATTTTGTCTTACAGAATGAAAGGGCATGGTCGATTTATTGTGTGGATGAAGCGGCAAGTGTTTCTGTGTATGCAAACAGTTCCTACAGCAATTGGAATATCCGCATCAAGCGCGGCTTGTGAGTAGTTTTTCGAATAACCCAAAACTATACACTTGTTATGTTTTTAAGTTACATCATCGTGTTTGCAGTGGGATTCTGCGTTTAATGACCTATAATGCAGCAAGTTTCTACCACTTGAAACATGCAGCATTCTTGATGTGCGCAAATTTCCATGGCTTTGTTTATGAGACCCGCTTCGGTTTTAAAGCAGATATCCCGTGCAAACGATACACAATGATGAAACAAACAGTCGGTGGCGTTGTTGTCAACATGACTGTGAACACAAGTCTCGCCGAGGCCACCTTGTGTCGAAAAAGTTAGAAGTCAGAAACGGATGTTTTTTCGTCTAAAACGGGTGCCAATAGCAAATTCAGCGCGAGTAGGAAAGGGATGCATGTTATGTGCCGGTTGACGCGTTTTGCACGAGATGCCCATTTTTAACATAATTTCACGTTGGTTGTAGCTAACTGAAATTCTATCGGCATTGGACAGCTTATGTCACACGATAGCACGGGAAGGCAGTTCTGCGTCAAAACATGTGTAACGCAGCACCTGCGAAGAGTTTTAAAACGGCCGTTTTTGGGTAGTAAAACGTTCGAAGCTCATATCTCTCGAATCAATGAAAATAGAAGGCCGCTTTTTGTAAACGATGTAAACCATGCTACCAGTTGTTGACCACATTTTTGATCACAAAGTGATGACGAAAAAATTTGGGCGGGAAAATTTTTTGACAAATGAAAATTTTCCAAACGCGATTTTATGTTACAGAATGAAATGGCATGGTCCATTAGTGTGTGGATGAAGCGGCATGTGTTTCTCTGCATGTTTACAGTTTCTACAGGAATTGCAAAATCTGCATCAAGCGTGGCTTGTGAGCGTTTTTTTCAAATAACTTAAAAACTGTATATGTGTCAAGTTTTTTAAGTTACACCATCGTGTTCGCCGTGCGATTCTTCGTCTAATGACCTATAATACAATAAGTTTCCGCCACTTGAACGTGCAGCATTCTTGATTCCCGCAAACTTCCTGAGTCTTGTTTTGAGGTTTTAAGGTCCTGAGGCGGTATGGCACAAATGGTACACAGTGGTGGAACAAGCATTCAGGGGCGCTGTTGTCAACATGCAAGTGATCACAAATCTGGCCGCGGCCACATTGATGCGAAAAACAGCCCATGTCAGAAACGGATATTTTTTTCGACCCGTGTGAGGGCCAATATGAAATCCAGCACGCGTACAAATTGGATGCCTGTTCAACTTCAAAACAGCCGTTTTTGGGGAGAAAAATGTTACAAACTCATATCTAACGAACCAATGAAAATCGAAGGGTGCTTAAACTTGCAAACGATGTAAACCGATGTTGCCACTTGTTAAACAACATTTTTGATCACCGGGTGCCGACTGAAAATTTGGGGGGGGCCATTTTTTCGAACAAAATTAAAACTTTCCAAACGCAGATTTTTACGTTCGGAATGAAAGGGCATGGTCCATTTAGTGTGTGCGTCCCGCGGCAAGTGTTTCCGTGCATTTAAACAGCTTGGGCAGCAACTGCAAAATCAACATCGAGCGCCGTTTGAGAGCGTTTTTTGGAGATAATTTCAAAACTGTATGTGCTTTAATTTTATCGTGTTCGCCGCGCGAATGCGCGTCGAATAACGTATAGTAAAACATTAGTGCGTGTTGGAATCATATAACATTCTTGAGGGCCGCAAATTTCCATGGCTTTCTTTCTGAGAGCCGCTCCGTTTGAAAGCAGATTGCCGGTGCAGACGACACACAGTGGTGGAACAAGCATTCAGTGGCGCTGTTGTCAACATGCAAGTGCTCACAAATTTGGCCGCGGCCACATTGATGCGAAAAATGGCCCATGTCAGACCCGGACATTTTTTCGGCCCGTTTGACGGGCCAATATGAAATCCGACACGCGTACAACTTGGATGCATGTTCAACTAGAAAACAGCCGTTTTGGGGGAGAAAAATGTTGCAAACTCATATCTAACGAACCAATGAAAATCGAAGGGTGCTTTAACTTCAAAACGATTTCAACCGATGTTACCACTTGTTAACAATATTTTTGATCGCATTGTGCCGACTGAAAATTGTTGGGTGGGGGGGGGGCATTTTGTCGAAAAAATGAAAATTTTTGAAACGCAATTTTTATCTTCTCAATGAAAGGGCATGGTCCATTTAGTGTATAAGTGCAGCGGAAAGTGTTCTGTGCATGCAAAAAGCTTGTGCACCTATTGTAAAATCAACATCGAGCGCCGTTTGAGAGAGTTTTTTTCAAAGTAACTTCAAAACTATACGTGCGTTAATGTCTTAAGTTACACCATCGTGTTCGCCGCGCGATTGCGCGTCGAATGACATGTAGTAAAAAAATTAGTGCGTTGTGGAAACATATAGCATTCCTGATGGCCGCAAGCTTCCATGGTTTTGTCTTTGAGAGCCGCTCCGTTTGAAGGCAGATTGCCGGTGCAGACGATACACAATGGTCCAACAAGCATGCAGTGGCTCTGATGGCAACATGCAAGTGATCACAAATCTGGCCGCGGACACTTTGATGTGAAAAACGGCACATTTCAGAAACGTACGTTTTGGACCCGTATGAGGGCCAATATGAAATCCAGCAGGCCTACCAATTGGATGCATGTTCAGAATGAAAACAGCCGTTATTCGGGTAGTGAAATGTTCCAAACTCATATCTTACGAACCAATGAAAATCGAAGGATGCTTCAACTGGCAAACCATGTAAACTGATGCTACCACTTGTTGACAACATTTTCGATCACAGGGTGCCGACGGAACATTTCTTTTGGGGGTCGATTTGATCGAAAAAATGAACATTTTCCAAACGCCACTTTTTTATTTCTGAATGAAGGGGCATGGTCCATTTAGTGTGTAAGTGCAGCGGCAAGTGTTTCTGTGCATGCAACAACTTGTGCAGCATTTATAAAAATCATCATCGAGCGTGGTTTGAGAGGGTTTTTTGCAAATAGTTCAAAACTATACGTGCGTTATGTTTTAAAGTTATTACCATCGTGTTCGCCGCGCTATTGCGCGTCGAATGACATATAGTAAAACATTAGTGCGGTTGTGGAAACAATATAGCATTATTGATGGCCACAAATTTCCATGGTTTTGTTTCTGAGAGGCCGCTCCGTTCGAAAGCAGATTGTCGGTGCAGACGATACACAGTGGTGTAACAAGCATTCAGTGGCGCTGATGCCAACATACAAGTGATCACAAATCTGGCGGCGGCCACTTTGATAAGAAAAACGGCCCATTTCAGAAACGGACATTTTTTCCACCCGTATGAGGGCCAATATGAAATTCAGCAGGCATGCAACTTGGATGCATGTTCAGATTGAAAACAGCCGTTTTCGGGTAGTGAAATGCCTCAAACTCATATTTAACAAACCAAGGAAAATCGAAGGGTGCTTTAACTTGCAAACGATGGAAACCGATGTTACCACATGTTGACGACATTTTTGATCACCGGGTGCGGACGGAAATTTTTTGGGGGGGGCCATTTTGTGCAGAAAAAATTGAAAACTCCCCAAGTACGATTTTTTCATGTCTGAATGAAAGGGCATGGTCTATTTAGTGTGTAAGTGCAGCGGTAAGTGTTTCTGTGCACGCAAATAGCTTGTGCAGCAATGGCAAAATCAACATCGAGCGCCGTTTGAGAGCGTTTTTGGAAATAACATCAAAGCTATACGTGCGTTAATGTTTTAAGTTATACCATCGTGTTCGCAGCGTTATTGCGCGTCGAATGGCATAGAGATAAACTTTAGTGCGTTGCTGGAAACATATAGCATTCTTGATGGCTGCAAATTTCCATGGTTTTGTTTCTGAGAGCCGCTCCGTTTGAAAGCAGATTGCCGGTGCAGACGATACACAGTGGTGGAATAAGCATTCAGTGGCCCTGTTGTCAACATCGAAGTGATCACAAATCTGGCCGTGGCCAGATTGATGGAAAAAACGGCCCATGTCAGAAACGGACATTTTTTCGACCGGTATGAGGGCCAATATGAAATCCAACACGCGTACAAATAGGGTGCATGTTCAACTTGAAAACAGCCGTTTTTCGGGGAGAAGAATGTTACAAACTCATATCTAACAAACCAATGAAAATCGAAGGGTGCTTAAACTTGCAAACGATGTAAACCGATGTTGCCACTTGTTAACAACATTTTTGATCACCGGGTGCCGACTGAAAATTTTGGGGGTGCCATTTTGTCGAAAAAAGGACAATTTTCCAAATGCAATTTTTCAAGCTCTGAATGAAAGGGCATGGTCCATTTAGTGTGTAAGTGCAGCGGCAAGTGTTTCTGTGCATTCAAAAAGCTTGTGCAGCAATTGCAAAATCAACATCGAGCGCCGGTTGAGAGTTTTTTCAAAGTAACTTCAAAACTATACGTGCGTTCATGTTTTAAGTCATACCATCGTGTTCGCCGCGCGATTGCGCGTCGAATGACATATAGTAAAACATTAGTGCGTTGCTCGAAACATATAGCATTTTTGATTGCCGCAAATTTCTATGGTTTTGATTCTGGGAGCCGCCCCGTTTAAAGCAAATTGCCGGTGCAGACGATACACAGTGGTGGATTAAGCATTCAGTGGCGCTGTTGTCAACATCCAAGTGACCACAAGTCTGGCCGTGGCCACTTTGATGCGAAAAACGGCCCATTTCAGAAATGGACGTTTTTTCGACCCGTATGAGGGCCAATATGAAATCCAGCACGCGTACAAATTGGATGCGTGTTCAGATTGAAAACAGCCGTTTTTCGGGTAGTAAAATGTTCCAAACTCATTTCTAACGAACCATTGAAAATCGAAGGGTGGTTTTACTTGCAAGCGATGTAAACCGATGTTACCACTT
>NW_023597034.1:25116540-25140532 GCF_011947565.3 Pollicipes pollicipes
GTCCATCACGGCCAGCCGGTCCCGTCTCTCCATCACAGGCCAGTCCGGTCCGTCTCCGCCTCGTCCATCACAGGCCAGTCCGGTCCGTCTCCGCCTCGTCCATCACAGGCCAGTCCGGTCCCGTCTCCGCCTCGTCCATCACAGGCCAGTCCGGTCCCGTCTCCGCCTCGTCCATTACAGGCCAGCCGGTCCTGTCTCCGCCTCGTCCATCACAGGTCAGCCAGGTCCTGTCTCCGCCTCGTCCATCACAGGCCAGTCCGGTCCCGTCTCCGCCTCGTCCATCACAGGCCAGTCCGGTCCCGTCTCCGCCTCGTCCATCACAGGCCAGCCAGGTCCTGTCTCCGCCTCGTCCATCACAGGCCAGTCCGGTCCCGTCTCCGCCTCGTCCATCACAGGCCAGCCAGGTCCTGTCTCCGCCTCGTCCTCACAGGCCAGTCCCGGTCCTGTCTCCGCCTCGTCCATCACAGGCCAGCCAGGTCCGTCTCCGCCTCGTCCATCACAGGTCAGCCCGGTCCCCGTGGCTCCGCCTCGTCCATCACAACCGCCGCTGGTGGCTTGTGACGCTCCGGCCGCCGGTCGTTGCCGGGGTGGACGAACCCTTCCCGTCGGCAACGGGAAGGGTTCGTCACGCTGCTCCGCTGGAGCGGCTGTGCGCAGTGACGACAGGCGCCAGCTACGGCTGCCGGTGGCAGACTTTGACAAGGGGACAATCCGACGGCGCGCTCACCGGACAGCCTGTGTGAGCACTTTAAAGACCAGTTCGCTGACTATCGGTGGCGTCTTCTTCCATATAATCAGTCCCCAGTGTCGAAGTCCAGCTTCAGACCAACTTGCAACTTCATACACACATCACGTCCAGCTCAGACCAACACGTCCAACTTCACACCCCCATCCATCCTATTTCTATGATTTGTCCAACCTCGGACATGTATATATATATATATATATATATATATATATATATATATATTATATATTATATGTATATATTATACATATACATATAAAGAAAGAAAGAAAGAAATAAATGTGTGCGTGTGTGTGTGTGGTGTGTGTGTGTGTGTGTGTGTTGTGTGTGTGTGTGTGGTGTGTGTGTGTGTGTGTTGTGTGTGTGTGTGTGTGTTGTGTGTGTGTGTGTGTGGTGTGTGTTTTCCAAAAGGACTTCTGTGCTAGACAAATGTGCTGCCACCTTTTTTGGCTGTAGGATTTAGCCTAAGCCAGACATGCATTGTGGCGTAACATTTCGGTTCTTTCTTGAAAATATCGAGCATACCGGAGATGTTTTCGTATTTTTTTGCCTTTTTTACAAGAAGCCGGCAAATAGTTCTCAAAGCTAAAGCTTTGAATGCTAACAAAGGTCAAGCGGCAAAAAATGCCCCTGGTATTTTTTCGTCTGGGATGTTATACCCCTCACTAATTATTACCATCATATATAACATTATTGCCTGCACTTCCACGCTACACTCCTGTCCTCTACCGCTCATCTCAATGGAATAGATTCTCTGAATTCACACCGCATACCAGAATCGTGACGAGCAAATACATGAATTCAGCATCAGCGGTTCTGTGCTGGAAAATCAGCTGTTCCTCGACTGCTCTTGACCTGTTTCGCAACGCCACTCCAACTTCCCACCTTGTGCCATCGCTGACCTCGGCGGCGTATTGGAGTGTAGGGCAAAGGGCGCGATGGGTTGCGGGCTGGTGTGGAATACAGAAGAATTTTCAGTGTTTTTTTCGGTTTTCACTTGGTGCGGATCGAAAACATCAGCTCCGGCCATTGCTGCCTAACGAATACAGGGCAACGTTTTTTCGCGTGCGTGTTTAAAGGGGGTGTTCCATATTTGGAAGTAATGAGGCACACATCAGATACCATGGAATAAGATCACTAAATGCTATTAGTTTGTTTTTAAATGAAAAGTGCTGTTCTAGACAGCAAATGTTTTCCATTTGCTAAGTATGCTCCTCAATATGTCCTTCTGTCATTGCGTCATGGAACAGTTGTATGACAGGACTTATTTACAACACTTCAATCTCCCGAAAGGTCGCCTGCAGCGGTGCTGATGTGTGCTGAACCAAATGTCGTTTGATGTTCGTGTTTTGGCTCTCTTCCATGCATTATTGCAAATTTATCCGTGAATTTAAGGTGCTTACTTGTATTTACATACTCGGTCACAGTTATATACTAGTTATTCAATCGCAGGTGCAACTTCCGTACTATCTAGGAAAAATGTATAACTTGTTATGCGTAGCACAAAACGTAATTCATCTTAGCAATCTTCTTAGCTTGCACAATATTGATTGAGAGCCAATTAACAGCTGCTGAATTTAAAAACGGTGTTCACGAACGCAATGTATAAACGTTTCAACACTTATATTTGTCTTGATCTTGAACGCCGTTGAATGGTAGAATTTGAATGATGTTATGATAACGTCATGGACGTCTGGACATCCTTGAATTAGGGTACACAGAATAGCTGGCACATCTTCGCGGGCGTGTGGCTCGGAAACTAGACGGTTCTAGGCCTTAAGACGGGTAGGGCTTTAAGCTGTACCGGATGGTCTTCAAGATGGCTATCTCAGTTGAACATCCCATGCAAATGTGAAACACTCCTTGTAATGTGCGCCTATTTGTGAATGTATTTTCGGCTTTGCCTACCTCTTGCTCGGAGATATCTCAGTTTTCCCGACATCAGCGGGCCTGCTTGATTGCTGATATCTGTCGTCACATCTCCCATACCACTCCCAATGTCGACTCGTCACGCCACTCATGTTGTTCCGAGCGTTTGAAGTGGGCGATGATGAAACAAAACTGAGCTGTCGCCAGCACTCGTCCTTAACCTAAGTCTCGCAGTGTCCAGTGCAAGTATCCTTTTTATTGCGTGGTAAATTGACAACCGATTAGCCAGGGTATGCAGCCAGGGTAGCCAACATTTTCTGACTCGCGACATCGCACGCGACCTCATACCCGAACGATACAGCATGTGGTGCGGTGTTTGATGGCACAGTTCGTTTTTAAATGACACGGTTGCTCGTCACAGAACATCACGAATGGAGACACGACAGCGTAGATAAGTGCTACGCTCCCGATCTGGCTCCTCGGTGTGTTCTTGACTTTAGCCCACAAGCGTGTGTCGGAGTACAAGTGTATATAGACACAGCTATCGGCGCCGGCGAGGCATGACCTCATCGTCTGGCCAACCTCATCCAGACAAAGCACGTTTTTTTGTCATCGATAAAACAGTAGTATCAGTCTTGTTCCTCGGAAAAACCAGGAGAATGGAGATATAGATTGGTTGACCTTTCGGCAACATGCCTTTATTGCAACAATAGCAGAAGTGAATTCAAAATTGCCTACCGTTGATCCTATCAAATGCTATGAAAACAGTGGAATAAGCGAGATAAAAAAGAGGCTTAAGAGCAAGAATAAACGAGACTTACGTCAAGGACAAGTGCTGGCCATATATTTGCTCGAGTTCTTTTGCATCTACACACGGACATACGTGTACATGCAAACGAATTCAAGAAAATAGGCATGACGCATCACGCTTTATTCAAACATGCCAGCGAGTTGAAGGAAACAGGCACTACACATCGCGCATGAATTATGCATGCAAACGATTCCAATTGAAAAGGCATCGCACATCACGCGTCAGGCATCACTTACTTATGTAAACGATTTTAAGCTAGCACACATTACACGTAGAGTCACATATCACGCTCGCATGATTAGTCATGATGAGCCCTGAATGGTAAGATTTGGTCGCGGGCTTCTTATAGGAATATATTCACTTATTTTCTGTCTGGGTGGTCCTGTGCTCTGTAGATGACTTTGAGCTCTAAAAGGTGCATAAGATCCATACTTCCCTCGATTGCAGCCTGAGCGTGTTTTGCCAAAAAATGGCCACCTAAAGGGGCATTCTATGTTTTGCTTTTAACGTCTCGCAGGTGTTCATTGTATCTCAAACGAGTAGGGCGCGTGGACTCGCGACATACACTATGTCCCTCCTATGTTTTTCACGCAGTTTACACTTGATTTCGTGAACCAGGTTTTTTTTTGCGCGCAAACCCCTTGAAACCCAGAACTGCATAAATGACAGCTGTTGCCACCCGGGCACTTAGGCTTTGAGATGGAAGATTTTGCCAGAGACTTTTTAAACTTATTGTCGTTTTTCCATGCTATGCGTACGCAAAGTTTTGATTTTCTAACAATGTGTTTGATTTCCAAAGCAAATGCTCATCCATATAAGGTAGCGTTAATAATCCGTCTTCCGACAGAACGCGCTACCGCCTCCTATCACCCATCCCCCCACTCTCTCTGGACTTTTTTACTTCTTCCAACATTCTACCCAGAAGTTGCGAAAAATATCCGCTGCCCAACAGCAAAGCCCATATTGTGTGTATGCTCTTTCTTTCCTTCTCACTACTTGATGAGTTGTTTAGAGCCCTATGGAACATGCTACGAATTATGTCGTTCTTAGTGGAAGTTGGATGCGCAGATTGGCATTACAGAATGATGTCAGAGTTGGTGCGTTTGATAAAGAGCTCCGTGCCTAACATTGTGCGGTTGCTCTTACTTTCCACCGTCACTAGCGTATCCAAATATGGGACCCCTTTCCGCCCCTATATGCTCCATCGTTAAAGTTGGATTTGGATGCCGGTTGTTCATGAGCTCTAAAAAGTATTTAAGGGCACGCTGTCCGTGCGTCCATACCCCGGCATAATCATCGATGTATCTAGCTAAGAAAGTTGGTTTTAATGAGTTGGCGACCAGCCCATTAGCCAGCCTGAGAACCACTAGACATATATTTGCATAATCTTTCCAGCCTGATACTGCCTCTGCCTACATGGTCAGTGCTACGGAAATTTGTCAGGTGTAGTGAGTAATCACGCGAAGCGAGCGGACGAGCGATAGCGCAGGCGCATAGGCGAGACCAAATCCTGGTGTGTCCTGCTTAATTCCTTGCTTGTGTGCATGAATTTCGTCAGTCTCTCACAATCGTGAAAACGTGCTTGTATCGACCAACAGCGCAACAGAATCGTTGGGCATTGTGTAGTATTTTAGGTGTGTTAGAAGTAAAATTGATTAGTTTATGTTAACTAGCTTACATACTCGCAAGCGGCTAAGTTCGATGCCCAGGAAGCTGTCATCTTCCACATGCCCACACCATTCTGTGGAGGAGTGATCGGCCACGGTCTGCGGTGGGCAAGACAACCTGTCGATAATGCCCAAGGGATGAATGTAGTAGTTTGCTACTAATAGGGTTACCAAAAATATATCAGCATTGTGAGCTTTCACACGAACTAAGCACTGTATCATCCCACGACGCGAGAAAAAAAAATGCAGAAAAACACTGCATTTGGAACACTGAAATAACTAAATGAAAGCACACATTCCGTCCAAATCACTGCATGTAAGCTTTTACGCGTTTTTATAACTTCTAATATCTAGGCGCCGAAGCCCCTAGGAAAGCGTATCATGTCAGAGGAAATACGTCTGTTTTCTGAATTAGCTTGGGGCCATCCACGGAAACTGGGACGCATATAGTATGATGAGTTCAAAGTTCAAAGCTCAGAGTTCGTAAGCTTTTTATGCTTCATATCTTAGTTATCGACCTGAAGTTTACCAGGATGTACTCGTTAAACATCTCTATAGAGCAAACAGTGATAACGTTGCAAATAACAACTCTGCGCCCACGTCGTCGGAAAACCAAGAGCTGAGGGCCTTTCCGGCTTATGTCAAGCGAAACGTTTAGTCACAAATTTGTCCTCTCCATCCATTGTCTTGGCACTGCCTTCCCCCAAAAAAGCCGTCATTGGAAGATAACTCCACGGAACTAACTTCCCACAAAGGCCTTCACGGACAATAACTTCCGAACAGAGCGGCGTAGCCTCGCTGAACATTGCATGGCCGATTGAATATAAAATCTCTTGATATATAGCATATTTGCACATTGTAAGGCTGCTTACATATGACAGCTCAAAATCAGGTCTTGGCAGTCAGCACGGGCGATTTATAGGAAACCGCTCAATCTGATTCGACAACGAAGTGTTAAAAGAAACCATCTATCTGTGATATATTTTTTGATGCAATACACCATCTGAATTTGTAGTTACAATACATCTTCTTGACCTAGGTTCACGTGTAAAGGTCAGACCGAGGACAAAGCCAACCCGCTTTTGTACTCGAAAGCTTGCTTTATGGAGTTGTTCTAGGCACTCATTTCGAAATTATTAATGACAGCGACCGCAACAGACGTGTTCCATGTGCTTTTTAAATGTCAGATTGAGTCACTGATCTACAATGGCCCAGGCCAACATGCTTTTTTATAATGCCGCCTAGCGTAATCCTGAACTCTTAGTTGAATCGGAAAATAACAGCGGTTTCCTAGGGTTTGGTCACCTAGACCTTTTAAATGTCAAACAAGTTTATTTACTTTGGAAAAATAATGTTGACGTTTAGCTTAGAGCAGGTATCTAGGTTAGTTGCGGCTGTGTGAGGAGGTCTGAGGGCACTTTGGACACCAGTACTGGCAGTAGTGCCCATAGCGCACTGTGGGATAAAACATTGCATCATATAATTGCAGACAAGGTAGGCCACCCGTAGCACTATGCAGCGAGCAAATGGCAGGTCCGTTAGCGTCAGCTGCTGGTTCTATGTCAGCAGGCCAGCGATAAAGAACGCGACCTGAGAAGGTTCACATTGTGCCTTGCGTCGTAGAAGCTGTGGGTCGGCAGTGACACTTCGGTACCGATTTGACAGGGCTTGACCAATGACGTCTGCGACCTCAATGGGGTGCGTGACATCTTGTTTGCCAAATCGCAACACTGGAAGAGGAACCGAGGACCACACGCCGACAATTCGCCTCATGTGGGCCTATACCTGTGACGTCGGTGTGTGGTGATTCAGTGAGTAGACGCAGCTACACACGATGCACGTTTTGTCTCCACCACAACGCGCTACATAGCCTCGCGGGCGCGTTAGAAAGCCAAAAAGTTCCTTAAAAACCTGCGACGTTCATGAGCAGTATCGGGAGGCTTGTGAGTCCACCACGGTACACAAGTGCAACGCGGGGAACAGTAAGCACGCAAAATGCACTAATTTTCTGCGACCAAAATGAGAGATGTCAAATTCCTCACATTCAAAGCAACAGTGTCAACATCTTGCGAATACGTCGCCGCGGCCATTTAAGAGTCTAAGGCCCTAAGCAAATATATTTAAATGGCTCATTAATCGGCTCTTCTGAGCACGATCCCAAATCCACGTGAACAAAAACGGAATGCTGGGCCAATTACCTGCAGCAACTGTCTGAACTGCTGGTATATTAGGTACCTAAACATATCACTATCAATGTCGTCATGCCATCTTATCATTATCACGACGATATTGGCTTGGAATGGGATCTGATTTATCAAGATGAAAACCATTTTGGAAACGACAAAATATTTTTTTTCTTGTAGTTTAAATTTTTGGCATGGGAGACGCAAATTAAGTGGCCGAAACCTGAGGAATGCGGGAAGCTAAGATCACCTTTATTGGCTCAGCCGATTTTAGAAGGTAACACATCTGGGTCGAAGTCATTAACCATCGCACCAAGGCGAGTGCTGACTCAGATGGGGCATTACACGGAAGAATACCGACACATCCTTTCTCCCTCCTCGTCCCGAACACTGCACGAGAGCTCAGTTGCGACCATTGCGCCTTCGTCGTCCGACCCACTCGCAGGCTCTGCTTCGATCCTTCCAAGTGGCACCGGACGGCATCACTGAAACGATCGCAGTCGCTCATCCGTTGTAAGAGCCAAACGGACGCAAGTTTTTTCACATCGCCATGAAAACCAAGATTGATGGCTAGGGAAAGAAGCTCTACTGTTTGCAGACATACCTGTGGTGTTTCCACTTTTGGGGTCGGGCGCTTTTATGGCGCGAAGAAACCAAGCAAGCTCGGTTATGTTTCGGCGCCGGGATTTCCCACCCACCCCGGAGCCAGCTGAGGGGCAGGCCAACACCCCTCGGCAGGCGGTTGCCGCCAGTGCTGCCTAAGTGCTTGGCGGAGTGAAAGTCGTCTACCGCACGCAGGGGCGTCACTTTACGCACTTTAGTGGGGAGCTGAGTCCCCCCTCGTTCCAAATGTTAACTTGAGTCCTCCCACCCATCCCCCCGAATGTTTCTCTGAGTCCCTCAATGCATATGAGAAAAGTGTGAATACTAGGCCAAATAAATGCAGAAAGCTGCCCAAACTCTTGGTATGTTAGGTACCCAGCCACATCGCTACTAGTGGGCGTCGTATTCATTTTCTACCAACTAACATTTTGTATGGATTGACCGTTTTTGCCATGCCAGCTCCTTCATACGCAAGGGCAGTCTGCAAATGTTTGACAAAGGTTGCACATGATAGGCCCTGAGTTAGGATGCAGAACAATTGACTGCAATGTGCGGCAGATTTAAAAGTGCAGGGTGGCCCAGATAAAAGTTAACCCATGCTTCCCCAACAGTGGCAGGCTTATTTGTACAGCATTGTGGATGGGGCTGCTAGCTGACTGGCGATGGATGATACAACACGATCAGCGAAAGCGGTAGCCATTCGTGATCACTGACTGACAGCCTTGTGTTCAACTCAAATCTTTTCAGTTCGCTCAAGATCGTCTAGTAGGTTTTGGAATCCCATTCAGCTCATGATTCATAGCCGCTCTAAAAAGTTTTGTTCAGCTCAGGTCAGACCCGTCGCTTGCGTTGAATCATATGGCTCATGATTCACGCGGCTGCCAAATCAAAGATCCGATTCAGTTTTGACTCGTTGCCTTATAACTCGTGACTCATATGTCTCATTCCATATGTATATGTAGATATATATATATATATATATATATATATATATATATATATATCAAAGAATGGAAAATAGGAAAAAACAGCTTACAACAACCTTGCAGTTTGAGCATAGCAAACGCAAAGCGGCAAACAATACCTTTCCCGCAACCTGTTACCAACCAGCTCTCCGAAGTCTCAGCTCTAGGCTAGCACATTCCACCTGACAACTACGGCCTAGACCCATTAGTAAAGACCCATGTAGGGTGTCTTTAACATCTAACATCCACTGGTTCCTGACTGATATTTAGCAAACCTTAGATCAGGATCGAAAATATTGTACTTGCTGCTTAGAAATCACATGAATAAACTTTCTGCGGATTTTGCAGTAAGTTTGCACGCTGTTTATTTGGACACTGAAAAAGTAGTTCAGTTGCCTGGGGCGTGTTGTGTTTCCTCATGTAACCATTTTAATTTCAGTCATATGGCTCAATGACCGGACGTTGATGCAAATGTTCGGCCCACGATTCAGCTCATGAAATTTAGGAAGAATGTGATTCAGCTCACAGTTCGAAGCGATATTTTTCTTAACGAGCCAGCTCAGCTTGCGGCTCACCCCAAAAATTGACTCTTGAGCCAATTCATGGCTCAAAATTACGTGAGTTGTTAATGCATTTGCGAGGAACGTCATTTGCGTAGATAAGACAGTAAAAGTAGCCTTATTCCTCGGAGAAAAATCGGGAGAATAAAGATACAGATGCGGTGTTATTTCGGCAGCATGCCTTCACCGAAACAGTAGCAGAAGTCGAACACAAGTCTGCTGGCTAAGATTTAGTGACATGTTTGTCTTTGAATTGCACCCATTCTAACATTTTCAAATAGGCAGCTTTATATCGTCTTGAAATGGGAAGCCATTCCTCGTTGTCATTCCTCGAAGCCATTCCGTTCCCAGTTTGGAATCAACGAATTAAAAAAGTTGCTTTTTATTTGAACAACGGTGACGTGAATGACAGTCACCAAATTCAGGGAAGCAATCATATTTTGCGGCCAGTTAGATCAATCTGCTTGGCTCAGACCCCATCCCCCTCCTTCCAACCGATTAAGATAGTGACAGCTCTGACCAAACAGCCAGGTGTAAGCCCCCCTCGTCCTGCCAGTGGTTCAGCGCCGCCTTCCCCTGACCCCTTAAGTCACCGCACGGATAGGCACCCCCAGTAGACACCCGCGAGGGGGACACAGCCACGCCATGTGCCCGCTAGACCTGTGAGGGTGCTATCGACCCCGCGACCTCGGATATCCTGGCCAAAGTGGAGTGGCGGTACGCCCCGCGCTCACCCGCGCGCCGTGCCTCTCAGCCACCAGGATCCGATGAACTCGGGGACGCGGGCAGGGCGGCACGACGTGCCGATAAGATCAGGACAAGAGGCTGTGAGATGGCGGGGTTGTGGGCGCACGGGTGTTGGCGAGAGAGGGGCGGTGCAGGGAGCGGGGCTCATGTACCGGCCCGATCGCTGATTCCTGAAATGATCAGCTTGCCCTGTCCACCCGTTACATGAGCTGGGAGGCGGAGAAGCGATACTGCCATACAACAGCCGGACCCAATATTCTTGAGAGGCAGGCTACTTGTTAGAAGGCTTGATGAATAAAATTCAAGGTGCGAAGTATGGTTTTAAAAAACTGCACCAGAAGTCCCCAAAGCCCACCAAAACAGACATGATAGAAACCCGACATAGGATGACGTTCACATATCACAACATGTGGGTTCAGTTGTCGCTTCCAACGTGCTTCCGCGACACTGCAGAGAACACCGGAGAACAAAACACTCCAAGCAGGTACGTGCAATAGGATAGGATCTCGTCGTCGTAGCATATAACCATGTGGGAAAAACAAAACAAACCACATGCCATAGGATAATCTAACCTGACATCCAGACGAAGGGGTGAATTCCATGTGCCCACATATTTAAATTCCATCCATTCACTGCTGAAAGACAATGAATGAACACCTTAGTGGGTTAGGCTTTCATCGGGTGTGGTCTCAGGCAATCGCGACTCTGACGTGGGTCAGATCTGACGATGCCGCGGAACGCACGTGGAGCACCGACAACGTTACATTAACGAATCCTTCATCATAATTACGTATGATAACGCGGCTGTTTAAATTCCGTTCGCTACGGGGCATGCTCTCATGCATACAGACATCTAAAGCTAAAAAATTCGATGTTCAGGAAAATTTATAGTTGATTTGGCTTAGATGGGTCGAATGATTATCTACCAACATGCAAGTTGGTGTTGAACACAATACCTTTTCGAGGACCAGCCACCTTTTTTCCGCGAGGCCCTATCTTTCTTAGTTTGGAAACAAGAAGGGGTGGGATCAACATCAGTCCCATCAGTCCACGATACTGAAAACGGCAAATCAGGGCGATGATTAAACACTCAGCGGCCCGGCGCCAACGCATTCCGGTCCTGTCTCGGACACGTGACCTCCCCTACGCCCCACACGTGTCCACTCCAGTGTCGAACATCCTATCCCATCCTATCCCATCCTAGTGCCAAACACGCAACCTTGTCCACTTGTCGGGCTCGATTCATTAACTGATTTTCTGTGACCCTAGTCTCTAGTTTAGTCTAGCTCCGTCCAGCACATACGCACAACTTTTTTAACGAGCGCGTGTACTCCCTCCCCTTTCCCCATGTCTTCTTTTGTGCTGCTTGGCCAAGCTCGATTTTATGACTTGTCTTCGCACGGCGTCTATCCTCGGTTTTCAAGGGCCTCTCCCGTCCTGAAGAGAACCGTAACGGACACTGGAGGCTTGGCGCAGGAGTAGGCTGTCAAACTTTCGGAACCAGACGAGATCGCCGGGCTTTTAGCCAGCGATCGGAGGGAGATCGCCCGCCGTGGGTGCCGAGGCATCGTGTTGAGGTGCACCAAGCCCGATATGTCTTGAGGGACCGTCCGCGATCCCGCAAGACCAGAGTTGATCATTCACGAGGCGCCGGCCGGGCTACCGCTCGGAAAAGGCGCAGACGCCATCTAAACGCCGACATCGGCAATCGCGACAGAGGACAGCACCAGATGGCGCGCAAGGACGGCGCGGATACACGCGATCTACCGGCAGAAGACAGCACCTTATGGTGTGGACGGATAAGATTGCCCAGCGCTCATGACTCGCCAGCAAGTTGCAGGAGCGCGCTGCACGCCAAACACGTGCGGGTCAAACTCCCTAAAGCCACGTGTGGACGCGAGACCGTGGAGGAACGTAGGTGGGGACGTAAGACGAGTACTTTCATTGCGACGACGCACTTCTGGTGCCCTGTTTTTTCGTTTTATTATCTGCTTTCGTCCTTTTTTGTTCCGCCGTTAAATCCGAGGGCAAACCGGCTGGGCTGTCGGTGTCTGCGCGACAGCTCCTCTCGCGTCTAGCTCGTCGTCACGCCGGTGGACCCGGCCCGCGGCGCGGTTAACACCCTATGCACGGCGTAGCAGCAGGTGTCTATTATTGGCCCGTTCGCGGCGCGATGAAGAACACAGGCGGTCACCCTAATCGGCGGGCCGGCGTTCGAACCAAGGACCGAGACCGAACGCTTCAAGTACAGCAGACCATGATCGGCCAGTCGTCGACCAGGAAATGTGACGGCAAAGGGCGAATGCCAATATTGCGCAGGGTACACCGTAGGGTGTGCGGCGTCGCAACGATTGCGTAACATGGACCCAAACCGGTATCGAAGGTTGACAGCACGAGTAGCTACAAGGAGCATCTGTTTTGAAATCGACGGGGTCAACTCCAGCCGGATTGCCAGAATTCTGTCCAAGACGCAGCATGCCGTCCTTCCCCGAAGATCGAATCATACAGGAATCGTAACGGAAGGGTGATGGGCGCGGTCTGCGCTCGAGTAGCACGGCTCGGCTACTTTCAGGACTAATGAGCCAGACGACCACAACCCTGCTCTTAGGCAGATGAAGATTTGTGGGCAGCCCAAACCGATAGCGCGGTTTCGCTGATTTTTATTGTTTATTTTTGAACTAAGAGGCTATCGACTCGTTTCATTATCTCTCACTTGATCTAAGCCCTGACGGGATGGAGATTCATAGGTCATGGTAAGACCAACGATCATTTGGAACCCTGCACTTGAGCTTTTCATGGCGGGATGTTCGGAACGGATAACGATCCTGCCATCGACGGTCGTAGGAAGGGCAAAAGGACAAGGTCGTCGGACAAGCGGTCAGGCCGAGTCTCCAGAGTGCGCCGGCCGTGGAGACCGTGAGGCGAAAGCGCAGGTCATGCCGGGCGCTCGCTGTCGGCTCGGCGCCGTCGCTGTTGGGTCGGCTCACTACCAACAAGCTGACTGTGGGGTCGGCTCACTACCAACAAACTGACTGTGGGGTCGGCTCACTATTAACTAACTGACTGTGGTGTCGGCTCACTACCAACTGAAGCCACATCTGGGGCTACAGCATACTACGTCATACGACATAAAAGGGACCAGGGCCAGCGCAAGACCGACCGGGAGAATGTTCGGAGCGCGCTGTCACGATGGCAGTGGACTGGACACGGCAAGGTCGACGGGGACGGCGACCGTTGGTTCTTTGAAAACGAACAATTTTTAATGCGAGAAAATTTCCCAGGTTTTGTTTCTGAGACCAGCTCGGTTCGAAAGCAGATTGGACGTGCAAACGACACACAATGATGTTACAAACATGCATTGCCGTTGTTGTCAAAATGGAAATGATAGCAAAACTCACCACCGCCACCTTGCTGCGAAAAAAGTCAAGATTCTGAAACGGACGTTTTTTCGTGTCAAATGAGGGCCAACAGTAACTTTAGTATGTCTACGAAGCGGGTGCATGTTCTGTCCGGGTATACGCGCTTTACACGAAATGGCCATTTTGGACATGATTCCAAGTTGGTTGTATCTAGCTCAAGCCTACCAGCGCTGGACAGTTTAGGTCACACCATAGGATGAGCATAGCTGCGTCAAAGCAGGTGTAAAGCAACACATTTGCTAGATTGACAACGTCCGATTTTTGGGTAGTAAAACGTTCAACGCTCTTATCACTCGAACCAATATAAATAGAACGCTCTTTTTACTTGCAAACGATGCAAAACGATCTTACCAGTTGTTAACTACATTCTTGATCACCGGGTGATGAACAAAAGATTTGGGAGTGACCATTTTTGTGTGAAAAATATGAAAATTTTCCGATTGTGATTTGTTGCTATTATATGAAAGGGCATGGCCCATTTAGTGTGTGGATGAAGCGGCAAGTGTTTCTGTGCATGTAAACAGCTTCTACAGAATTTGCGAAACTTAGAGGAGGCTTGTGAAGGTTTGTTCGACCAACTCGAAAACAATGCAAGTGAGAAATTTAAAATTACGCTATCGTATTTGCCGATACACAATGATAATACAAACATGCAATGCCATCGTCGTCAACATGGAAATTAACACAAATCTGACCATGGCACCTTTGTTGCAGAAAAGACAACATTCTGAAGCGAACGTCCTTTCATGTCAAATGTGGGCCAATAGTAGCTTCAGCGTGTGTAGGAAGCGGGTGCATGTTCTGTCCCGGATCACAAGTTTTATACAAAACTGGCCAATTTTGCACATGATTCCACGTTGGTTGCCTCTGACGTAAAACTGATCAGCATTGCACAGTTAAAGTCACACCATAGCATGGAAATAGCAGCTTCAAAACTGGTGTATTGCAAAACCTTGGCTGCATTTGTAAACGGCTGATTTTTGGGTAGTAAAACATTCCAAGCTCATATCTCTCAAACCAATAAAAATAGAAAGCTGATTTGACTTGCAAACGATGCAAAACGATTTTACAAGTTGTTGAATACATCCTTGAGCACTGGGTGATGACAAAAATTTGACCGTGATTATTTATCCCGAAAAGAGTCAACATTTTGGAGCTGCGAATTTAAGATACAAAATGCAACATCATAGTCTGTTTAGTGTGTTTAAAGCGGCAGGTGTTTCTGTGCATGGAAACAGTTTCTACAGCAATTGTAAAATTTTGACGCGGCCTGTGAATGTTTTTTCAAATAGCTCCAAAACTATGCAAGTACAAATTTACAATTTACACCATCTTATTCGCCTTGCGACTATGCGCCTAATGACGAACAATACAATGAGATACCACCAAGTTTGAAACTAAACCATCTTTGATGCGCGCAACATTGCAAAGTTTTGTTTCTGAAATCAACTGCGTTCGAAAGCAGATTGCACGATACACGATGCACAATGATGGTACAAACATGCATTGCCGTCGTTGTGAACATGGAAATAACTTGTCTCACCACAACCACTTTGTTGCGAAAAAGCCAAAATTTTGAAAGGAAAATCTTTTCTGTCAAATAAGGGCGTATAATAACTTCAAGGTGTGTACAAATCGTGTGCATGGTCTGCCAAGGTTTGTGCTTATTACAAGAAATGGTCATTTTTGACATGATCTCACATTGGTTGCATCTAACCCAAAACCTAGTCGCATTGGACAGTTTAGTTCCCACCATGGCATGGGGAAGCCAATTCTGCGTCAAACGAGGTGTCATGCAACACATTGGCAGGATTTGAAAACGGCCGTTTCTTGGGTAGTAAAATGTTCCAAGCTCATATCTTTTGGACCCATGAAAAAGGCCGATTTTGTCTGCAAACGCCATCAAACAATTTTACAGGTTTTTGACTACACTCTGGATCATTGGGTGATGATAAAAAAATTGACTGTGACCATTTTTTGAGAAAAATAAGAAAATTTGAAAATAAGATTTCTGTTATTAAATAAGAGGTAATGGTCCATTTAGTGTGTATATGAAGTGGCAAGCATTTCTGTGCATGGAAACGGTTTCTACACCAAATGCAATATTTTAGCGCGACTTGTGAAAGTTCTTTTCAACAAGCATCAAAACTGTGCAAGTGAGAAAATGTCAAATTATACAGTCGTATTTGCCGTGCGATAACGCGTCTAATGACGTGTAATGCAATGAGATTCCACCACTTTGAAAACGAACTATTTTTGATACACGCCAATGTCCATGGTTTTGCTTCTGAAACCAGCCCCGTTCGAAAGCAGATTGGCGTGCAAACGATACACAATGATTGTACAAACATGCATTGCCGTTGTCGTCATAATGGAAATGAACACTAATTTAACAACGGCCACTTTGTTGCAAAAGAGTAAAAGTTCTAAAACGTCTTTTTTCCGCTTAAGTGGGGTTAAAAGCAAATTCTGTGTGTGTAAAAAACCGGGGAATGTTCTGTTCCGGTTTACGGGTTTTACACGGAATGACCATTTTTCGATTTGATTCCACGTTGGTTGCATCTAACTCAAAACTGAACAGCATTGGACAGTTTAGGTCGCACAATAGCATGGGCAAGGCAATTCTGCGTGTACCGCAACACATTGGCAAGATTTGAAAACGGACGATTTGTGGCTAGTAAGACGTCCCAATCCTGCATCTCTCAAAACAATGGAAAAGAAAGCTGCTTTGACTTGGAAACGATGCAGAACGACTTTGCAATTTGTTGACGACATTCTCAAACCCCGCGTGACGACCAAAAATTTGATTGTGGCCATTTTTTCGGAAAAAGTTAAACCTAGAAATTGTTTTTTTGTTATCAAATTAACGGCCGTAGTCCTTTTGGCGTGTGTATGATGCGGGAAGCGTTTCTGTGCATGTAAACAGTTTCTACAGCAGTTGCAGCTTTTTAAACGCAGCTGGTAAGGATTTTTCAACTAACTCCAAAGAATGCAAGTGAGAAATGTTCCAATAACACCATTGTATTCACCGTCCGATTACAAGTCCAATGACATATAATATGATAACATTACACTACTTTACAACTAAACAATTTTTGACACATGCAAATTTCCATGTTTTTTTTTCTTAAACCGGCTTCGTGCGAAAGACGATTGCACGTAATTTCGATTGACAATAATGGTACAAACATGCATTGCCGTTGTTGTCAACGTGGAAATGAACACAGATCTCACCATGGCCACTTTGTTGCAAAAAAATAAACTTTTGAAACGAATGCTTTGTCGCGTCAAATGACGGCCAATAGTACACACTTTAGAGCGTGTGCGAAGTTGGTGTATGTTCTTGCTGTAGAAACTGTTTACATGCTCTGAAACGCTCACCGCTTCATCCACACACTAAATGAATCATGCCCTTTCATTCTGCAGTAAAAAGTCTCATTTTAAAAATTTTTGTTTTTTCGGAAAAAATGATCACACCTATATTTTTCCCTCATCACCCGATGATCAAGAAGATAATCAACAACCGTTAACATCATTTGAAAGCAAAAGCAGCTTGCTATTTTAATAGGTTCGAGAGATATGAGGTTGGAACGTTTTGCTACCCAAAAAACAGCCGTTTCAAGTTCTGCGCAGGTGTTGCGTTACACCTGTTGTGACGCAGAATTGCCTTACCGTGCTATCGTGTGACATAAACTGTCCAATGCCGACAGGTTTTCAGTTAAGTACCACCAACGTGAAATTATTTTAAAAAATAGCCATCTCGTGCAAAACGCGTCAACCGGGACAGAACATGCATCCGCTTCCTACCCGCGCTGAATTTGCTTTTGGCCCTCATTTGAGACAAAATCGTCCGTTCCTGAATTTTGACTTGCTTCGCAACAAAGTGACCGCGGCGAGATGTGTGTTTACTTGGATGTTGACAAGAACGCCACTGAATGTTTGTTCCATCACTGTATATCGTTTGCACGGGCAATATGCTTTCAAACGGAGCGGGTTTCAGAACCGTGGAAATTTGCGCGCATCAAGAATACTGCATGTTTCAAGTGGTGCAAAGTTGTTATATTAAAGGTCATTAGACGCGGAATTGCACGGCAAACACGATGGTGTAACTTAAAAGATTAACACTTGTATAGTTTTTATGTTATTTAGAAAAACACTCACAAGCCGCGCATGATGCAGATTTTGCAATTGCTGTAGAAACTGTTTACACGCACGGAACCACTTGCTGCTTCATCCACACACTAAACGGACCATGTCCTTTCATTCTATAATACAAAAGTCGCCTTTAAAATTTTCATTTTTTCAAAAAACAGGTCACGCCCAAATTTTTTCGTCATCACCCGGGGATCGAAAATGTGGTCAACAACTGGTGACATGGTTTTACATCGTTTGCAAAAAAAAAACAGCCTTCTATTTTCATTGGTTCGAGAGATATGAGCCTGGAACGTTTTATTACACCAAAAACGGCCGTTTTTAAACTTTGCACAAGTGTTGCGTTGCACCTGATTTGACGCAGAATTGCCTTTGCGTGCTATCTTGCGACATGAACTGTCTAATGCCGACAGGTTTCCAGTTAGGTACAACAAACGCGAACTTATGTTGAAAAATGGCCATCTCGTGAAAAACGCGCCAACCGCCTTAGAACATGCATCCGCGTCCTACGCGCACTGAATTTGCTATTGGCTATCATTGAGACGAAAAAACATCCGTTTCTGATTGGTAAAACAAAGTGGGAGCGACAAGGTTTGTGTTCACTTGCATGTTGACATCAACGCCACTGAATGTTTGTTCCATTATTATGTATCGTTTGCACGGGCAATCTCCTTTCAAACGGAGCGGGTCTCAGAAACAAAACCTCAGGACCTCAAAACCTCAAAACAAAACTCAGGAAGTTTGCGCGAATCAAGAATGCTGCACGTTCAAGTGGTGGAAACTATTGTATTATAGGTCATTAGACGAAGAATCGCACGGCGAACACGATGGTGTAACTTAAAAAACTTGACACATATACAGTTTTTCTGTTATTTGAAAACAAAACACTCACAAGCCACGCTTGATGCAGATTTTGCAATTCTTGTAGAAACTGTAAACATGCAGAGAAACACATGCCGCTTCATCCACACACTAAATGGACCATGCCATTTTATTCTGTAACATAAAATCGCGTTTGGAAAATTTTCATTTTGTCAAAAAATGTTCCCGCCCAAATTTTTTCGTCATCACTTAGTGATCAAAAATGTGGTCAACAACTGGTAGCATGGTTTACATCGTTTACAAAAAGCGGCCTTCTATTTTCATTGATTCGAGAGATATGAGCTTCGAACGTTTTACTACCCAAAAAACGGCTGTTTTAAACTCTTCGCAGGTGTTGCGTTACACATGTTTTGACGCAGAACTGCCTTCCCGTGCTATCGTGTGACATGAGCTGTCAAATGCCGATAGAATTTCGGTTAGCTACAACCAACGTGAAATTATGTTAAAAATGGGCATCTCGTGCAAAACGCGTCAACCGGCACAAAACATGCATCCCCTTCCTACTCGCGCTGAATTTGCTATTGGCACCCGTTTTAGACGAAGAAACATCCGTTTCTGACTTCTAAATTTTTCGACACAAGGTGGCCTCGGCGAGACTTGTGTTCACAGTCATGTTGACAACAACGCCACCGAATGTTTGCTTCATCATTGTGTATCGTTTGCACAGGATATCTGCTTTAAAACCGAAGCGGGTCTCATAAACAGAGCCATGGAAATTTGCGCACATCAAGAATGCTGCATGTTTCAAGTGGTAGAAACTTGCTGCATTATAGGTCATTAAACGCAGAATCCCACTGCAAACACGATGATGTAACTTAAAAACATAACGAGTGTATAGTTTTGGGTTATTCGAAAAACTACTCACAAGCCGCGCTTGATGCGGATATTCCAATTGCTGTAGGAACTATTGCATACACAGAAACACTTGCCGCTTCATCCGCACAATAAATCGACCATGCCCTTTCATTCTGTAAGAAAAAAATTCGCGTTCAAATATTTTCATCTTATCCGAAAAAGGTGTCACGCCCAAATTTTTTCGACATCACCCCATGATCAAAAGTGTGGTAAACAACTGGTAACGACGGTACACATCGTTTACAAAAAGGAGCCTTTTATTTTCATTTGTTCGAGAGATATGAGCTTGGAATGTTTTACAACCTCAAAAATGGCCGTTTTCAAATTGTGCACAGGTGTTGCGTTACACCTGTTTTGACTTACAATTGCCTTCCCGTGCTGTCGTGTGACATTAACTGTCCAATGCCGACAGGTTTTCAATTAGGTAGAACCAACGTGAAGTTATGTTGAAAATGGCCATCTCGTGCAAAACGCGTCATCCGGCACAGAACATGCAGCCGCATCGCGCTCGCGCTGAATTTGCTATTGGCACTCTTTTGAGACGAAAACACATCCGTTTCTGAATTTTGACTTTTTCGCAACAAAGTGGTCGCGGCGAGATTTGTGTTCACTTGCAAGTTGACAATTACGCCACTGAGTGCTTGTTGCATTATTGTGTATTGTTTGCACGGGCAATATGCTTTCAAACGGAGCGGGTCTCAGAACCGTGGAATTTGCGCGCATCAAGAATGCTGCATATTTCAAGTGGGACAGAGTTATCGTATTTTAGATCATTAGACGCGGAATAGGACGGCAGACACGATGGTGTAACTAAAGAAATTAAGATGTGTATAGTTTTTAAGTTATTTGAAAAAAGCACTCACATGCCGCGCTTGATGCAGATTTTGCAATTGCTGTGGAAACTGTTTTCATGCGCAGAAACACTTGCCACTTAATCCACACACTAAATGGACCTGAATTTTCATTCTGCAACAAAAATTGCGTTTAAAAGTTTTTATTTTTTCGAAAAAAATTGTCACGCTTAAATTTTTTCCTCATCACCCTTTGATCCAAAATGCAGTCAGCACCTCGTAAGATCGTTTTACATTGTTTAAAAAAGCAGCCTTCCAGTTTCATTGGTTCGAGAGATATGACCATGGAGCGTCTTAGTACCCAAAAAACGGCCGTTTTCTAAGTCTGCACAGGTATTGCGTTACATCTGTTATGACACACAGTTCTGACGACAGCCTTCCCGTGCTGTCGTGTGACATAAACTGTCCAATGCCGACAGGTTTTCAGTTGGTTACAACCAACGCGAAATCATGTTAAACATGGCAGTCCGTGCCAAACACGTCAACCGGCACAAAACATGCATCCGCATCGTACTCGCGATGAATTTGCTATTGGCCATCATTTGAGACGAAAAAGCATCGCTTTCTGATTCGTAAAACAAAGTTGCCGCGGTAAGATTTGTGTTCACTTGCATGTTGACAACAACGCCACGGAATGTTTTTTCCATCATTGTGTATCGTTTGCACGGGCAATCTGATTTCAAACGGAGCGGGTTTCAGAAACAAAACCATGGAAAGTTGGGCGCATCAAGAATGCTGCATGTTTCAAGTGGTGAAATCGTACTGCATTATAGGTCATTAGACGCGGAATCGCACGGCGAACACGTTGGTATAACTTAAAATATAAACACGCGTATAGGTTTTGAGTTTTTTGAGAAAAAAAACTCACATGCCACGCTTGATGCAAATTTTGCAATTGCTGTAGAAACTATTTACATGCACACAAACACTTGCCGCCTTATCCATACACTAAATGGACCATGCGCTTTCATTCTGGAAAAAAATCGCTTTTGGAAAATTTTCATTTCTTTCGAAAAAATGGTCACGCCAAAAAATTTTCGTCATCACCCGGTGATGAAAAATGTGGGCAACAACTGGGAACATCGTTTTACATCGTTTGCAACTAAAAGCAGCCTTCTATTTTCATTGGTTCGAGAGATATGAGCATGCAACGTTTAACTACGCAAAAAACGGCCGTATTCAAATTCTGCACAGGTGCTGCGTTACACCTGTTTTGACGCATAGTTGCCCTCCCGTGCTTTTGTGTGACATAAGCTGTCCATTGCGGACAGGTTTTCAGTCTGGTACAACCAACGTGAAATTACGTTGAAAAAATGGGCATCTCGTGCAAAACGCGTCAACCGGCACAGAACATGCATACGCTTCCTACTCGCGCTGAAATTGCTATTGACTCTAATCTGAGCCAAAAAAACATCCGTTTCTCAATTTGTCCTTTTTCGAAACAAGGTGGCGGTGGCGAGATTTGTGTTCAATGGGATGTTGACAACAACGTCACTGAATACTTTTCCATCACTGTGTATCGTCTGCACGTGCAATCTGCTTTCAAAACGGAGCTAGTCTCAGAAACCAACATGCAAGTGACCAGTATTTGTCGCGACCAGTCGCGCTGTATTTGCTATTGGCCCTCATTTGGGGCAAAAAAACACTCTTTTCTGAATTTGAGCTTTTTTCGCAAAAAAGTGGCCGAGGGGAGATTTGTGTTCACTTGGCTGTTGACAACAACGCTACGGAATATTTGTTGCATCATCGTGTATCGTTTGCACGGGCTGCTTTTAAACGGAGAGGGTCTCAGAAACAAAACCGTGGAAATTTGCGTGCATCAAGAATGTTGCATACTTCAAGTGGTGGAAACTTATTCTATTATAAGTTATTAGACGCGGAATCGCACGGCGAACACGATGGTGTAACTTAAAATATTAAACAGTGTATAGTTTTGGGGCTATTTCAAAAACACTCACATGCCGCGCTTGATGCAAATTTAGCAAGTGCTGTAGAAACTCTTTACATGCACAGAAACACTTGCCGCATCATATACACACTAAAGGAACCATGCCCTTTCATTCTGTAACAAAACACTGCGCTTGGCATATTTTTATTGTTCGAAAAAATGTTCATGCCCAAATTTTTTTCTTCATCACCCGATGATCATAAGTGCAGGCAACAACTCGTAACATCGTTTTACATCTTTTGGCAAAATTGCAGCCTTCTATTGCCATTGCTTCGACAGATATGAGCTTGAAACATTTTACTACCCCAAAAACGGCCGTTCTCAAAAAGTGCACAGGTGTTGCGTTACACCTGTGTTGACACAGAATTGCCTTCCCGTGCTATCGTGTGACATAAACTGTCCAATGCAGATAGGTTTTCAGATCGGTAAAGCCAACGTGAAATTATGTTGAAAAATTGCCACCTCATACAAAACGCGTCAACCTTCATAGAACATGCATTCGCTTCCTACGCGCGCTGAATTTGTTATTGGCCATCATTTGAGACGAAAAAAAGCATCCGTTTCTGATTGGGAAAGCAAAGTGTCCGCGGCGAGAATTGTGTTCATTTGCATGTTGACAACAACGCCACTGAATGATAATTCCATCACTGTGTATGGTTTGCACGGGCAATCTGCTTTCAGACGAAGCGGGTCTCAGAAACAAAGCCATGGAAATTTCCGCGCATGAAGAATGCTGCATGTTTCAAGTGTTCCAAATTATTGTATTATAGGTCCATAGACGCGCAACACTCAGCGAACGCGGTAGTGTAACTTAAAAAATAAACACGTGTATAGTGTTTGAGTTCTATAAAAAAAACACTCAAAAGCCGCGCTTGATGCAGATTTTACAAGTTCTGCAGAAACTGTTAACATGCACAGAAACACTTACCGTTTCATCCACACAATAAATGGACCATGCCCTCTCATCCTGTAAGGGAAAAATGGCGTCTGAAAAATTTCACTTTTTTCCCAATAATGGTCACACTCAAATCATTTCAACACCCGGTGATCAAAAATGCTGTCAACAACTGGTAAGATAGTTTTACATCATTTGCAAAAAAGCAGTCTTCTATTTTCATTGTTTCGAGAGACATGAGCTTGGAACGTTTCACTACCCAAAAACGGCCATTTTCAAATGCTGCACATGTGTTGTCTTAAACCTGTTTTGACGCAGAATTGCCTTCCCGCGCTATCGTGTGACATAAACTGTCCAGTGCTGATAGGTTTTTATTTAGGTACCACCAACGTGAAATCATGTTGAAAAATGGCCATCTCGTGCAAAACGCGTCAACCGGCTTAGAACATGCATCCGCTTCCTACGCGCGCTGAATTTGCTATTGGCCATCATTTGAGACGAAAAAACATCCTTTTCTGATTCGCAAAAAAGTGGCCGCGGAAAGAGTTGTGTTCACATGGATGTTGACAACAACGCCACGGAATGTTTTCTCCATCATTGTGCATCATTTCCACGGGCAATCTGCTTTCAAACGGAGCGGGTCTCAGAAACAAAACAATGGAAAGTTGCGCACGACAAGAATGCTGCATGTTTCAAGTGGTGGAAACCTATTGCATGATAGGTCATTAGACGCGGAATCCCACAGCAAACAAAATGGTGCAACTTAAAAAACTTAACACGTGTATAGTTCTTGAGTTATTTGAAAAACCACTCACAAGCCACGCTTGATGCAGATTT